>NC_044495.1:34599710-34917210 GCF_902362185.1 Chanos chanos | reverse complement strand
CAACTGGTGGATTCAAATTGTGCAGTGCCAGTGCTGCTGGTGTCAGCGCTGCTGTTGTCTGGTGGACTTGCAGCTCTCAAACTACCATCTACCAAACAGTCAGAGCTCACATAAGGTAGCTCAGGAGATGTTTTAAATGTGCTTGTTAAGTGCCCAAGTCCTGCTGGTTTATGACTTTCCTTACAAATATGATTATGGCCTGAAATGTAACAAGCATGGGCACCCCTTCACCAGTCGGTGACATGAGATCAATGGAGGGCATTCCTGCTATGTATCTTCTTGAAGAGTAACCTCAGAAGGAGTGACAACAGGATTTCTTTTTTTTTTTTACAGTTTGTAAAGCTGCTTAATATTGATCAATCTTTTCTTAAGTTCTTAAGGGCAAGAATCCCTTTTTCCTTTTTATAAAATGAAAGACAGATCTACAGGTGCAATATTGCATTATTATTTAAAGCTAAGGATACTAATGTGTGGTGCTCCGAACCCAGAGGAATGCACCACCGTACAATTACAGAGCTACTTCAAGGTAAAACTTCCTCTCAAAGTTCTTTTAAATTCCTTTGTAAACATAACCAGGCAGACAACATAAGTTTCCTGACCATTCAATCATTCTTGTGACCAAAGAAACTTCTAGAGAAATGTCTGTACAGTAGGGCTGCATCTTGTATTTTGACATGCCGATGTGCCTAAAAGTCTCTTTACTTGTTTTGAGGGGGGCCATAAACACAGTTTCATTGGACAGACACATTTCATTGAACAGAGTGCCCATCCTGATATTTTCATCTTAACCCTAATTTTTATTCCTTTTTGTATTCTATAAATGTTGTAAAAGATGGACCAATGTCATTATTTAAGAAAATAAAACAGCCTTAGGCAATGCTTCAACATTTTTATTGTGCCCAATCAGACCTCACATCTGTAGGTAACTGCAGCAATATTTGCAGACCAATGAGGTAGACAGTTCAAAACCTAAAAAGCAGCTGGGCTAGGCAATAAGCTCAACACAACACACTTCATAAAAGGAACAGATGACACTGGGATCTTTGGCACACAGCATCAGAGTCTAAAGAAGGGAGAGAGAAACAGAGGAGAGAGTATTCAGGGGGGGGAAAAACAGAGCTTTGTTTAGTTCTACAGTTGCTGCAGGCAAAATTAGTTCCACTTTCAACAGGATTCAAGCAGCTTGAAGAAAGATAGCCATGCCTTTGATGACAATGCCTGCCCCTTCTGCTGAAATACAAATAAGAAAAAAAAGTGCTTAAAACCATTGTCACCCCTTTATGAAGTGCAAATTAAAAAGTGCAAGTATTCGATTAAAACTATGTACAGTACACAATCTCGAGGGTCAAGGTCTGGTCCGATTTCGTTACCCTAAATCTGATCATTTTTTGACAGCATGGTGTTAGCCAGTTTGCAGCAGCATCTAGCAATGAGTTGCTTGGCCATTAGATTAAACTGTATGTGCAGAGCAGTACTTCAACCAGTTTATGTTGATTAAAAAGACACAAAAAGGAAAGCACAGATCAACACCACCATCCCCTGACAATGGGTCTCATGCAGACATTTTGATAAAATTTTTATGCTATTCATTTTGAGGAAGAAAAAAAGAATTGAAAATAACCATGTGCATATGCACTGGGGCCTGTGCCAACCCCATTAAATCTATGGAGGAATACCAGTTGCTCTTAATTTGGGTGGAGCCCATTGATGTTCACCTCAGTTAGCATAGGTTCACTCCACAACTATTCCACATAAGGCAAGGTAAATTTAGTATTATGTTAGTATTATGTGCAAAAAAAAAAAAAATACAAGGAAAAGGCACATAGTAAGACAGAATGCAAAATTTTCAACTTCTGAGACAGAGGTATCACAGTCCAAAATCAATGCAAGAAAAAAAAATAATAGTGTAAAAAAATTAAAAACTAGTATGGTGGAGCCAGAACAGTGACATAAAAATACCCTTTCAGGAAATTACAGATTACATCAATCTGTTTTCAGTGGAAAACCACCTTTTCACTGATAGCAAAAAGAAATGCTCTATCTGAGAGTGAAGAAAAGTGTGAGTAGATGCAGCATGGCAGCAAAGTTAATTAAAAAAAATCATCATTTAGAATTTTTAACCAATTTTAGAAACTAAAAAAAAAAATTTAAAAAGAAATTGCAATCATTTTGCCTTCAAATTTCCAATAATTTCTTTAATGTTTGCAATATTTTAATGTTGGATATATAGCCTGTTAATCTATTTTTGTACTGTTTATGTTGCCTTCATTATGCAAAACCTCACTGGGCAACAAGCGTTTCCCTCACATCATCATTCTGTTGGCAGTACATTCTAGGCAACTGATCAGTGTACAATTTCTCAGTTGGGTCTGTAATGTTTTTTATGGTTTAGTCATAATATTTTAATAATTTCAGGACTTTCACTATAATTGGCTTTGCACAAAGCAAGTAACCAACATGACATGTCCTGTGCATAGAGGTCTAACCATGATGCCTTGGCAATGGTACATTTATTTTAAACTAAGAAAAAAAAAGTGCGGGCTAAAATATTGATGTGTCAAAATACTTCTTAAATTGTCCTTATACATGTTTTATCATCAAAACAAACTGTATGTGTGAATTGTGCATGAGGTTCAGTGTCTTGAGGGGTAAAGATAAAACATGTCCATATTAAGATCATGCAGATGGATAAATAAAATAGTTAAAATTTCACAAATGCAAATTGGTTAAGTAATCCAAATTTGCATTACCAAAAAATAGACAGGCTGGCTGCTTGGCAAAGAGTGATCACGATCCAAAGGCACTGACTGGCATCTTCCCAAATGACAAGGGAAAATGAAACTTGCAGGATGATTAACCAACATGAAGTAAAACAAGAGCAAGATTAAATGAAAGGAAAAGCTCTAAAAAAATTCATGAAGGTTTGTCAATCAACACCTTCCATGAAACCTTGATGTCTGGGAGTAGCACAAATGGGAAAAGGGAGTGGTAGGGATGGTATTTGCAATCACCCAACCCTTCACTGTGCATAGTGCCTTAGTGAACAAGTAAACAGCAAGTAAGATAGCAGTGCAATAGTGAAGGTTCTACACTGATTTTTCTCCTGGTTTCCCCATTAAGTAAAGGAGTACAAGAAGACAAGAAGGGATGGGGAACGTTATCCTTTTTGGAAGAGTATCCTTCGTGCAACACAACATTTGGCTCCTCAGTTTTCCCAGAGGCATTTGAGTGAGCAGAAAAGTGGCACGCCCAGTAATCATTAGCTGGAGTCCAGGGCTTTTTGGTTGCGCATCAGGGGCCGGTGGCTACGCAGCACACACATGGAGTGCTGCCTGTGCCAACAAGGGCGGCAGTAGTACTTGAAGCAAGCCTGAGGCAAGGTAGAAAGACAAGTCTCAGTTTTCGTAGTAGCAACTTAAAAGTGTACAGTCTTGTCGGCAAATTGTTACGAAAGGTCATGGATTTTCTCTATTTCTATTAATAGAATGTAAAAACCACACAGGACTGTCTAGTTCATCATGTTGTACAAATGAAGAAATAATCAATCCATCATCTCTTCTGACTCAGTGTGGGATTCTTACCTGGTCTCTGCAAAAGAATGGTCCTGACTGTCGATTACACACTTGGCACATGGAGTCTTCTAGGTAAGGGTCGATTTGAACCTATGAAGAGAGGGCAGAGATGCTTTAGAACAGTACTCTGCAAACTGGCCCTGTGGGGCTTTTTCAAATGTCTGAATCTTTCTTCAGGTTTAGACTGACCCAGCCATAACTGCTTAACAATCTTAAAATCCAATTCTGACATTTCACTATAGCTGTCCAAAGGCCACCTAGGTTGTAACATCTCTCCTATCATTGACAGCGCTGTCCTGTGCACACCATTGGCTGAAGCACTACATATTCCTGGATTACATACCCTCTGTGTATGGTTGGAGCAAAAGCCTCCACACCTCAGCAGATTATCAAACCCTACTTGAGGAAAAACTACCATAGCTAGTGGTGGACTGGGAAATTCTGCATCATAATTTCTATGTATATTGAGTTTTTGAAAGAACCATACACCTTCTTGGTAAATTTGGAGGTCTTTATCTCAACAACTGCTGCACCAACAGCCTTTAGATAGCTCCACTGACTATTGAAGGTCACACGTCCAGAACCTGGAGCAATGAAAAACAGTACTGTTAGGATTCAAAAGAGCTTATATTTGGAGATCAGAGCTTGCAAGAGGAAGGAGAGAACACAGGTAAAAGCCAAAATAAAGAAAACAAAAACATATGGTATTACATTAGGGTGTTGGTCAAATACAAGTGACTAGAACAGGTTCTGGTCAGATCATAGAGATGTCTGGAACTCTACCGAAGAAATGCAACATCTTTAAAAATCAATCCTTGGTTTCTTGTTGATAGTGACAATTGTTCAGATGGGGTGGATCTGCTAACTGAGATGGTTGTAAAGGTTTAAACTGTTTTCATGCTAATCAAGTCATACAGTGGCCATTTGTGTCCTGTGGATGAAGACATTGGAAGAGAAACCTTCTATCAGGATAGAAATGCTAAGGATGATTTTTCAGAATGGATTTGTATTGGTTGGCATTTACCTTGCATTTGAAGGTGTTGAGGGGACATAAACTATGCCAGGAAAATGGACCCACATCATAGCAAAATCACTAGGACCCTTCCTCATAGAAAATAAGTACACAGAACTAAAGGTTTCTTATATAGGAGCACTACACATGCATTCATAAAGAACAGGGCAAAAAATGACCGTGTGACTTCCTTCCGCTGCTCAGTGGACCACTGCCTGTTTTGTTCACACCATTAAATTCTCAAAAGGTGGTTTTGTGTTCATAAAAATTTGACCACAGCAGCCCTGTCTATGATATTCTCAATGCCGAAGCATGATGGGACAGTTATTGCCTGATTAACCTAGGAACCACACCTGTGTGGAAACACCAGATTTAAATGTACTTTGTATTCTTCCATGTTTCCTTTATTTCGGCAATTACCTGTGCTCTTCAGAGAATTGGACCAGTAAGTCATTAAAACATCTGCCACTAAAAGTTGGCTCATATCAGTTGGTCTGCATTGAAAACTGCAGTTTATTTTGAATAACTACCACTCAGATGTCTAATGGTTCCATTAAAGCAATTACAGTTTCATGCTAAGTGGTCTGACACTTTAAGGATGTTACCAAGAACAGGAGGCTGACCTATTGGATATTTGTGCTTGTCTGTGTCAATCCCAGCATACACCACTCCTCCAAACAGGTCATTCATGATAAAGGCTAGAGCTTCAGCGTTGAGCATGCCGTGCAGAGCACCAACAAACACTGTTTTACTGGGGACCAGCCTCTGACATGGGCAGCGCACAAAGTTGCTGTCTGAGATTACCCAGGGGATCACCTGTACCTGTGGAGAACCGGGACAAACAGGGCTAGGCTTCAGTGGAAACCAAAGTTAAGCCAAATGTATAAGTTAGTTGTTTATCATTTAAAGCTACCATTTTTTGTTAATGCTTTTCAGAAGTATCCATGCAACTCTTGGGTCATTCATTGTGGTGCAACATGATAAAACAAACACTTCTGATTTAAAGATGATGCAATGGTAAATCTAGGACCTAATTACTGATTATGGCTGACCACTATTCTTATTTGAGATATCTGTTATTCAGCTATGACTAGTGATAATATCACTTTAGGATCTTTTTAACTAAGTATATTTAAAATGCAGTTATTGATATCTGAAACATAATCATATCGACAGAAATATATTAATATTTAATTGGGTCATAGTAGCAACTAATCTGATTATTTTGTCATAGTGGAATTTTCACTTTTCGTTATGAAATTGTGGATATGTGAGAAGAATGAAACTACTAAAAATATCATCATGATGATTCTAGACTGGTTTCCTGGCGAGTCAGCTTACTATTATGACTAGTCAAAATGTAACTATTGTCAGTATTTTGAAAAGTGAAAATCACTTGAAATGTTAAAACGGCTTATCGCCATAAGCACCAAGAATATCATATGTGCGACGAATAGCAATGCATATAAAAACTTCCATATGAAATGGAGAAAAGAGAACGAGAAGGTTCACGACACTTACGTCCTTGCAGCGCATCCTCCTACTGGACATTTTATAATAATACTCGCTGTAGTCCTCAGTGTGGAGTAGGTCTTGAGTGCAAGCTTGCAGTAGAGCCTTCACTGACTTCTCACATTCAAACACCAGATACACATAACCTACAACAGACAGGAGTCAGCACACACAAAACATGGAGCAAGGAGTTAATACAGAGAAATTTTGGAAATTCAATTATCAAGATCACTAAAGATGGTTAGAACTGGATGAATGACACCATCATAGAGTGGACATTAAACACCAGTCCATGGGTACAACATGATAGCCTGAAAATAGAGACCAAACCAAATGGCGCGTTTCGTAATAAATAAATAATAAGCCTTAAAAAATCCGAACAAAGACATGAATCTGCGTAGATTACCTTTAGGGGGGTAGCGAGGATGCTTTCCGTCCTTACCAGGCCACTCCACGCTCAGTGGGCCATACACACTGAATGTGTTAATAAGGCTGTCTAAAGAGAGAGGGAAAAAATAGATAGAGGGATAGTTCTACAAAAGTGAAATCTGCATGAATATGCATCAGTGATCACTCATAACTGGGTGTAAGTGGTCAGCTGTGCTTTGCTCTAATGTCACCTTCTGTAATGTCCCATGGCACTCCTCCTAAGAATACTTTGCAAGAGTATAAAGGATTTTTGTAATTCCTGGCTGGCAGCTGTCCACTCCAGGTGACTGTGGCATCATTCACGGCTAGAAACGTAGAGGACATACATTTGTTTGTGACTTTTGAAAGAGGAACATTATAGTCACTAGCAAGTCAACACATTGCATTAGCTGTTCGTGACATCATTACAATCATCGTACCGGCCGCCTGCCTGTGAAGCCGAGCCTCCCTCTCAATGCTGAAGGAGCTGTTGTCCCAGCTCGACCACTGCGCGGCCTGCGGCCAGCCCTTGGACAGTGAGCTTTCAGGCAGGGCAGGGGCTGTGGGGGTAAGAGGGGAACATTCCTGTTCCAAATGAGTGCCAATGCTCTGCTTCACATTGTCCTTCTGCACACCAGGCATCAAGAATGGTAGGGGAGGAGAGATCCGCAAGGAGGACTGCAGGAAATGAATAAGCAATATATCACAAAGTCCTATGCTGTGGTTTATCAGATTTATCCAATATTGGCAGTATAGCTAAGCCTTTGGAAATGAGTCTTGGATTGGGAGGTCTGATGACTAGCAAAAAGGGGAAACAGAAGATTGTCTTTGATTATGTCGGCAGAAACAGATGAAACATCTACATTTCTTTTGAATAAGGTGGGTACTTTCTCAAGCCATGTTTTGAACCCTTATCATGTTTTGGTACCCAAACCATCTCAATTTATCATTACCATGGTTTGCGGTTGAGACTGTGTTAGTCCTAACAGTGACATCTTCAGTATCACAAATGGATTAAATGCTTTAAAAGCTACAATATATAAATAGATCAGGTTTTTTTCCCTAATTCTGAGTCCTAGATAAAAGCTATCAGGCTGTATGTAGAGAGTCTTAACACTCAGTTGTAGCACACATGAAAAGAAAAACACATGATTGCTGGTAGAGTTTTAACTTATCTGTGAGTGGAAAATCACAGTATTGCTCAGGTTGTTAGACTGATGATCTGCAAACAACTTGTTTCTGCTGGGATGGTGTAGTGGGTGTGAAGTGGTTGTCCCATGAAACTGCCACTGGTGGTATGTCAGTGTAAAGGCCAAATATCCTCCTTCGCTTTCACTTACGAAGGCCGCTCTCTCAGAATTAATGTTAACCATTTGTCTCCATGAAACTACCAACCTTGACATTGCCTCCATCAGTGAATAAGCAAACAAACACTCTACATGCAGCCTTTCATGCTTTGTGACAATTGCAGTGGAGATCACTGGTCAAAAAAAATTGTTGTCCTCTAAGTTTTGACCAAAATTACAATCCAACTATTTGCAAAAGAAGAATTACAAACAACACATAACAGACCATGTAAAGTCAGGCTGCTCACGTGACCAATTCACCTACCAGCAGATCACAAAAGTGGTCTGAACCAGAGCTGAAGCCACTGGTTTCAGAGTCTACGGGGCTGCTGGAGCGTGAGTCAAGCAGGGAATGAGATTCAAAACCAGGATTTGTGTATGCCAGGCTGGGGAATTTCTCTAGCAGGTCAGCTGTCCCAAGCAGTTCAGGACCCTGGAGAATCTGAGGGTTGCCCAGAGGGCTGGAAAAAGGACCACCCAAGACACCAAGCACTGCAGGACAGCATGAACATATCCCAAAATAAAATAATAGCTATTATTAAACATACACTATGCCTTATAGTGGGTTGTCAAATGACAATCAAAAAAAAAAAAAAAGAAGAGCCATGATAAAGTTCAGGTCTCACAGTTATTACAGACCCAGATGAGAGCACAAATGAGATCAGTTTGGGGTGATGTGGTTGTGTTGATGCAGTCTATAATAAGAACTGGGTCAGAACAACGTGCAGTGGGACTTTCCATTAAAATATGTACACGCCAATATTTTAAGAGCTCAGTCTAGCAAGTCTAATTTGATTTAAATAGACAGAAAATATAAGCTCCACAATAACATTAACTCTTTATTTTGATGGATTTTTTTTTTTAGCATACTTTGTTTTTGATTAATAACATCACCTTTATCATAAGTTTAGAGAGAAACATTGGTGAACATAATGGCATTAATTTTGGTCTGCCTGGTGTTGATCTACAGCTCGGATGCATTTAAAATCGATTAAACTTGAATGAGGGGGAGAGATTAGAGCTGGCACTAAGGCTCAGCTCAGTCCTTCCAGAACAGTCTCTCATTCCCCACAGCACAGTTAGCACTGAAAATGCCCAGACAAAAGCCCTTTTTTTTGAAAAGAATACACATGATAAGCTTGTAAATGTCTAGAAAAGAGAAACTGTCAGTGACGCTGCCAAAAATTCTGTCTAATATCTGTAAGATAAACTAACATTGGGAATGGGACACTCACCAGAAGGGCTACAGGCTGGAGCTGGGGTTTCATCATCTTGGCTGCCCCAGGGCTGGTCCCAGCCAGCGAAGCCAAGGGACCGAAGGCCGAGGCCCAGGTCAGAGACGCTGGGTAGGCCGCGGGGGGCGTCCTGCTCCCTTGGGGAGAAAGGCATCTCGCTAACCGTGGCAGCCGAGTCGGTGTCCTGTAGGTCTGTGAGTGAGATGGCAGCGAGCGTTCAGACCATACCAGGATCAAAATTCTCAGTCACATCCATTATATTCAAGACCACATATGCTCTTCCATCTCCTGACAATCTCCATATACAGAAAAAAAACCCAGTGACCAACAAACCTGCCACTGTGCCTGCTGAGCCTGCCATGCACCTTTGTCTGCATCACTGCCACACTAAGCATGTGACCTGGACGCTGGGAGGCTTATGGCTGACGTCTAGCGACATCCCACCCAGCTGCGATCAAAAACATGTGCCAGTAGTTCCCCTGACTCTGTGCTGCGCTGAGCCGCTGTCTAGTTCCACGTCCTTCGGTCGAGTGGTTGCTCTGTGTGTATGTGTGTGTGTGTGAGAGTGTCTGTCTGTATGTGAGTGTATGTGTGTTATGAGCAGGGCAGCAGCAGCTCCTCTCTCTTCCGTACCAAACAGCACACACACACACACATACACACTCATCTGAATAAAGAGGAGTGAGCCGATGTCTAGAGTGTGTTGTCTCAGCCGGGCCACCTCCAGTTCCAGCCCTGACTCAGCAGCTCTTCTCAGTGAAGGGGAGGGGAGGGCTGGTCCTACAGTCATTATGATTCAGCTCATCTGGGTGGCTTTGTTTTTTTTTTTTCACCTATTCACGTTTTTTCTTTTCACTTGGTGTTTCTGGATTGGACACACCCTGTTACAAAGTGAAAAACACAGACGAGGAAACAAAATTTCAACTCATTTCTTCCAAGTTATTTAATTACTCAATGGATATTGTTAAGAAAACTATTCAGGCTCACACAAAATGCAGTGAGTGGTGGCATTTTATATAAACTTGAATCAAATCAAAACATAAATTTACCACCGTCCATTTTGGTCTGACAAGCTACAGTATGGCATATCTTCAACAATATCTACAAAAGGAGGATTTCTCAAAGATGTGCTTTAAGGAGGATTAGTTAAGACAGTCTGAAAAAGGCTGAAAGTCAAATTGTGTCTCTGGCCAGATCCTGTATCTGGAGTGCTTACAGGGGCAGCATGAATCAGCAACAATATGTGTCCAAGTCTCCTTTAAACAAGAAAATCAGCTGAAGCTGCCATTTTGATGCCAGATGCCAAAATCAGTCATTAAGATGGCCTTTGAGCACATTGTATAAAAACTACACCCCATTCTATCTTTCATTTTAAAAGAACTTTTTTCTCTCAATGTTTTACACCGTTCTTACAATCCCTACAATTCCATTGACCTATTTAAAGATCATTTTCCTTTAATGGGAATTTGCCTGTCGCATAAAACATTTTCCAAAGCCCCTGCAGTCTAGTACCTGTACTGTTTCAAAGTGGTGCCACAGTTCAAAAACATTTTAGCATAATATCCAGGTTTTATCATAATAACCATAAACACCCTCAGTTTGGTTTCTCAGCATTTTCCTTTAATATATCTAAAAGGATGACTTTCCTGTTCAGGCTTCAGTGAGTGACAGGTTAGTGCTGTCTGTATGTTTAATTACAGTGCAACATACATCATAATCCCACAGTACTGTTTAAGTAAGCCCTTGAATGGATTTCAGCATTGACAATTAGGAGCATTCATACGGGAATTTACCACTTAATGAAAGAGCCCTGCACAAAAACTAAACCTCCTCTTGCAGTTAGGTGCTTCCAGCTCTTTTATAATGTGGTTGTTACAGCTTCCAGTGCGCTCTAACAGGTTCTTAATCTTTCAGAATGGTTTACATGAACGGACTGCATAACAGCTACTGGACACATGTTGCTCCCCCTTCTGGAATCCAAAGGGTTTGGACCTGAATGAACTAAATAGTGTGTCTTTCAGTAATGTACTTTTTAAAATGCAGTTGTTGGTAATAATGTGATTACTGTAGTGAGTTTGTCAAACTGAAATCTTTCTAGTAAATATGTATATAGCACAGAGCTATCTGAATTGAAAATTCATCCAACTCTTCATGACTGGCACTCTGACATTAATTAATTGAAGAACAGGGTTCTTACAGGGTTAGCGCTGGCCAGTTAACTTTATTTTGCTGGTAACCTGTTGGGTACAGCTTATAAAGCACTGGTTGTGGCTTTTCAGATCAATAACTTTGAACTATACTCAGAACAAGAATTTATATGTAGTTTCAATATGTCAAGGCTTACTATCTGGGATATCTGCAGTTTAGATAAAACACTGAACCAAGTCAGTGCACCTCTGAAAGGTGCTTCTTACACTCTGTAATACCCTGTATGGGGTATGACATACAGTAATACTCCGCATGTATAGCAGTGATACCCATACAGAGCTTTTTTCTCTCTCATTAGGTTTAGTTCTGTGTGTCTTGTTATTTTCTCCAGGTGGGATAAAACTTGAGCGGACAGAATCCATGCTATAACAAGGCCACTCCCACAGATGGGGGACAATCAGAGTGCGAATTATACAATGACAATTGGGAGGGTCAACTTTTTCTCCAGGGTTGTATAGCGTAGGATATATAAATGTTTCGACCCCCCACCCCCCCGAACTGTTGTTTTTTTTCTTTTTTTGGGGGGGGGGGGTTCAAGTCTTAATTAGGAGGATCAGACCCCCCTAATCCCCCCTGTAATTTGAACCATGGGGAAAATCAAATTATATTCACTGCTGATAGACAGTTCTGATAGACCGTGAAAAGATGTGATGTCAAGCTGCTCTTCCTCCCATTCTCCAAAACAGATGTCTGCTGCTAAACAACACCAAGAGTTTCTGTATCTGAAACGTATTCATCACTCTTCTAACAACACATTAAATACATTGTTAACATTATTAATCAGCAGCATAGTAACTTATTTCAGGTGTGATCTTCAATGCCACTGTCAGTAACACCAATTCTCCTTTTTTTCCTTTTTGCTGTTTCAGATCTGGGTACCCAGACATAGTGTATGAACAATCCCTGCCCCTCAATTACATTTAACTTTTGTATGTTTCTTTTTGTATGTGGCTCTGGGTTTAAAAAACAAGCTGATCTGTACATTGTCCATAATAGTTGTATTAAGACATGTCAAATCTGGTGTGCACACTCCAGTGTCCAAGTAAACTTTTATTGATATTCTTCATTTCATAATAAATTAAGATGTAATATCCAAACAGCACGTTATAATTAGCAATCACACAAGGACATAATCAAGAGAAATATTATGCAAATGAGCTCTGATTAACTTTATGATGGGCAATCTAATCTAATCATATTGCAGTGTTTTGGGTAAAGTTCATCTGCTTTTGGAAATAACACTCCGTTCAGAAACCATTCACAGATAATGTGTGTCATCTAACTAATACAACCTTTATTTCTCTATCATGAACTACACTACAAAAATGCTCCAAAACTTGTCAATAGCATAACATTTGGAGATAAACTAAATAATACAAAGATATCACAATGATAAAAATTATACTCTGCATTTTAAATAATATATTTTCTTCTGAATGTTTCGTCTCAAAAACAATAAAACAACATGAGCGATTAAAACAGACAATGTGCAAGAAAAACTGAGTGCAGTAAATTTCTCTTAAATCCTACAATATCCATATTTCTACTGGAGTCAAAGTTTATATGACAGAGTTACACTTGGACAGCAACAGATACCTTTGGTGTGACACAGTACATACAGATCTCAATAATATACTGCAAACATAATCTGAGAGAGAAAAAAATGACAGTTGTTGACATTGAGTTTATGAGGGTGACCTGTACATTATCATGAATAAAGCATGAATGTGGACACATCATAGTTTCATAACTTGAAGCCAGTACTTTAGCCAGTAGTGACCAAGGACAATTTTCACATTTTTGTTGAAAACTCAGCAGGGAAAAATTAAGTCTCTCACAAGAATAAATCGTCCCAATGATATCAACAGTTGATATGCAGTTATCCAGACTTACTACCGCATGACAATATCCAGACATAGTCCACATGTTTAAGCCAGAATCTCTCTCCTAAATCTTCTGGTCTGAAGTGCTCTGCACATACTAGCAGGTAGCTAGGATAATTTACCATCACGATGTCATTTTTTAGGGACATTGCATGCCACAGACACAATTCTTTGCAAAGTGCGGCCAAATTCAGACAGGTGACTGCTCTCGCTAATTGCTCAAGGTTACATATGCCAGCACTAGTAAGTAGCCACAGGGAACTCCCTCCAGTTATGGAGTGTTTGTTACTGAAATGCATGCTTAATGCAACAGGAAGAGACTTCAGGCAGATTTCACTGCAGAAAATCACAGAGGCAAGTTCATTGGACAAAATCTAACAAGGTTTGGGAGGACAGGATATGAGACCTATGTGTGGCACAGTATTATATTAAGGAACATGGTTAACAATATATTTGGATACATTTCTATGCCAAAATGTAATTTTAATTTTTATGTTCAGCTATTTTCGAATTAGGCATTACCAGCTGGCCATGGAAAAAAAGTTCCCTTTGGGAGCCAAACATGGCTGCTGGGTTCATTAAATCTTAAATACGTATTGATGCCAAGTGGAAAACAATTTTCAGCATAAGTACAATTTATCTTCAAAGGGACATGTTAACGAAAATTTCAACTTGGAGTGTGCAGTGCCTTGCAGATATTTTGCAAAAGCTACTAATAACATGTAGATGACGTGAATAATAACAGTCTCAGTGGCCAGTGTGATTGGAGTGATTTAACTGACATTATAGATAGAATACCCTGTTTTCTGTTATTGTGTTACCACAGAAAGGTGTTAAATGCGTAGTGCATTGGCTGAGAAAAAAAGACTTTGAGCAGAACTTGTCTCTACAGTCAAAAAAGTAGCCATCTCCATCATTCTACATTCACTCAGTGCTTATTACTAAGCATTAACAACATGTCAGTATAACTATAGCAAATCATTTTTGAGTGATTCCAAGAGAAAATGTATTTGTGTATATCAGACGTTGTAGATTAATGTCATTTCCTTTGATTGTCGCTGACAATAAAACAATAAAGCAGCGTTACATTGTTGGGACAGGTCTGTTATTTGTGATGGGTTTTCTACATGGTTGTTATTTGTATTAAGTGTAAAACTGAACTTGTGTGTTGGTAGCTGCAAACTATTTCTTCATACAAAACATTCAAGCATTAAGAATTGTAAAAAAACACTGCCTTAAGTGTTTTGTTTTACAAAAATGAAGGTTCCTGGTAGGCTGAATAATGAGTCCCAAAAATGACAATATTGACTGACTATATGTCATCTGAATGCACTGTAAAATATGGATGGGGTATGGGCTATAAGGACACAAGTTTGTATAGCTTTTACAGACAAAATTTTTACAGATAAAATGTTTAGATTCGTATCATTCTAGGAATGGATACATATTATGTCTGAAGTCTAGAACATTTTTCCTTTAACTGCTGCTTTAGATATTACTGTCCCTTTCACTACCTGGCTAAACTAGAAATGATCAGATGACTAAGCAGAAATGGAATGTGGGGCTCAGACACTCTTAGCTGCATAGTAATATTACAGCTATCCACAATTCTGAATCAAATGGTTAAAACCAATCTACTGACTGAAGGTTTGTCTGTGTCGTTAACATGCAGTTCTGTGAATTTAATTTCCAAAGGAAAGACCTGGAATTTATTTTTTTTTTTTTGTAAATGACATAATGTGCAATTCCATTAATGTTTTTTTGTCACCCTTGGGATATCAGGCTTTGACAGTGTTCTGCAATATGAGGAGGTGGAAAACTAAGAGGGGTGTGCTAGTACGGAGGTCAAACTTGTCACATTGGGCAGCGACCATCACTGCGTCAGGGCTTGGAGAATATCCTTAACTAGCATCGTGCCAATCACCATCTTCTCACAGTTGACAGTGAGCTGGGCGGCACGTTCCTCCTTTGTCACCACGGTAACCAGAACCAGGCTCCCACTGGTGACTGTTTTCCCTGCAAACCTGGAAATCAGAGTTGAGGGAGGAGGAACAGGAGGACTGTGTTGAGGTAAGAGTATCAAAGTCAGAGACAAGAGTATGAAGTCAGAAACACAGACAGCAGAAGAAAAAAGAGTCAGACATGCAAATATCATATGAGAACAAACATGAGTACTTTTATGTTACATATAAATCAATATTTTGTGAGATAAATTTGTTTGAATATCTTCAGTTTATTTATCAAAATTATAATAATAGTGTAATGAAGGTAAGGCTCGTCCTTTTTGGTTTGAATGATTTGAAGGTTTTCATCCGTGAAAAATTACATCTTGTAAGAGATTTACAACCAGCTTCGTCATCTGCAGACATATTTTGGTAAATGAACACTTTTGTTAAAAAATGTGATGTGGCCATAATTTTACTCAGCACAGGCTTTAAACTGAGGATTTAAACTTAGAGGTATTTCTTTCCAGGGGAAAAGATGACCTGTTAAAATCGGTTTTAGGGAGAACGATGCGGAAATGAAAATCTTCAAGACAGGTTCCCTTCAGGCAATTAAACAAAGAAGACAGGTTGAGACAACTAAAAATTTGCACTCTGATTTGTGTAAGGTTGAGGTATTTGCATTGCTATTTTCGTCATCAAATTCTCACCCTTAAACAAAAAAAAACTTCTGCTTCTCAATCTGATTTTCACTACTTTTGTAATTAAAATTAGACATGAAGAACTTTCCTCGCCAAAAGAGTCGAGGCATGCATGAGGGGAGTATATTTCTCTGTTTGCACTTCGTGCTCAGCAGAGCTGGAGCGGTCTGTTCCATCTAACCTGCACTCCTTGTCTGAGCCGCAGGGCACCCTGCTGACGTTGGCTGCTGATGTGACCCTCTGGACGATGGCGTGATCACTCTGACATTTCTCACCCAGTGTCAGCTTTTCTGTGATCTCATTCATGCCCATCAGCTGACCTGTGCATAAAAACAGTTACAAAAGTCAAACCCCTCAAGGCAAGTTCACTTATGTGACACTCACATCTTACTCACCCGCTATATAGCTTTTCTCTATCAGCGGTGATTAATACTCAGGGGTGGGGATTCTGTGTATGCTAAATGTCCTTTAGGGCCAAAATCCTAAGATGCATGCCTGAGCACTTTTAACTCATTGATGGATCACAACAACAAACAGATATGGTGAATGGCATTGGTGTGACTTATTGTATATTCTAATCATTAGACTTATATTAAAAGAAAGAAACCAAACACATAATCTATGGAGTACAGGCATCAGTATTTTAATCAGGACTACAATGGATGAGGTTCTACTGTTAGAACACTTGTCTAGAGAATCTGTCCCTAAATTTTGAAAAATGTCTCTAAATCAGATACTGCACAGAAGTTTTGCTCAGGATTTGTTTGGCCAGGGAGGAGTGAACATATATAGCTAGATCTTTAGAGGATGACATTTGCTAAGTAGGCAATACTAATTGAAGACTAGCATTGATGACAACAGTGCTTGAATGAATAGGCAGCAGTATCATTCTGCACTATGCAACTTCTGAGTCACCTGTGTGTTAATGCCGGATATGAGATGCAACAAATGAAACTCAGCAACTGAAGTTAGAGGCTGAAACATGAGTAACACGTGGCCCAACTTTTTAACATCAAGCCTGTGAAAAGAGTGCTGGTTTATGAGTCCAAATGCAGGATATCTAAGACACTTGGCATCCTGTTTAGGCATTCCCGGAGTGATCGCCATGTGACAGGGTGGGAGAGTTTAGCATTAAAGGAGTGTGTGAGGCAGACATTCTTGGTGGGATGCAGGTCAGTTTGCCTGACATTCTGTGACACAGAAAATGCATAGTCACTGTTATCCTGGCAGTAGAGAGACTGCAATAAGAGCACAGGGTTCAACTAAAAGCAAAGGAAAAATTTCGGCCGGGGGGGGGGGGGGGGGGTTGGTTTTTGTGTATGATGAGGGAGGGGAGCAAATTGAGGGAGGTGGTACACTAACAGCAGAAAGGACCGAGCCTGTCGGAGGAACTTACCAAGACTTAACTGTAATAGCTTCTCTATTGTTCCACAATACAAAATACAGGTATACAGAAGGAAAAAAAACAAGTATGACACAAACATTGGAATGTAGACACTGACTTAATCTAGTCTTTAAAAGCAGGCTTGTCAGTATAAAGCAAAAATTATGTTGCAATGGATGAGTTTGTTTTTTTTTAATCTATGAAAGCTTCAGATGCAATGTTGCTGTACTGCTTATTGTCACAAGAGGTCACAGAGGTTCTGTAGGTAAAATGTTCTATGTCAACTTCACAAAAAATTCACATATACAGTCAAATGGAGAAAAATGAATGCCAAAATTTAACAAAAAAAGGACAAACATTACACAAATATCCAACAATTCATAAACAAACATAATGTGTCTTGTAGCACAGGATCCTTGGCTGCCAAAATGTACACTGCAACTGGATTAAGGTTAGACTGAGGTTAAGTGGGTAAACAAGTTCCAGCGTGAGATGATCTCATGAAAGTACCATGGCTGATGTTCCTTGCAATCACACTGTTGTATCTATTAGTAAAATCTGCTGTATTTGCAAACCTTACTTGTATCTTGTTGTGTACGGTATTTATAGTTTGTTTAAGAATTGTAGGACATTTGTAAAACAAGTTATACTGTAATTTTCCAGCATGTGGGAAATATTATACTTTATTAATTATCCAAAGGAATAAAAAGTAATGGCACAATTCTCAAGCTAAGTGTCACAATGAGTGGCATCCCTCTTATCAGTATCATCACACTGGAATATTTCAAAGATTCTCTGGATCCTTGATGTCCTTTGGCCTACCCTTAAAGACGGCCCTCCTCACTTGAAACCACAAAAGTACCACTGCAAAATGTTGGTTTTGTAGTCAACTGACAATATCTATGTAGATTCTAATGGGTGCGTTTAGTCAGTGTTTTGCCTGAGGATCCATCGACAGCAAATGGCAGCCTCCCGGCAAAGGCATCCAGATTTTTGGCTATCTTGGTAGTTAAACTCATGATGCTGTTGGTCTCAATGGTTGATCGCATTTTTTCAATTTCCCAATGTTTCTTTTCTTTACATTTTGATCTTCATTGAGTATATCAAAGTGTGACAGACTAGGCAAAAAGTATCTTTGCATCCTGTAAAGACCAGCTGTAAAAAACTTCGTCTCACCTCCTGTGTTTATGAATGACCACAGCATCAAAACGATTATAAATCATTCAAAAATCCTGTCTTGACAATCAATAACTGTCTCTATTTGTATATTTACATTTGACAATTACAAAGTTCTCACTTGGAAATCTGTGGTCAATGAGTCCCTAACCACCAATACAATAGTAAATCAACATAGTTATGAGTGACCTTTAGGTTGTAATGGAAATGAGTATTTCAGATGAAAAACTAAATTAAAATTAAAGGTAGGGTTTACAATCAGTCCAAGGGCTCAAATACCCCTCTAACAGGGGCCCCAGGATTAGTGAGAGCAAAACGGCTTCATAACAACAAAAGAGCTTTTTTAACCAAGAGAGACTTATCCTATTTGGAATGAAATGGACTGAAATGACAATTATGAGTGTACAACAGAAAAAAAGCAAACCTTCTAAAACAAAGACAGTGTATAGATATGCAGAAACATAATTAAGTTTCATCATTCTATTCAGACCTTACCTTGTTCTTTCTTGAACTCATTTTCTGTCAGAAAGACTGGCATCATCAGCTCTCCTACCGGTGGCTGGATTGACACGAAGAACTTCTTGGTGTGAGTGCTGATTGAAAAAAAAAAAGTTAAAACCATAGCCCAATTTTTAGTGTTGAGAAGGCAGGGAAGCTAGAGTTTTGTTCTGACTCTGTAGATCAGAAAATGACACAGAGCCTGCATGAGAAGGCAAAGTGAGTGGCGCTCTTAGAGACCATTCATTTTAAATCACTTTCAGCGACCTTATAAAAAACATTTTCAATACACTTTTTGCAGACTAAATGTTCCATGCTATTTCTATGGAATACAATTATTCATTTATATTCATCGCTGTCACTAGGCAGAAATGCCATTTGATATTTGGGAATATCTCAAAAGCTGTGACTTAAAAGTATATCAACCTTACATCTTTACAATAATTATAATAAGAAGTCCATCCATACTTAAAATTTTATTAGTGTTTTAATTATTAGCAGTAAGGTAACAGCGTAAGACACAGAGAAATGATAAAACTAGCAAAATGAAGGTACTATCCCTCACCAGAGCTGAAAGTTGGCTGCCTGTGTTGAGTCACAAAAATCAATGCCCATCACCACAGTAGCACTCTCACCTGGTGGCAGCACCTCTGTAACAGAAAAACATTAGCATTACAATATACACAAAAGTGAAAAAAAAGGGAAAAAAGACCGAATTATAAATCAAACGTCTGAGAGCAAATTATCTGGTTTCTCTGTGAAAGATGGGTTCTGCAGGACAGAATATGCCATATATGCTATGAAATGCTAATATGTGGTTGCTTTTATATGACAGCAGTAGGTCAAGACCATTAATCAAAGACACTGACTCTCCCAAAAACAAGGAAAAAAGATACACAGCTGGTACTACTCTTATGGTCAATAAACAAAGACTTCACAATCACAGTTACCCAAAAATCACCACAAAAAGGTCACTGTTTAGGGACTTAAACTTACTTCAAGTAAACTTCAGGACAAAAGTTTCAATGGCACAATTCAAGTCAGTTTTTATACAATGAATTATCCTAATATTGGCGCATTAATAATATTGAATTAAAGGTCAAAAGAGCTCATGCTGTAAAGACAGACCAATCTCCGGGAACTCTTTGATCCTCATGCCAGACAGCAGTTTGGGTTCCTCCATGTGTAGGTTCTTGGTCTCAGAACTGGTGTTATTGGTGAACTGGATCTGGACAGCCACCATGTGTGGGTCAGGTCCAAAGGGTTGTCGACTGAAGCAGTACTCCACTGCTAAACCCTCCCCAGTTATACGGTGCAGAAGCTCATAGGTCTTCACTGCTCCAGAGGGGGCGATGGTCTGAGTAGACACAATGATGCGACATTTTAGTCCAATCAAACTGAACTAGACTATGTAAAAATTCTCTTTGCATTTCACAGAAAACAGTGCAGATAAATAACTCATGTAAGAGGGAGGAGACAACCACTGTTTAAAAGCAAATAGTGGAAAAGCAAATGATAATCTACACGTGCCTGCTAAAAAATGACTTTTGAACTATGAGGTATGCCTGTTGATTTTTTATTATTTTATAAAGTGATTGAGTGCAGCGTAATGGAGAATGAAGGTCACAAGAATGCTTTCAAACAGTTCAAAGCAAGATTCAATATAAAATACCTAACATAAATATGCACACAGTAGAGAAGAGTTTAGCAGACAGAGGAATTTCTCATTTACCGTAGGATTCATGACTGTGTCTGTCAAGGACAAACCCTCCAAGTCTGTCACCAAGCTGTTGGACAGGAAGTTGTTGACTGGAGTCACTTCAATGGGCGTTGTTTCAACTAGGAGAAATCAGGGTTTGTCATTATCAAAGGCAAAACAAATGGGCCATAATTGTAGTTTTAGTCATAGCATTTTTTTTTGGTTTGTTTTTTATTATCATTTCCTTGAAATGAACGACTTAACAGATTTAAGGATTTTCCTTACAGTCATCAAGATCTAGAAGAGAAATTTCCTTCTTCTCTTTCTTGCTCTCTTTTTTGGTTTGCTTTGGAGGCGGTTTTGATGCAGGTGCCTAATCACAGAATAGTAGGCATACATATCTCAGACACTGACTGTGCATTTTGTGTAATGTTTATTTGTATATGAGGAATGTTTTTTTTTTCTTTTATGTGCCAGTGTGTCAGTGCGTCTATGTGTCCCAGTCTCTGTGGGAGGCCCACCTTCTTTGTCTTCTTACTGTCTGTCTCTGACTCTGACTCCTCTTCTGACTCGGACTCTGACTCACTACTCTCTGACTCACTTTCCTCCTCTTCCTCACTCTCTGACTCTGAGCCACTCCTCCTCTCCTTGCTCTTCCTCACTCGTTTCTTCTGCTCTTCCCCACTGCTCTGTTCACTGAGAGAAAAAAAAATCAGTCAGCACTCAAAGAATGATACAAAAGCATACTATAAAACAACTTTAAAATAGCTGTAAAACAAACATGTTTTCTGACAACTGTGACACGGCTTTTCAAAGTTTTTCACTAAGTCTGTAACTGAAACACTCCGAAAGCTTGTGTCTCTGTATTTCAGTGGATTACAGTTTAGTTAAGATTACAGTTAAATTAAGATTACCTCTCTGCACTTTCCTGTAGGGATTTCTTTGCTTTGCTTTTGTCAGGTCTTTTCTTTCTCTTTTTCTTTTCTTCCTCCTCGTCCCGTTCTTCTTCCTCAGATTCAGAGTCCTCTTCGCTCTCCTCGCTCCCAGACTCAGACCCACTCTCCTCGCTGCCACTGCCACTCTCACTGCCGCTCTCCGAGGCGCTGCCCGAGTCGGATTCTGGAATTTACCAGAGAGTAAAGTCACAGGGGGAGTATTTTTATAAATCATATTTTCTTCATGGTGGAATCATATTGATCCATGGTGGAATTTTTCAATCTAAAATTTTGAGGTGTAAACATGATAAAGCCAACATCTGAGTCAAGGCTAAAACTACTGTTTGTACAGATGTTTGTGGACCACAATCTCAAACAGCTAAACTGAATAGATATGTCTTTGTTGGTGTAACATAAGATTTTGGTATGCCGTAAGATGTAGAAACACGTTGGTTGAAACCAGAAGGCTGTTCTTACTTTGCAGGTTTCATCACTTTGGACTTCTTAACTGATTGTTAGCATGTCACATTCTAAAGAAAAAAGCACTTGAGTAGTTTAGTGCCAGGTAGCACGATAACCCGGTGTCCATGGTTACCACTGTCAGCTGATTCTGTGGGGCCTGACTCGCCCTCAGAGTCTGAGTAGAATGGTTTCTCCACTTTTTTATCTTTCCTCTTCTCCCTGCTGGTACATTTGGTCCATTCAGGAACCTGAAGGATGATAACAGGGATGCAGTCAGTCTCCAAAGCCAAAAGCAGCAGGTGATTTTTATAGTGTAAGATAAAGGGAAGCGATCAGTGGCCATGAATGCTTCTTCCCTCTGCAGCACTATCCAATTCAAATGAAGCCAAAATTATCACGACAACATCTGTTACTGTCTGTAGGCTTAGATGTATTTTGCTTCTATTTTTCCATTCTGCAGTTTCACTGCATGAGGTGATGGATTCATGGTCACACTTGTATTTACAGTAAGCTGGAAGAATTCTCTTAACAGAGATCATATCCTTGAAATGTAACTCATGTCCTCCTGTTCAGAGTAAATCAACAGCTTTTGACAGTGCCTTACTGATGCTACTTCAAAGGGGTTATAATCACTCTTCGATTCCAGGAGGACACTTCACACTTTCAAAGATATTAAGCCTTAAAGAGCGTTACAGAGAAGATGAAGAACTTTTTTTGGGGGGGGGGGGTATTTTAATGCTGAGCTAAGCACAGTACAGCTGCTACGCTTGGGTGCGAAGAAGCAGTTCACTTGGGAGCTACAATTTGTGACTCAAAGAGGCACGGCTCTTTGTTTACTAACTGACTCACGCTGGTTAAAGTCGTGACTCTTTCGAGGAGCCTAATAACCTGGCAGACGAGAAAGAAAAAGAATGGAATGGACGTGAGATGAGAAGAGTTAAGAAAAGAAAAGAAAAGAAAAGAAAAGAAAAGAAAAGAAAAGAAAAGAAAAGAAAAGAAAAGAAAAGAAAAGGTCAAAGGTACAGGCAAGTATTTTGGTTGCACTTTTAAAGAGACAAGGGTACATTAATTAGAGCATCACTCATAGTCCCATACACACAGGGCATAATTTTTAGTAGATCATATTTCAGGTACTGATATCTCTAACCAAAATGACTGAGAGGTTTGCAGATAAACCTTTACTGGTGCATTTGCAGTCAACTCTATTTCAGTCAAGTCAAACCATATTCTGTAAAGTGTTGGAAAAAAACAGAAAAACAAAGTATCTGCACAGTGCATTATTCTTACTTTGTGGCTCTTTCTAATATCAGATGCCATATGAGTGTGTGTGTGTCTGTGTGGCTCTTCCTAATATCAGATGCCATATGTGTGTGTGTGTGTGTGTGTGTGTGTGCATGTGTGTGCGCGCGTGAATGTGTGTGCCTGCATGCGTTTGTGTGCACTCCAATCATGCTTGTCATGACAGAATATGATAGAATATAAAAATAAATTCCTCTACACAACATATAAATCACTCCACTTGTGGGGAATGGTTTAAAATTCAGTTACTGAATTGCTGACATACTCCCTTGTGACTTATTAACTTTCCTCCAATGTTTTCAGTATCTTTTATTTTACCCTATTACTCAACTGTTTCTGGTTACAAAACAGATTGGAAATGTCAAATCTGTTTTGCAGATGTTAAGGAGATGTGGTAGCATCCCCAAGCATCTGACACGATCAGCACCGCAGTACTGAACAAAACTTACAACTTAACACTATAGCAATGGAGGTGCAACATAAATGGAAGGAGTCCTGGGGCAAGACAGTACAACCAAGGGGCAGATGAATCTCACAATAGCAGATTTCAGTGTGAAAGCATTTGGGCCAAACTAGGAAGGGAAACACACACACACACACACACACACACACATGCACTCACACCTCAGCAGTGGAAACAAATAAACACCACACTAGAGGGGCATAAACCCTGACACGCGCTTCTTTAAAATTTGCCTTGACACTCTTCTCTTGGTTCCCTGACGATCTCTTGCTTTTCTAATGCGAGACTAAAAAAAGAGACTAAAAGAGACTGTCTAACTGTCACTTCTTTCCACATCTGTGGTCCCCTAGAAGCAACACAGTCTACCCAATTTGATCGGCTCTGTAAACATATTAGGATATACACAGACTACCTCATAACTTTACGTTTTACACTAAAACATCACACTACTGTATTTGCTTTTTGAACCATCCCTCAGGGTCAATAAAAAAATATACGGGACCACAAAAATAAAATGCAACTACATTATTGTGGTGAAGTCCAGCTGTCCCTAAAGTCTAATCCCTCAGCTTTCCTGTCCAATCAGTGGCAGAAATACAGACAGGAGGAGAGGAGAGGAGAGGAGAGGAGAGACAGCAGAGAAAACACACTGCACTCCCGCTTCCACCTCTCGCCAGTCTCCTAGTAACCCGATTCGCCCTTCACTGGTGCTTATGACGTCCTCTAGCTGTGGACCAGGGCATAGAGAGAGAGAGAGAGAGGTCATGTGGTTAGAGATGGATACCGTAGAGGAGTTGGGTGGCGTGAGAAGGGGGTTCAGAAAGAGGGGCAGGACGGTGGAAGATATTACCAACTGACCTGGAAATCTGCATTGCTCATGGACAAAGAAAAAACAAACAAAACAAAACAAAACAAACACAAAATACTGGGAGAGTGAACATGAAATATCACAGTAAAATCAAAGGAAAAACTCAAACTCAAATGAAAGGCAAAGGGCAAGAATCTAGTCAAAAGACAAGTCCACTCCCGTATGAGAGGAACAAATTTTTTGATTTGATCCTAGCCCTCATTTGCCACATGTCATCATAAAAAAACAAACAAATGGCACATGCTTTAATAGGAATGACTAGTGGTGACAAAACATGTATGACACCTATAAGAAAGCTATGCACAGTCTACTCCTATGTCATGTGCCATTGTTTCATACAGAGTGACACTTGATATGAAGGCTGGATGGCTGGTGGGTGCTGCTCTCTGCCATGCAGCAGACGGGTGTGGATGTGACCCCTGAGGGCACTAAAAGAAAGGCTTGAGACACAAATACGGCCCCTGAATCTCAAGGGTAAAAATAATGGAGCCGCTTTATGGCAATGGAACCAAATTAGTTCTCTGCTCTTGCAAGCATAACATTCCTTCCATCAAACAGAATGGATATTGAAAGCCGGATATTGAAAAACTCACTTGTGTGACTAATATGAAGTAACTCTTCACTTCTATCGTTCTGCATTCTCAGAAAATACGCTTATCAATGTCATTTTACGGGTAATAAGAGCCAATAGAGAAGGATGCAAAGTGAGAATCTCTATGAAAGATGAGATGAATATTATGCTGATGGACCGCAGGAAAAACATTTTTAGAGGGAACGATTTTTTGGAAGTGATGATGGGGCACTCGTTTCGAATGGTGCTCCCTCTTGGGCGGAGCAGCACCCTGAAGGCCCCCTGCCCTAAGGCCTTGTCTCTGTCTGTTACTGTTCCCACTGCACGCACAGAATCCTTCACCTCCACGTTGCGCACGGAGGGATCTGGTGCCGACTCTGGCCAATCGGGCAGCTCCTGGTAGCCACCAGCCTTGGTGTTCAAGAGGTGAGACAGGGAGCCCAGCTGGAAGTGATCTCTGTCTGCAAGTCAAAGCACAAAAACCAGAGGCAGAATGAACAACAAAAGATTGACAGTCATGAGACATGCAAATATTCTGCTATGGAGAATGATGTTCACATTGAACAAAATAAGAGTGCAATAGTTCTTACAAACTTTGAGAAGTAGGTCTTTAAACTACATTTCCTAGTGTACTCTGGGGTACTCCAGAGCAGAGTTCAGTCCCAGAGGGTCACAGCCCCAGTCAACTATTACAGTCTCGGATTGACAGGAGAGTGAATACATCTGATTCCCAGGTAAAAATCAACCTCTGATAATGAGCTGAGGGATTTGGGAACACCTGCTCTAGATTAACAATGTCAAAGGCCCCAAAACTTGAAGAACAATGATAACCCATTTCAAAACAGCAAGAAAACCATTTGCAAAATTACTGAATCTTATTTCATCTTCATTTAATAGTTCAGTGTTATTTGTTTGACCCTATTGTCAAATGCAGTGCCGAAAAGAGAACACCATAAAACAGGATGGCCGAGTATCATTGAAAATATAAGGTTTGTGTGAAATAATTTGGAGAACTTGTCTCACCTTTAAACGGAGACTCGAGGACAGGGGCAGGCTTCAGGGCGAGGAAGAGCTTCTTGGCGTACTTGCTCAGGGCGCCGCTCTTGTCTGTGGGCACAATGAGCTGGCGAATGAAGCGTGCCCGGTCGCGGATGTCATAGTTCTGGTCATATTTCGCCAAGTTGAGCACATACTGGGTAAGCAGTTTGGTCTGTATCAGAGAGAATGGAAAGAGAAACATCAAGTTAAAGGAAGACTGAAGTTTCTGGGGTCTTCATATCCGACCATGTGACTAATGTGAGTTTACAGATCATGTTTTTGTCTTGTCGAATTAGCAGGTACAGGGAAACCTTGTCCCAGCATAAATGCCCACACAAAGGAACAGGACTTCCCAGCTTTATATAAAGGTTAAATATTCAATATTCTGTTGTCAGGTATTATGTTCAATTCATCTTAAAGACTAAAAGATATTTGCCACTTTCTAAAGTAAAATACAAAATTCTGACAATAATGTATGTTCAAAAATGGTGGAAATCACTAAAAATTCCTCAGTTTTTGGGAGACTTAAGGAACAATGCCAATTACTAATTTTTTATCATCAACTCGCGTGAAAAGGCAGAATGACTATGACCAGCTGCGGTAAGTTCTCCATTCTTGACAGCAAATCCACTCAGGCACAGTAAAGGATGGCTAATTTGAAACTTAGGGACCTCCTGAGATGTCTCATTTACATGTTGACATTCATATGCTGGTGTAATTTTGTGGCAAAAAATACATTGGGTGTGACACTGTTGAGTGAACTGTTTGAGGTAAGCTTAATGAGGGACAGGTGTAGTGAGTCTGTGAACTTACTAATCTAAACATTTTAATATGTGAGCTCTCTCCAAAGACTGTGGAAGGATTTAGGGGCCTGAATTTCCACACCACTTTCAGACCATGACTTTCGTGCAGAGACAAACAACAGACCACAAAAGCATGTTTTATTTTAATAATACTGAATAAACATTCATTATTAACTTACTGGCAATGTTTGACTGTAATCCGATATTTATTTTCATTCCCAACAATGAAAAACAAACAGAGGTGTCCAGAGCAATTATAAATTTACATATGAAATAGTGACTGGTTCTTCATTTTACATAATAAATGTGGGTATTGGACCCATTTACCCTCTTAAAACTAGCCAATATGCATTACTGTAATCTAAATAGCGCTATTTTCCAAAAACATCTATATGCTGGGAGGTGCGTGGAAGCATACTATTTTTACCTCCGAGCCAGCACACCAACAATGACATTTTCATGAGTCACCCACTTCAAAGTTTTATCTTGCCATTATCAGGTTGTTTGTAAACAAAGAGCGAGCAAGCAGCCCAAGCTGTATCATTATTTTCTGCCTGCAAATGAGACCAAACTAGCAATTTCATAAACATCTGTCATACAGGCTACGGAATTAAACCATACATTTAGGACCCGAGGGAGTCTTAAGACAATATTTCATTATATGTCAAGTATTCATTAAGAATGGACCATCTCAGGATAGACCATACTTCTCCTACACTCTGCTCTCTTCCAGCCCTAATCTGACACACCTCAGTGTGGTATTTGGGTGTTCCTCAGCATCTTAAATTATCTTTGTCAGGAGCGTTTGTAACAGCTGTATCTCCTGATGAAAAGGATTGTTTATTTCTGCTTTAAGCCCTGAACTCAAACATTAACATGAATCTGAGGAAGGATGCATGCATCTCTGCACATACTTGTCTGTTTGAATATAGATCTGCTGATCATGGTCTGTTCAATATTAACCATATTTGGTAATATTACTGCTGTATTTCCTACTATTAAGTGTTTAATGATTAAAACATACTTGTTTGGAATTGGTTAGATAGAGCTTGGCCGCCAGGTTAATGATCTGCAGTTTGACAATGTCCTCCTCATTGGTGAAGGTCTTTGCCATCTTCCTAAGAACATCTGGGGCAATCTTGGGCACATGCTCACAGTACTCTCCTATCAGCCACAGGATGCTGGCTCGCGCCATGGGGACCTTGGTTAGGAGAAAAATGTCAAAGTCATGCATTTATGTGGAGGGTATTGGAATGGATATTGCAATATTCAAAACAAGTTTCCAAGGTATTGTTCTGAGTCATCCAGACTTCAAAGAACCTTGAGTGGCATGAGTGAAACTATTTTTGGACTGAAATGAAATACAGTTTGGGAAAAAATTGTAACGTAGGCAGGGCAGAGCAACCGAATGTGTCAAACCAATACTTCACTAAGGCCAAACAGGAGAACAACATTACGTCCAAATCTGTGGTGTACTGAGCTTCAAATGCAATTTCAAATTTGATGTCCTTTATCCAGCATAATTATTTTGCTCTCTGTAAATGAGTTCCCGATCGTGGGCTGTAGAAGAAGATTCCGACCTGGATGTTGTCAGTGAGCTTGGCCATGTGCTTGATGATGTCACTGTGCTGTTCAGGCTGCATCTGAAGAAGCTTCTTGATCACCACTACCGACTCTGCTACCACCAACTCTGCAAACACAGATTATTCATGATTCAAGAGTTTTATATTACCACAAACCTCAGTGTCTAATCGAGAACGGACCACATTCTTCTGTGACCTGCTATCAAACCTGACAGCTCTGTATATGTTTTAGATATATACCACTGTCTTACATCACCCACTGTTTTCTCTTTCTTTTCCATGACTTACACTTACCTTTATGAGAGCCAAATAAATATCTGCACTTTTGTTAGCAGTGCTACAATTTGGTGTCATTCAGTCAATGTAGAGCAGTACTCTTGGGGAGAAGGGACACCAAGTTTTTTTGGAAACAAGGACCACAAGGAACTGACCATCGCGGTTGGAGAGTAGCTGAACCAGGCCATTAAGGCAGGTATCCCTCACTTCGCCAATGTTGGTGGCACAACGACCAATGGCCTGGATGGTGGCAGCCACAAAGTCCTTGTCCATACTTTTAATATAAGTCTACACGACAGAAAAGAAGATATACTTTAAGCTTCAAAATGCTTCTCTGAGGGATAACAATTTCACCGTAACCACATAGTCAATAACATTACTGTTGCATAGCAATTAAGCTTGATTTCTTTGAGGCTTTCATCACCTCCAAACCTTGCAACTCGTTCTATACCATTAACAGCACTCATAAGTCATGGAGTATGCTCTAAATATGCAAACAGTTTTGGTCTTGCACTTCAAGAGCGACTTGCCTGAAACTCCCGCAGTATAGTAGATATGTTTGTCTCATTTGCCAGGTTTGTCAAAACCTCAAGCTGTAAAATGAGAGAAACAAATCGTGCTGCAAAACACTTTTTCAAAATGTCAAACATAATGTAAATATAATTGCTGACAATCAACTACGACAACAGCTGCTAATGATGGAAATGACTGTGGTCGATAGATGCTACTACAAGCATAACATGTTGAAGCATAGATTTGGTAGCTTCAAACAAAGTGAAGCATTTATTACAACTAGTTTAGAGTCATATGTGATCACCTTAAGGACTTTGATCTGGGTTGGATCTGTAGAGCGGATGTAGAAACTCTTCAGATAAGGCTCAAACATACCCTGAATACACAATGAAACCAAATACAATAAAAAAAAATCATTGCACTTTCACAAAAAATGACTTGTCAAGGTTGGCAAAATGCACCAAATTATATCTTTAAACCAATTGTAAAATACTGCAGTTTCAAACATGCTTGTCTCTGAAGTCTGCTGCTACAAACATGCTTGTCTCTGAAGTCCGCTGCTACAAATGACATCAAATATTTTAGGCTCTCCACATACAGCATATTAAGGATTTTGAACTTGAAATGCAATTTAATGATGCAAATACAGGAAGTATTGGAACGTATTGTAATTGTAGATCTGATAACTCACCCTTCTCTTGATGGTCATGGTTGCAACATTCTGTAGGACAACATATTGGACTTCACTATGGAAAAGAGTATTAATATTCAGTGACATATATTCAGTGACAAAGTCCAAGAGCTAAAGGTAAAAACAGATCATTGCATAAAAATGCCACATGGAAATTCATAGAAATTACTAGACTTCAATAACTACAGCTACAATGATTTGGACCTGAGACCTCATGGTTAGCTTTGTTCACCAGTCATTAAGGATCTTCAGGTCAGCAAAAAGCACTGTCATATGAACCAGGAATACCATACCACCTTCTAGTATGTGTGTCATCACAGTTCCATGTACAATTAAGTAATACCCCCAAAGAGGCTCTTGCATAAAGAATTGTCTGTTCCCTTTGAGATCACTGACCTGTGACTCCTCATCAGCCGGACTAGAGCCTTAGCAATGACGCCCACCTCTGCCTTAGGCGCCAAATGGAAGTACAGTTGAGCCACAGCCATCACCACCTACGTGTAGGGAAGACACATAGAAACTGAGAAGAGAGACAAAAAAGAACAGAAGCAGAAAAGAGAGTGAAAGAGGTGGAAAGAGACAGAGGGAGAGAGAGATAGAGAGTTGGTGATGGACTCACTGCTGCATTGCGGCTCTGGAGTAGTGGTTTGGTATTTCTCAACAGTAGCCGGTGGTCAGGGTCCATGACATAAGGCTTCCTCTTTGCCAGCGCAGCTGCATCGGCTTTCTCTTCTTTCCCCTCCTCATCATCGGAGCCATAAAAGGCTTTCTCTCCACTCTCCTCCAAAAGAGATTCCTGCATTGCCGAAACACGGGACAGGGAGTTTAGAGGAGATGAAGAAAAAGACATGCATTCACACGCTACAACAAACATGTAAACACATCAACACACACACACACATATACACACACACAACGGGGTTGATGTCAATTCAGTTTCAAATGTACAAGTTCATGGAACACACACACACACACAGTACTAAAACTGACATGCTGGCATATGGGTTAGACTCACGTTGATATTAGGGTTGAGGAACTGGGTCCTGGCGTAGCGTGTGAGCATGTTAATGATAACCACCTGGCCCCACTCCTCCACATCAATCAACAGGTTACACAGCTTACGGTAGTTCTTATGGATCAGGTCAATACGTTCTGGACACACCTCCTCAAAGGCCATGACAACACTGCCAGCGACCAACTAAAGAGAACAGAGCCGTGATTTACAGTGAAGATAACACAATCAAGCTTTTGTAAAGCTAAGTTAAAGCTAATGCACAGAGACACAATTAATTTATTTGAGTGGCTGAGGACTAAACCACTCCATGGCATGTTTCCCATATCTAACTGAGACATATGATTGCTTGACAAACTGAGTGATATTTCATAAAGTGAGCTAAAAAAATATTATCCATATTTGCACATAGTGTAAGCTAAATCAAGCACACATAACATAGGGTGTTCTTATGTGCCCCCCCCCCAGTATACATATATGTGTGTGTGTGAGTGTGTGTGTAAATGTGTGCATGTCTTTGTAGCCGCCTTGTTTGTGTGGACACCTCTGAAGAAAGACTGTACTCTCAAGAATCATATTTATGATTAACTGAATAGTGATCTGCTAACTGATAAATTATATAATTTTCAATATTTTCTTTTCAAAGTGAGAGGTCTTGGTGTTTTGACCTACATACTGCTTGTATCTAAGGGCATTACAATGATCCTCTTAAATAAATACAATATTCAGTGAAAAGCATTTTTAGAGTACACCGTGTTAACAACTAGCACAATGTTTTAGTGATTTGTCATAGACCCACTTACTGTGGTTTTGTCAGCAAGCAACTTCTCAATAACCTCAATCAGCTGATCCTTCTGCTCAGGGTCCAGACTGCAAAAGAAACGATTGGACCAGATCTACTGTGAGCTTAAACAGGTTACAGGAAAACAGGAGACACTTCACACCACAGTACTTCACACATACATATTTAGGTATTTGAATAATTTACCTTTAGCTGACACAAAACCAAACAGGATAGCCAAAGGAACATTTTGGGGGTGCTAAGACATGGATTGTCTTAACCAGGGTCCGATGAGTTGTTTTATAATAATGTTTGTTATCAGTCCTAAATAAAGTAAAGGGGGCAGAGGGTGTACCTGTAGAGTTTAGGGATGGCATGTGCTGCTGTCTTGCGGACATAGGGGGACATGTCAGATGCGGCCTCTTTGATGGCCAGCATCATAATGGGCACGATGATGGTCACCCTTATACTGGAGAGCACACGAAGGGCACTGGCTCTTATCAACTGGTTTGGGTCCTGAGAGAGAGAGAGAGAGAGAGAGAGTGAGAGAGAGAGAGAGAGAGTGCTGATGGATGAATATCAGAACTCTTTCATACCTGCACAATCATTTTCTCTAAAAAAAAAAAAAATGCTAGCATTATCAGTAAATGTTTCTGTCTTTTATAATCTACGAGGCAGCAGCTGTGCATCAGGAAGAGATAAAAAGACTCTGGAATAAACAGTTGTTCCTCCCCCTTTATCTTCTGCATTCAAATATAGGTTGCAACGCACTCCAAATGTAAACATTAACAGAGCAAAATGCCCTAGGGAATGTGCTGATTCTAAAAAAAAAAATATGTTGAAGACATCTGATGCCTGTTAAGCAGACAGAAACACCAGTTTCATGCCCAGTATGTTGTATTTTTGGCCCTTAATAAAATGTTGATTTGAAGAAGATGGATTTTCCCCCAGGATCCACATACCAAATCGATTGTTTGAAACATACAGAAATGTCTCAGAAATAACTCATTCAACACAAAAGCAGAATCCTTCACATACAAATAAACATTATTCATCAATACATGTAAACCACCACTGTGAATGAGAGGAGAATAAAGAGAAGCACACACAGAGACCCACTGCGAACCACTTTCAACAACCAAATAAGAAAAAAGATATAGTTAATCTGTTGCTATGCACCTTTAGATCTTTCTAATACATTCATGCTTTTGCACTAAGGCCTTTTTAAGCCTCAAAAGCTGTGATGTGTATTGTATTGACCTTTTATCTTTATATTAATTATTGTAAGAGGTGTTCCTTGTAGGTTTAAAGTGTTCCTTGTTATATTACTGTCAAACACTGCAGACCTGTGCGCGTCATTTTGGGTTTAGAGTTTTTATCCTTAGCTGTACCACAAAGTCCACAGGAAAACAACAGACAATGCTCCCTTTGGTAAATGAGTCAAAAACAGCCCACTCACCCTCTCTCACTCCATGTCCCCTCTCCCTCTCTCACTCCATGTCCCCTCTCCCTCTATCATTCAGCTGTGGTGACTGATAGTCAGGCCACTATGCGTGACAGGGTTAACTGAAACATCTCTTCCTCCAAGCATGTTATGCCACTTAATGATATCACACAACTCGCAGTGTAGAAAAATGAGTGACTGGCTTCAAAAAAGTATCACATATGCTTATAAATCTCTGGATGCAAATTAGTTCAGCTAATTTGGACTTCCCTGGTTCGTATTTTTGGATCAGAGACAAAATGAAGGCGTACTTGCTCACTCAGTGCTTTGCCGTGTCTGTAGGAAGCTGAGAAGTGGTGGCTAGTCTTCTGCCACACAGCTAACAAACAGCCGGATACTGAGTCATTGTAATCTAATAATGACACAGACAGCGAATGACACAGTGGATCAATTCCCAGCATCCTCGCTGGGTTCTGGTACAGAGGACCTTCAACTTATAGTCTTTAATAATGAGCTATGAGCTGCCATTCTTCAGACATCTCTGACTCTCTTTCAACCCTGGCACCAACTCAGCCACAATTTCCATTCAATTCTTTTTTCTTTTCATTTTTTTTTACTGCAGCAAACGTTGTGCTATCATGAACAGAAAGCATGTGGGTTTTTTTCTTAATATAAACACATTTTGTTGTTAATGTGCTACTATTTTTTGACATTTTAACCTGGCACTGTTGGTTTCTTTATGGTAAATTAAACAGGATGAATCTTCCGTCATGATGAATCATTTCATGCTTGGAAATAGTTCTTTTAAAATAGTGAATAGCCTCTCATTCTAACGAGGAACATGACTGGACATCTTGTCTGAATTCTTACAGAAAAACCCTAACTAAAGAACAAACACTGTGCAGTTAGGCTCCCATAGACATATACTGAAAGATAAGAGCATGGATTTTTCACCCATACTGCCTCTAGAGGGAGATTCTTTCCCATGTTTCATCAGCATTCAGAGCCGGGGGTCCAATGACTGTGCATTTTATTTTTAAGTGTACCAGATGACACTATAATCTAGGGTAAGATCTGCAATTGCGTTTGTCTGACCAGAGAAGAGACCAGGTACAGTCTTTGGAGCTGCTTGTCAAAAACCTTTGTTGACAAAGTCGGTGACATATCACCTGAGGTGTGACATACAGTACCCAGAACAACAGACTCTAGCCTCAGAAAACAAACAAAACCAATCAGCATTCTGGAGCTATTCTGATAATCTGTTCTTAAAGCCTCCAGTTAAAGAGGGAGACTGGGGAATAATGATCCAGTATGTGTGTTAAGGGAGAGAAACCTTAAACACAGTGGTTCCAGGTGTGCCAGTGAATATGTACATGCACTTGACTGTGCTTGGAGATACATTCCCATTGAGTCATACACTTGAAGAGATCCAATGTGCCACAAAAGAGACATCACTAATAGATGACTTACTGCGCTGCAAGTCACCTGAATGATTTAGTGTTGCCATCAAAACCCTGCTCTCTGTCTCACTGAGCATTGACCAGCTGATAGACTGATTGTGAGAGAGGGATAGAGGGATAGAGGGATGGAGAAAAAGTGAGGGGGAGAGAAGGAGAAAGAGAGAGACATAGAGGGACAGCATGATAAAGAAAAAGAGAGAGAGAGACAGACAGAGAGAGAGAGAGAGAAAGAGGCAGTGGCAGTAGAAAGCGACCCATGACCATTAGCCAAAGAGAATTGGCAGAAGCAGCATACAGCAGATGGTCGAGCATGGACAGGGTCTAAAATGACTCAAAAAACCTCCCACCACCCAGGTGTATTTGTTGATATACATTTGTTATCAACACTAGTGATACCTCGGTGATTCTACACCATACAAGGGAAATTACCACTGGCTCCCAAATGTGGGTGCTGGGGAAAGACATTGTGATATCAGCTCTGTTTACTTAAACCTGACTGCATGTCCATACGTAATGATGTCACTAATCTCACTGTGCAAGTGTTGATGCAATCACACCAAACAAAAATGTGTGATGCTGTTTTTCACAAGTCTGTATAGGAGGAGAGACTTCAATCTTTCATTCCGGTCAAGACCAATTGTAAGCCTGGATGGCACAGGCTGTGGTTCAGAGATAAGACTGAGGGAAGTGTAGAACCATCTCTCCGCATTCAGTCTCACAGATATGAATCAGTACAGAACTGTCAGTCAGCAAGAGCCGTATGATAACTTTACATAAAAATGAAAACAACCGTGGAAACTTTGAATTTTACGCTAGGTTAACAAGAGTTATGGTTATTTGTTCACATAAATATTCCATAATCAGTAAATAAAATGAGCTACAGTAATTGCTTGGGAAACCTCCTGACAACTGACCTTCAGTCCACGTTGGAAAGTGGATATGGAGAGCAGTGCCAGGTCCTGCTGCTCTTCAGCATAGCGTACCAGGTACACATACACCAGCTTCTTTACCTGACAGAGCACACAACACAGGGCTGTGAGTGACACCACAGGGTTAAGTACTGGACTCTCTAATGAAGACTGGCCTAAGGGACCTTCTGATCCTCTGTATAGGACTTTGATGACTCAACAATCTAATATAAACACATTTTCTTCAATATCATTTTGAGCATGACTGAAGATGTAGTCACATTCTTAGTATAGTTTGTACTTTGAACTATTTTACAATGTTAGGCAGATTTTGTTGTAGCTTTCGAATGAATCAGATTGTTTTAATACGCTTTTACTTGTGCTAAAGAACTCACCTCAATATTCTTACATGCCACATTCTTTACTACTGCAGGGAAAAGGTCTGATGCGTTTTTACCTCTGGCAATCATCTGTATTGGAACACACACACACACACACACAAAGAGAGAAAGAGAGAGAGAGGGAGCACGATCAATTATATTTTAAACATGTCATTTAAATAGGTGAACCCACTTACATGGAAATGAACTAGAATAATGCAGAAGGCAAAGGCCCTGAATTGACCAGAACAGACACTAACTGTACAATACAGTACATGAGTATTTCCTCATCCTGTCCCTGGAGGCCTTGTTCTAACTCACCTGCTTCATCTAATCAGGGTCCTGATTATCAGCTGAAACTGAATCAAGAAGACTGCTGAATGTTTCTTACAGCACACAGAACAATGCACCACAAAAACACTGTGTTCTGTTTGGTATGAACTGAGAATGGAGTTTAAGGTGGCTGTCAGCAACTGAAATAAAGCTAGCTATGACAGAAAATGGGCCCCTTGGTTAATGAGTCTGCTAGCCCCTCTCCAGCTACCAGGCTGATGGATGGTGAATGGAAGGCTGATCCTGAGGCAGCTCACGAAGGCCAACTCAAGCTCTTTATTTCTCCTCCTTCATCCTCCTAGTCTAAAATTGAAATCAGAATCAAACTTGTAGAACCTTCTCTTTGCTAAATATTTCAGACGCTAGCGCTCTTCTACGGTGCTCGGAAACTGACACTGATAATGAATATTTAACACCTGTCTGTGTATTCTCGCCCTCTCCTGCAGCCCAACAGAAGGCTCCTTGTCATGGTGATAGGGGGCTGCTTAGCAGCATAACTATTCAACTTTGCAAAACAAAGCATCTGTAGTGAGGTATATATTCCAGCCCATATGTTTTTGTCTCATAAGAGTAGGCTATGAACCACATTCTGAATTCAAGCGAACCCACAGCGTGATTAAGGCGGGACTGAAACCGGATAGTGGAAACTGAATGGAAACTAGATAACGTTAGGTCTCTGAACACAAGGCTAATGTTTTAATGTCACTGTATAAAATGTAAATGATCTCCCCCTAAGCATGTGACAATCTTTGTATATTGCATACACGTATGTTATGTAGCTGTATAACAGCAATTACCTATTTGGTTTTGGGATTCTGCACCTGATCTCGGAGAGTTCCAGTCACTATAAACTGACCGAGGCCAGGGCTGCCCTACCTTAAAGAAACACGGATATGTCTGTTTTCCCTGGGGATTTAATGAACAATATATTTCTGTGAGCAGCTACAATGGTGCTAAAAGGATATTGTTACACTGAGAAAATGCAAAAACTGATTACATCTGAGCTGTCACTGCACATATCAACTCAGCTGACTGAGGACGTCTGCAAGGGCAGCTGTGATGGACGCTGAAGGGTTTTGTTTAGTTTGTTTATTTTTCTTTGAAGAACAATTTTGTGCTGTTGTTATAAATGTGTACAAAACATTTTGTCCGTAATCCTTTAGAGGATTTTATGACATTGACCTGAAAAATAGAAACAAACAAAAGATGAAAGAAAAAATGATAAAACTAACACATACAATAGGCCCCTATGGACCAAATAAGAGAAAAAATAGAAACGAATCACGTAACATAGGCACAAGTGAGACAGAGGCCTGGTGCTGTATACAGGAAGACAGGACAGGTCTGTGTGTATAATCTGTTTCTCTGACTGCAACCTTTCTACTAAAAGACCCTTAAAAACCAGACTGCACACCCAATTAAAGGCACTGTCTCACAGAGCAGAGATGCATCCTATATCTGAGATTAATAGCTCAAACCCCAGCTGTGGCACATTGGCCAACTGTCTTTTTTTTTTTTTCTACATCACTGCAAGCCAGGGTTTCCAGTCTTTTGGGTTTCCCAGTTGCACTGAGATACTGGATTTTTATTGACATCCATGATAAAATATACAACGTATACTTAAAAGTAAGCAACTCACTAATCTGTTGGAAAGACTACATGAGAGTGGCTAACATTGTCCTCTGAGGCATTTTTAAGTGGTTGGACACATTGACCTACGTATTAGTCAATGCAAATGTCTGGCAATGGCCAACTATGTGCTTGTGTGTCTGTTTTTTTAGACTCTTCATACATGCTGCAAAGAGAATAAACAGTCCCTAGTATGATGCAGTTATGAAACACTACTTTGGGCAGCCAACCTTTTCATGGCTTTACGAACAGGCTCAAATTTAGTTAATATTTTATGGGGTGTCCGTGGGCTCACAGACAGTTGTCTGCTCCTGTGCAAGTCTACTCTGACCAGATTAAAAAAACAGGTAACTCAGGAAAGACATGTTGACATATCCTTACTAAAAAATGAGGAATGGGATACAACATGATACTGAGATGCTTATCATACACTGTAGTTTTCTTGATTAAATTATAATGTCTAAATTGTAGAGCACTTCGTTCTGATTACTGAACATTAGTTTGTGGTGGAGATGCTTCATGTGGTTTTAAGTTCTAACAGATAAGCAGGGATGGCAGAAAGGCATAGGCAGACAATACTCACAGCTACAATTCTCTTCATTGCCTCTAACTTCAGGGAGTCTTTGTTACTGTCCAGCATCTCCTTCAAGTCATCATGCCTGAAAACAGAAACAGGAATAGGACTTATCTGGATGTGCTCAGTCTTCCCCTCCACACACATTGCTTACACAAATCTCAGGTTTGTATCACTGACGCTCCGATCACAGAGCTTTTAAACCGGTTCCTTCAGAACTGATCTCTCTGCGCATCCTTCGTGAACGTGTGCACTTCTTTTTAGCTAATTATGACTAAAAAATAACAGCGTTCGCAGTACATTAATTAGGAAGTTATTAATGGTTTTTGCAGGTTGAGGTGATCTCTGAGCCGTTTCTAGTCGGATTGAAACAAAATCAAGAGGAAATTAGCAAGAAAGCAGGAAGAAAGAATAAATAAAATAGAAAAGTAACCACGTGTATTGTAATGTACGTAATAAGGAAGTGATTCAAGACCAGGAGGAGAGAGCTGCTGTGTCTCTGAATGAAAAACGTCACAGTGAATAGATTTCAAATCCATTTTCCATGCATGAGCTGAGTGTATGAGGTCTGCACTTTTCAAAGTGTGCATATCTGTCTCACACTCAGACAATATCATCTACCCTGTAATCATCCACTTTCTCCGTGCGACCGTGTCTGATACTTAATGGCAAGCATCGTTTATTGCATTGAGAACCCCAAAATGGAGGAAGCAACCGTGATACAGTGTTTTCTTTTTTTGTCAAATTATTGTATGGCAGTACTGAAATAGTCGGGCGTAGTGTAGGCCGTCTGGCCCCGTGAATGCAGCAGATGTGAAATGTGTCTTCCTTACTCAATGACGCCACCATTTGACAGACAGAGGTTCTTGAAACTCAAATCTGTGATTCATTGTTTACTTTGAATGATGCAGGAAACAACAGTTTGAGATGCTCAGAGAATATGTCATAGAAAAATGTCGTTAAAACAGAACAGAAGATGGGATGACTGCATAAAAGAAGCCAGATTGTTTGATGATCTGTTACATCACTATTAATTTATGTATTTACAAGCACTAAACAGCTCACAGGTATCAGAACTAATCTATCTGACAAAAATATCATTCTGTAAATTTAAAATGTTTTGCAGCCAGAAATAATTGATGTGCAAGTCCACAACTAGAACTGCCTATTTCCACAACTGTCCATTTCAAATTTCATAATCATCTGATTCAGCATCCAGCTGGAACACGAAAGGTTTATGAAATTGTTTCTTTTTTTAAGCTTCACAATGCTTCATACAAACAGGGCTGACTGGCTCTCTCTGCATGACCTCCTGTGTGTACCCAATGTGCCTATGTCTTTTATACACAGAGTGGACGAGATGACATAAAACACAACGTCCACAGGCCTGAAAGGTTCTGTGAGTCACAGTTATTTATTGCCACGCAGGGAGCGGTGTGGTCACTGAGCATTAAATTGCCTCTTACAATACAAGCTGAACTCCTAGATGAAATGTGTTTTGAAGTAAAATATTGTGTGAGCATGAGATGGAACATGGACAATGGAACGTGGCACCTAGTCTGAAATTTGCATCGATATTTTATTTTGATTTACTATCCTTCAAAAACACCCCCCTTACAACGGAGGGGGGGGGGGGGGGGGACTGACGGCATATAGCTGGATCAATACTGTATTGAAATCTATGTGAAAGGATCACTGCACCTTTCTCAGCACTACATCTGCAGCTCCTCGGGGTTCCAGGCTGACTGCAATGTGGACAGTCTCCCGTCTGAAGGATAAAGCCTATAGCTTCTAAAGGGAGTGAAATGGAGACAGGACAGCAGTCAACGCTGGTTTGACAGTTTGATTGATGAGATGTAAGGTGAATGTTCCTGTACTCTCTGGCACACACTTTGTAGCACAAAACCACTGCCATACACTGCGTAACAGGGAACATCTGCGACGGCAAACGGCGATTCTGAATATGCGGCTTGTGACTGCAGGTTTCTCTGCAAAAAAAGGGGTTAAAGTGTTTTTGGCTGAAATCTCAGTGTCCTTCCGACAAACTAACATCTAAGACGGTTGCTGCATTAGCAGTCATTAAAGCACATTGTAGAAAAGATATGAATGTACAGTGATATTCTAACTTTAAGCTGCTGTGTCATACATTAGATTGCAGTAGATGCATTCTGGGAGTTCAACATCATAACCAAAACAAAAGTCTACTGTTATCTAAGCAAAAGATGATTTAAGACGGTGAGGTAAGCAGAATATCAGTTATACATCAGCTTATCCTTTTCTGTTGTAACGAATACTGTCTTTCAGTACGAGATAAGCTGAGGCTTCTCAGGGAACCTCACTTTTAAATCGGTGGATAACCATGGTTTGTCACTTTTCACGCAGATGCCTGATCACCTGCATCTTTTAAAACTAATGACAGAATTTCTTCTCCTTTCATGGCGACAGATGTTAAATGGAAGGGTTTGCTTCGTAGAGCGGATCAAGGAAAGGTTGGAATAAAACAGTAAATCAGTAAGATGATAAGTTAATGGTGCAGAAGAACAGAGGATGGAACGGGAGCTGAACTGACTGTTGTTGCTATGACACTGGAATAGCACGTTCGTTGGTATCATCTACCCCTGCCTGTTTTCAAGGCAGACCTTGACAGAAATGACAAAAGCCTGAGCTCCTCCAAGCAGGGGGCCAGTTTTTGCCACTGGGAATCCATACCACAAACCTAATCATAAAACAGTGAATGATTTCTACAATGGCTCAAGACACGCACTTGGTCCATAGACCTCCACAACAAAATCAGATAAATTTAGTGAGCTACAGTCCGATTTCTCCAGCAGCATCCTGTTTGTCACACTTTGATGTTTCTGAAATTCAAAGCAGCAGTAGAGAGTAGATCAGTAAGTGAACAAAAAAAAATATCCCTCGTTTTCCACGAGTTTCCTATACGCATGAGTACCTTAAACATGCATTTACGGTGAGCCGCCATTCTGCAGTCGCTTACTGTTTGCTTATGGGGATGAGTCATCTCTGCAAATGAAACTGTGTGTTTTTAATAAACTGTAGGTGATCTGTACACAATTTTCTCTGTTGATTATTTATAAAGAAATGTTATGTTTAAGGTCTCTAGCCAGACCTTGTTCTAATTTCTCAATGTAGTATGTTCTAATAATTAGGGGATTTGTTTTGACAAGAAGAGGAAAAACAATGGGCTTTGTTCTTCCTGTACGTAGCTAACGCTTCTAGAATAAAAGTGAAATGTGAGAGGGTTAGTTATAATATGTTTAGACATACTCTCACTGAGGATTTATTATTCATTATTATTACCTGTAGATATACAATCAAATTGCCATGTCGGTCTGTGACCCCTGTGAATCCAAACAACACCTCTCCTGATCAGTTTGTGCTTGTTAGTTTGTTTGATGTCAGAAACATGCTGAAGCAAGAGGCAGGAGACATCTAGACTGCTGAAAAGTTACCTTCACTGCCTACTGAAATAATTTCCACTTTAGATTATGGTGCAGGAATACAGTATCTTTCCAAACCAACCAAATCGAAATGACTCAATGAAGAAAAATTCACTTCTCAACATAGAGTTGCCTTGGAAAAGACGATCATTTCAGAGCAGTGTAGTACATGTGACGCTCTAACACAGGCTAGTGAGAGGAAAACAAGATTTTGATTCAAATCAGAATCTTAATTTGTCAGGAAACTGAATGTCTAACAGCATAAATTGCTCCACAATCATGGTGTGCCTCTGTGTTCTGTCAGGACTAATCTATGTCCTGTCAGGAGAAGCACACAGGAGCTCGACAAACGGCGATTTGGTCCAAGCCTGCTCTATCAGATGACCAAACACAAGTGGAAACCACAATGCTGCAATGTGCATTCCCACACATATGGGAGTTAAACTATGCATTCAAAGATCACATATCAGAAGATCAGTGTACTGCAAAAAAAGAAAAATAAATTTAAAAATAATAATAAAACCTCACATAGCAACACTAATCAGCTGTTGTAAGAAATGAGGCAAAATAAGGGACAGGTGGTCTTTATGCCCATTTCAGTGCATTACTGGCCACATTTCTGGCAATTTATGTATTTATTTAAATCCAACTCTGTTTTGCTTAATAGAATTTATAGACAGAACTTTTGCTACAGAGTGGCTGAGAGTGAGCAGGATGAGAATGATATTTACTGGTATCTCTCGGATCCTGTGGTTCACTTCTGCGTCTTTAATGACAGCTTTGTTTGATTTGTAAACAAATCAAGACGTCTGGGCAGGAACAGACTCATTTGCTAAGAGCTCCTGTAATTGTAAAAGGAGAGGGCTCTGTCTATGCAGCATAGGAACAGAAGATTTGTAGGGCTGCAAGCTGGGAATGAAGGCCAACCGCATAGCATGACTGTAGGTGTTCGGTAATCAACACACAGGAGACCTAAAATGAAATTTTCTTCTCCCAACTTCACTAATCTCACGCTGAGTACGCCCCAAAACTTGTCTGGATCCCATTAGGCTTACCATGTTCTTCTGAAGAGGAGCTGGAACCTAGCCGCCCCCCCCCCCCCCCCCCCACACACACACACACAGAACTAATTTTGTAAAGCTAGGCAGTTGTTTGGAGTGTATTTTCTTCTACTCAAATGAATGTATTCACTTACTGAAAAACACACACATAACCTTGTATACACTCATGTCCATTATAAAATAGCTATAAAATGTCAAAGGCAAGCAGTTCATGTCAAACCACAATAAACAACGGTAAAAATAACAAAGAGAACAAATGGACAGATGTAGGGATGGTATTTCATTGTCTGACAGTGATGTCAACGGAGGTTGGCCCAGTTTCTCGGTTATGAATTTTAATCAGCGTATTTCATTACACTGCTGCTTGCTCTGCACAGCTAATTATTGTCATTACTGTGCAAGTATAAGGAAAGTGAAAAATCAAACAGACTGTACAGGATCATGATAACACAACACCACACGTGGCTAATAATGTGCTTTAATCACAAACCCAAGTTACATCAACAACAGTGAGACACACACATCTTACATCTAATCTGAGAATTACTGAAGAATCTAGTGTAACCTTGGTCAATAAACAGTAAAGAAAAAACAATCAAAGAAAGCAACTCACAGTACTACATGGATAGGCATTCTGTCAAGAGGTAGGTTTTAAATCCTGAACTAAACATCAGGTTTACATGGCGACATTTTAGCCTACTGAACTTTATAAGGGCAAATGACTTGATATGTCCACACACAGTCACCAGGAAATTACAGTACAATCTGATAAGGGTGAACAAAAAAGATACAGAGTAATGCTAGTAATGAGTGCGCTGTTTTTTAAATGAGTGTGTTATATTTGTTATTCATAAATCAGCCATGAATTCTTATGAAATAATGAGTTTACTTTGAATAAAAAGCATAAACTGCAATGTGTATGGTATAGCCACAGAACAAGAACTGGGATGAATACACGTTTAGTTTAACTCTCTTTTGAAGATTATTTCAAAAAGGGCCACAGTCCATTCCAAAATAGGTAAGGTACATAAGAACAACACCCTGGGAAAAGCTACACGTGGATGGAAGACTTCATCCAGTGTCTAATGTAGATTTTCAAAGTTTCTTTGTTTCCACACAGAGGATGAGTTCAGTGTGACTAGTTGATTATTTAAATTTGAAATGATCTGCACCAGTGAATGAAGCTCTCACATGAATTCAATTGTGTCTATATAGGAGATGATAACATCAATATGCCACGTTGTCTCTCTGCTAACTACACCTCAGTAGCACTTCAACAAGCTTATTAATTAATCCACACCTCAACTGTGCCTACATTATGAGGAACTTTTTTTTTTAAACAACTTTTTGTTTCTTTGTATATTTGCTTGCTTGCTTGTTTGTTTTTTTTTTGTTGGGTTGTTTTCTTCAAACACGTCATATCTCCTAAGCGACAAAAGTGCCATTCATTAACGTACGTAGCATCTTCGCGGGATCAGGAAAGCAGCGTGAATGGCAGGAAGAGACAGGGGTCTGTTTCTAACAGTAATTAGCACTGTACATCGTGAAAGGAAGACTGAGCAACGGGGCTGAGAGAAACTGAGCTGTGAGTCACCAGAGATCAAGGATGACTGTGAGTGAACAGCTGAAAAGACAGGCGCTGACTGGGCTTAAGGAACATATTGTAAGATGGGGACCTCGGAGGAGAGATGCTAGTCTAGTTGCTCAGCCCCCACAAAACCAACAGATAATGTGGCACGCCAGGGCACATTTGGTGTTTACCCCCCTAACCATACTGTGTCTTCCTACTTTTCATGTTCGGTTTTTCGACTTTTTTTTTTTTTTTTTTTTTTTTCATAATCGAAACCAGGATGGGATTTTGCTTGAACTCAATTATCAGTCTCATTTAATCACTTTCCAAAACACTTCACACAGTTCTCCCGTTAGCATTATTTAAAGGAAATCAGTTGTGCTCTTGAGAAAAAAACAAACAAACACTTTAACTGAAAATGCTACAGTAACATGTCTGTGGAGTGGAAGCTGAAAAGACTGAGTACTGAATGAAGAGTTAATATATGTGGAGAGCTCTACCAAGAGATCATGAATAGTATAAAGCACTACAGTTTAGAACTTCATTTCTGTGCTTTGAATGGTAATTCTATCCAATGCTTCTGTCAGCTGTATATTACAGCACTGAAAATAAAATGCAAAGCATAGTCACCTTTAGATTTTTCATAATGTCTTAGTACCATCGATCACACAAATAAGTTGTACTCATGTGCTAGATTGTATGATTTTCTTGCTAAATTTTGAGAGGGGATAACACTGTTTTGAATGCTTTGCTGCAGGATATTTCTGGCATGTTTTGGAAACGTATGATTATTTTGTTTTTACAGTGTTAAAATGGTATAATTTCAAAGCATTTGTGTAAAGATTTCTAAAGAAACAGTTATCACATCAGTGTTACAGTGCTTTTCCAAACCAAGACAAGCTTCAACAAATGATGAAGCTGGTTTGATCAATGTTTCACCAATTTCATTCTTAAAAAAATCTTTCATGTCTTTGTTTAAATGCACCTGGAACAATGTCTGATCAGGAAAATGTAACACCAGTAAAGAGTTTCTTATTACTGTGGTCTCCCTTTATCTTCAGTTCCTTCGCCTGCACGGGTCTTGGTCCATATAATTAGAGCCATACATAATTAATTACATAGTGCACACACACACACACACACACACACACACACACACACAGATGGTAGTCAAGTTTCTGGTAACTACAACTGGGTCGTGTTATTTGAAATTATTTTATGTTCATGTTAAAGGTTTCAGAGTGGCAAAGTAGACTAGAACAGGCCTACAGAGCATGTTTAAAGTAACTGATGGAAATGTCTGTTTTTCATAAGAAAGTCAAAGCAATTATCTGTGAACAGGTGACATGCAGTTTATTCCATACATCTCTTGATGTGAAATTATCTGAGAGAATGGAAACTGCACTGGATCTTACTGATTTATTTAGTTTTGATGTACTTGTACTGAGTAGCAGAGTAGCTCACCTGTAGCAGAGGGGACTAAATTTGTAGAACAGAAGTTTCTATTCTAATACTTAATTATGGCTGTCATTTTGCAAAGCCTCAAAGCAAAATGACAGCAGGTACTCTCAAACATCAAAAAAACACGACTTTTGCTTAAGCAGTTACAGCAGTACCTAAAAATTGTTCTAAAATCTCTTCAGTTAAACAGATAACTTGGATTTAATACTAGTTTTTACCACATAGCAAACACTGAACTATTTAATTTACAGGGTTCTTGGATTTATTTATTACGGTAGAGAATGTTATAACAGTAATCCTGGCATGCTCGGATAACGTTATCTACAGTATCTGTGTACAAAAACAAAAACAGTCTGTCGATATGCTCTCAAAATTTGGCTGGTTTTCCTGTAATATATATTTCTCATGAATTAAAAGTGATGAATGGGAGTGAAGAAATAGAGTTGTCTGATAATCTGTTCAAATTCAAGATGTGTAGGAGAAGTGGAAAAAATACTGGATTTAATTTACTGAGAGTGAAAGAAATCCTGGACTTTCAAGGAGAGGAAGTTGCTACAAGGAGGAAAAAACTGAAGCATGATCTGAGAGCTGAAACCTTTCTTGGTAATCCTGTTTCCTCCTTTTTGTGAGCCTCTCCATCTCCATCAAATGCACCATAGAGCTGTGACAAAGCCACGCTGACAGTAAACCACCATTCCAGTGTGTCTGAACAACAAACAAACCACTGAACACTGAGGAGAGGGAGCAGAAATGTACTGCTACTGTTACAGTCAAACATTTCTCTCTCTCTCTCTCTCTCTCTCTCTCTCTCTCTCACCCTGCCCCTCTCTCATAAACACACACAGAAACCAGAAACACATATACAATAACAGGTCTACTGTGCATTACCAAATACGCACGGGAGCATTTGAGCACCCTTAAGCAGACAGCAGGTGTGTGTGTGTGACCTACCAGCAGGAAGTGTGTGTGTGTCTCTATGTGTGTATGTTAGCCCTACCGCAGTGGCTGGGTCTGGGGGCTGGTGACCCCTTCTTCTAATGGAGCCTTTTCCTCCTGTTGTTCCCCCCCTCCTGTGGAACGCAGGTGGCGCAGTTCCTCTGGCTGGACCGCGCTGTACCACGTCTGCTGCCCACCATCTGGGGTCAGAACGGGGCTTTTGGCTTCCTCCTGATTCTGACCCTGCACTGTCTTCACTATGTTTACTGCATTAACAGGCAGCTGGAGCAGTTTCTGCATTGGTGTCATTCTGAAGTAAAGAGTATCAGCAAAAACCAGCGAAAGCTACAAAAGCTCACAACCAACACCTGTTGATCGTTCTGAGAGACCCCCGAACTTAGCAATTCTTTCACTCTTAAAATTCTCCAAAAAGACAAAAAAAAAACCCCAAAAAAAACTTCTGAAAGACTTGCTTGACAACGATGAGCTTTACAACATTCCCAGAGTGCTGTTTCCAAGACTCTCAGATTCAGGTGAACTGAAGGAACTCCAGACAGAAGACAGAGAAACCCCAGGTTCTATCCAGGGGTTTAAGGCACAAAAAAGGAATGACGTGACCAGAACAAGCTCCTCGGAGATGCCGCGTAGGTGAGCCTGCTGTCAAAGAGGTGACACGGTATGACAAGAGAGACGGCTCCTGTTGCGGGAGTCGCCTTCCTCTCGACTCTATCTCCTGAGAGAGCTGGCTGCGACTACTCACCGACGTCTCAGTGTCTCCTGTTCAGCCACGGCAATGGCTCAGCCCACTCTCACAGCCACGTTAGCAGCACCCCCCCTCCCTCTCTCTCTCTCTCTCTCTCTCTCTCTTTTGCTCTGCTTTCACACTCTGCTTCATTTACCTCCCTCTTCTCCTCCCTTTTTTTCATTCACACTACCTTTCCTTCTAACTCTCTCTCTCTCTCTCTCTTGCTCATGTCCCCTCTTTCTCCCACTATATTCACACTGTCTTTCTTTTCCTCACATCTCTCTCTCACTCCCTCTATACGCACAGAAGGATATGACTCAGCTGTAACAGCTTTACAGGGGCCATGTCTCTGTCAGCACCCTCCCTTTAATTAATTAGTAGAGTAAACCAGAAGCATGATTACCTGCTAATATACCGGCCTTCACTACAAGATCCCAAACTGTCATCATATGAACTCTTCTGAGACAACCAGAATCTACAGTCATTCTCCCTGATTAACATTTTGGCCAGGAGTCATGAGCACAGAACTGTTGACTTGTTCCTTTGTAGCTTACATGAGGAGTTTGATATATGGAGAAGAGCGCCGCACTGAAACTAAAGTACTAAATTACACACATCAATGAGAAAGACAGTCCGTGAGGAGGGGGGCTAAAGCCGTCTATAGACTGCACATGCGGTGGACTGTGATTTTTACAAGACTGGTTCAAAAGAACGACTGGTGCTGCATTACAAATGTTAGGCTAGGCTGTCCTCTTCCATACACCCATAACCTGTATGGTATGAGCCACCAGAAAAATCTGTGCCATCTCATAAAGGCATCTGTGGAGGGGGTCTGTCAGGAGGAGAACGTGACATCCATGTCGCCTGATTCATCTTCCTTTCTGCCATTTATGCTTTCTGCCTACATTCTACCGAACCAACTGATTAACTGCATCATTGAATGCACCAATAGCAAACCCATTTTTAAATCAGTACTCAAAGTAACACATTAACCCTATTTTATTATGACGAGAGTGTTATGTTACTCTGGTTAATCTGCAGTTATGCTCCTAAAGAAAACAAAAATCAGGCTGACAGATGAGCCAGAATGATCACGACTGTGATATTGCATGCCACGCACTGCATGCAGCCCAGACACACACACACACGAAGACACAAATACACACACACAGACACACACAAATACACAGAGAGAGAGAGCTTGTACCAGACAAATACGGTACACAGCAGAGAGCAGTATCAGTGGAATCTGCTCCCCCTGCTGTTCTGGACAGTAAACCCTTTCAGAACGTTAACTTCCTAACAGATAAAATAGAGAAGTAGTTTCGAAAATAAAGCTCAGTAAGACAGAGGTCAAGTGCATGAACTGCCCACAGTCCACAGAACACTGAGGTGAGCCACATGTTTTCAGCCTTCTTCAGGTCAGGCCCTTGACACTGCACTTCTGTAGACTGATAATGAATTCATGATAGTTGTTTTGCATGTGGATTTTTGGAACGCTGTTACGTGTTCTTCTGAGAAAGAGGAGGCATGTAGCAATATAAGGTGAAGACAAAATCATTAGCAGAGTAATCACTAACCCCACCCTACACCATGTCAACCATGTGAAACCATCGCAGGCTGGATCCTCAACTGGAGTGTATTATGCTGGTTTTTGCAGGTGAATGTAAGTGTGCGCATAAGAAGTGTGTGTTAAGTCCATACGTGCTGAGCCTATTTCAGATTCTCCTGTTGACACACATCTTAAGGCAACAAACTGTAAACACATGTCAGTCACTTCCCCCTCAGAATTATAGAAGAGCTGTAATATGATCTTGGCAATTCAGAACCAAATAAGATGGAGCAAGTACAGTACAGTAAGCAACATTCATTATGGCTCATCAGACAGGTTGCCAAGGCAACACCATGACATGAAGTCTCTTCTGCTATGCTTACTGCAGAGTGAGTGGAGCTGAAATTTTTCACCTGTGCATTGGAGAAATGGGAGTTAAAACCCACATTTAATCACTAAAATGAACAAAATAACAAATTCTGTAACAACTGAGATTCTGTGTTTCCTACAGTTAATAAAGTGAATCACATTGTCTTTTTTGTCCTTTAGACTCTACAGATCAAATCATGCTCTGCTCTGCCATGCCCATCATGCCTGCGCTTGGTTTCATGATTTGACTGTCATAAAGCTTAAAATTGGATTAACTGGCTCAGTGCCCTGAAGTTGTCACTCCTGTTTAAATGAAAAAATAAGACTGATGAGATATAGCACAAATATACTGCCATCTCAACATATATAATATTTGCACGTAAAAAGACAAAATAACATGGGGACTAATAAAAGTTTTTTTTGATAATTGGCCTTCTCAACGCAAGTTAAAATATTTTAACTGGATGATGCTAAAAAGCAGAAAAATGGAAAACTCCCCAAGAGGATCTTGATTCATGCTGGTCATGTAAGTGCTATGGTGCATAACAACTGTCTCCAGTTTAAGGAGGAATCAGACAGTTGACAGACAATGCTGTGACAGTAATTAATAGGATTTCTTTGAAAGGTTATTAAAGGCCAGGGGAGATGAAAAACACAGAGGAGGGGGAGAGCACTGCAGTGTGTGATAGACTTTAGACTGTTTGCTTTGTTGAACTCACAGTTTACACATGAACTCTAGTCAAACTGCAAAATACCTCCACAATTGTCGTAGAAATAACTTGAGCTCCCTCTGCTGGTACGGAAATGAACTCTGGCAGTTTCTTTTAAAATAATGTAACGTTTCCTTACCATCTGTTCGTCACTAACAGAAAAACTAAGAGTGCGAAAGAATCTATTTGCTCTGAAAACACAACATTAAAAGTAACCATCATTATGCTGATTTCTGTAAGCAGGTGTTATGGGTTGAGTGTAATTCTACCAGACAATATGTATCTAGCACTTTACATTACCAGGCTCCAGGCACCTTTAAAAAATATGTGTCTTTCACAAAAAGACCACTACATGCATGAAGAATCAGTTTGATGTAGTTAAGATCAGAGATCCAGTGTTCCAGTGTTTGCCAGTGCTTTCCTGCTCCTAAGAAAAAGCGGTGAAGTGCCTCTTATGTAAGTGAAGATGTGTCCAAAATGACACCTGATGGCTGTGAATGGATGCTCTAATCGAGATGTGAAAAATAAAAAAACAGACAAAATTTTGAGTCTGTGTGTAATGAGGCTCAGAGCCTAAATGAGAAAGTAAAAATGCAGAGAATATTTTGACTTGCATGCCAGATGGCAGAAAAAAAGACTTAAACAGCTATGGAAGGAGGTGGAAAATCTGTCTGGTGAATTCTCCAGGTGTAGATGTGAGAATCACAGTGACAGGCTCACTAAGGAAAGGTTTCCAAACATAACAATGAAGCATAGTTACCCCATTGCTGATATTTCCCATTGCCTTGGTAAGACACAGGACATTCTGAGAGGGTATCTGATCACAATTAAGCTGAGTGTGCATACCTGCTGCAGCAGGGTATGGACAGAAACACATAATCCCATAGTTAACATTATTAAGTTGATCATTTTAAAATTTCATCCTGTGCAATAGTATGTCAGCACATTTTACTCTGTTCCTGAGAACATTTTTTGTGGTCCTCAGACTTTTCAAGCAGCATGTTTTTCCTCATTTTTAGAACAATCACACACATACACACTGACTTCAAATAGTCACTGGGCTTTAATTGTATTATTTGTTTCTATGAAGACCACAGCATTAACACATTTTATACATGTATCTAAGTATTTATCTCATTTATATGGTAACTGTTTAGTTATAATTTTTTTATTCTTGTTCACAGCTTCTCCTCAAACTAGCCCTATGTTACATTTACTTTCTCTTTTTCCCCTTTTCTCATTTACTGTAAAAATATCACACTTATTCCAAGACATCTCCTCTGTCAACAAACAACACAGCTTATGTACAACAACACTTACCACCACTCAATAACTGGCTCTAGATCTAGCTCTGTCCACCTGAAATTCCATAAGTACTGTGCTTATTTTTGAAACCATCTTATAACTGATCTAATTTATCCACCTTTAATCTCTGGGTAGATTTGTCAGTATTTGATCATTCTTCGCACTCTCAATAAAACATGACATCTTTATAAAATAAGTACAATTACATTGTAACCTGTGGTACTGGTTAGCACTGAGGACCGTGTAGGCATTCTGTAAAATGTCTTCCTCTTGTTAACCTGGGTGGGTGAGGGGTGAATATCTGTGGACTTACATGATAATGACGGCATGGTGCTAGGAATGTGAGTCAGTGTTAACCTGTTTTAGATATATGTGCTACTAAATTCTGTTAATAATTTGAGCAACATGAAATCATTTGCAATGCGTATAGTTCAATTTTTAATTTGTATAACACACTCACATATACATTGTGAAACTGTTATTGTATGATATTTTTTTAAAAAAGTGATGTCTATAGTCCAAAAAGGGATAAAAAAAAAGACATACAGAGACAAAATCTAGTTTAATTCGGGAACACGCTCTTACATAAAACATATAAACATAGAATTATTAGATCAGATGAAAGAGGAAAGGGCTGGTGATCAGACGATGTGAACTTAGATCTAAACTAAGATGCCTCAGTCCTGCTGATGTCCCCTTCAGCAGGCACTTTACCCCACATAACCCCACTGCTCTCTGCACTGTGACTGCTGCTGTGCTTGGACCTCTGACAAGCCAGTCCCTCTGAGAAAACCCACTCAGAGTGTAAAATGGACCATTATGCAGATTGTACTGTATTGTAGATACAACATAAAGTGTGATTCATTACACGGCTTATAATAGATGTCGCCACCACCTCTACAAGAGTGTGATAGATGAAAGAGAAGGTGAGGAATGGAACAGGAAAAACCTAAGACAATCAAATCAGATATGCAAACTGACAGTGCGCGTTATTGCTCTGGGAAGAAAAACAGACATCAAACAAAAGCAGTGGTCTGGGCTATGAACAAGATCAAAGTGGGGAGGGGCAAAGTACTCGTTTTAGAGTCTTCAGTCAGGGCACAAGCCAAACAAATCTGATGAGATTTTGACTGTGACAGCAAAGCAGAGACGAAGCCCTGCATGGTCCCTCATTGATCAGGCAACTGGCGCTTCCAAAAATAGCACTAGAGAGAGTAAGAGGCATACATGAGTAGGGAGGGATGGTGGTTCTGGCTAAATTAGAAAGCATCTGCTTTCCCATCTCTTTCCTTGATATGAGCAATTTGGAAAGTCAGTTCTCATATGCAATTCTCATTCAACCGGTTCAAGGGCTGACATATCACTGAGAAGTGCTCTTTTTAAAGACACAATATCTATTTCTAACGTTAAAAACAGTAAGAAAACATATATATGTAGTGTTTTTGCAGTGGCAATATACATACAGCATGAAATAACTACTAAATCAGGAGTAACAGGAGTAATTCTCTTGAACTCAGTGTTTTGTGTTTTTTCCCTCCATGACAAAAACAAACCCTAACAAAACAAAATGACCTCAGTGATTCAGGACCTAACGCCATACCTAAGACTTAACACTTGGCATTCTACATTAGCTATGTACATTAGACCAATCATTATCTATTACACTGGTAAAGAATATGCTATTACAGACATCAGGCGGTAATAAAAAAGTCATTTTGTAGCTGCTAGATAGTCTAGGCAGTAAGTGATGATTGAAAAAAACGTCAAATGGTAAAAGAAGACAAAGAGATGCCCAGAAAAGAAAAAAAAAAATCTGGATTTGCCTCTAATCAGACAGAACACTGGGAGGCAACCAAAAACATCTCTTTCAGGACTTGCTTCCTGGTGATGTATCATGTTTGCATTGTTCTTGCATGATATTCTCATGTTCTCATTTTTGACAAGAATCTGATGTCTCTGCACCTGAGCAGTACTGAAAAGTACTGCAGTACTTGATTTGGTCTGATTTTCATTCAGGCTTAATGGTCTCTTAACTGCTGAGTATTGGTGTCTGCTTAGTATCAAACACACACCGTTATTGAATACCACAACAGTGATTATGAATTCTGCTGTCCTTCCTGCATATGCTTGGGCAAAGTCAAAGAGACAGCCGGATCAGGTCTCTGAACAGGAGAGCTGAACCAGCAGATATTGCCACAATGTCAAAACAAAATAAAGGGCTTAGCTTCACTCAACTGTGAGGATATCATGCTGAGACTTCTATTCAAATGTAGTCCTTTATTTTTTGTCTTAAAAGCTGACTAAAAAGACACAAAGAGATTACTAATGGAAGTAAGTTTTAACTGGCAGAGACTCTCCGGAAGTAAGGCCTCCGTTCACACAGTAAAGAAAAGGGAAGAAAGAAGAAGAAGGTCTTGCTGGAGCAACAGCAGCTCAGGCTCTTTAATCTCTGTGATTTTTTTCAGTTCTCGTTTGATCTGACCTCTTCGTTTGAGTTACATGAAATGGAGACACGGTAAGTGTTTGATGTGCTAACGAACAAAAAACCCGCCTGTTTTCAGGTGTTAACTATCCTTCCTTACTATCCTAGCACTGGAGCGCTGTCCAGCATCTAGTTCTGAAACTTCCTGTGAAAGCCTTCTCCCCCACATTCAAGGACAACTTCAAAGGTTTTCTATTTCCCGAAATCGTATTTACGTATTTTTTTACTTACAGATATACAGAATGTCATGTCGAAGTAAAAGTTCCAATAAAGCAGTGCTATGTGTTCAGGCAAACAAGAGAGCTAGCAAAATCACGGACAGACTGGTATGTCTCCTGCCCGGCTAAGCCTCGCTGTTTCCATGATGCACAGGCCATTCCGGGTTGCTTTCTTACACAAAGAAATCGACCGTTTTTCATTTGTATTCAGTACGTTATTGTTGCTTATGGTGTATATTATCCACACAATAAAAATAAAATCCATCGCCTGCCGTTTCCTCTGCATTTTCACAGGCAGGAAACTGCATCCACCTCGCACCTCCCCCATAAGCTACCGATGATGCGTTTTGACACACAAAAATATCCACAACAAGCTATCGACAGCCACTTTTACTCTTACCTTTTGTAGTCGGAGGAAAAAATCCCTCCGCTAGCTGGGTCGTGGCCGTATTCGGGCTCCCCGACGCTCGAGGAGCCCCCCTTTTCATCATTGAAGGCAGAGCTGGCAGACATATCCGCGGCTTCTCCTCGAGAAAACAACGATGGAGATTTTGTACGGAGATAGAGCGTCCTCTTAAAGGCACAGCTATAACTCTGCACAGCCGAGATAAAGACTACAGATGATGCTCGCGTCACGTGACGTTTAATGGCTTTCGGTAATCCTAAAGAAAAGGATTCATTTTATGGTGATGAAAGGGGAAGGCCTTAGTTTCATTCAGCGCATTTGTCTCTGACTGTAAGGTAGTTGTTAACCCACAGGCAAGTAATACAACGCTGATCCGTGTCACTCATAGGTAAGGGCACCAGGCATCAGTAATCTATTGTGTTTGTGAAACAAGTAGTACTGAGAAAGTTTCTGTACTTACGGATGTGAGCTGTGTCTTAAACTTTTAAATAGTTTGCGTGTATTCTTATTATTAGTAGTAGCAGTAGCAGTAGTATTAGTGGTAGTAGTAGGCCTAGTAGTAGTAGTAGTAGTACTGCTGTTGTTGTTGTTGTCAGTAGCAGAATTCTAGAATTCACAGTGCAGCTATCATATATAAAAATATAACATGTTATAAGTGCAGTTACAAAAGACATGTTACAAGTGCAGAGAACAGCATAGAAATGATAAATGTGGGTAAAAAGGAAGCACATCAGAGACGGAAAAGGCCTTGATCATTAAGACTGGGGTTGATAAATTCTGATCTAGTGAAGCTTCTGAACAAGAGCGTTTAGACTCCCCTTCGTTCTGAATCTTAAAAGTCAGTTTTACTCCTTGCCACTAGATGGTAGTCATGGCCTCTGAGTGGGTTTCTCACAACAATCCACAAGGAAGCAGTTTATTGTATCAGGCTTCTGTTCAAAGGTGGAGATCCTACAAATGTAGGAACTTGAAGTACAGCCACAATACAAAATTAGTTAGTAACTGAATAAAAGGCAGGTAGTCAGTAAATGACATATACACACTGAGATCAATTAATGAAATTTATTTGTTCATTTATTTGTCTATCTATCTATCTATCTATCTATCTATCTGTCTGTCTGTAAGTGTGCATGTATTAATAAAGGAGGGCTTAAACAAATACTGCACCACACTTTGTGTTATGTATGTATGCATTATTTATTTGTCTAATTTATTAGACAAATATACAACAAGTTATTTTGAGAGTCTGTGTTATTTTGATAGCCTGTGGGGGGTCAACAGACTGCAGCAGGAATTCTCAATCTTTTTTGCCAGCTGAACCCCTTCAACCCATATTATTTTCCTCAAGTACCCCCTTGAGATTTTAAATTTGTGAATATAATCAGACATTGACATTGGTATCTCAATGTCGAGTATAAGCTTTGCTGCCCTCTAGTGGATATTATATTGTGGTGTAATTGTATTTTTATCAATTGGATTTGTGCTTACTTTAAAGGCATTTTAAATCCGTGTGTAAACTTCAAGGTTACACAAGAATACATTTATACAAAATTAATCATGGGGCCACTCTCTCTTAATATCAGTATAAACACAAACAGTAGCTCAAATCCCCTAAATTTTTGAGTCTCTGGAGAGATGTGATGTCTTGTATATAATGCTACTGAATGGAAAGAGAACATGCTCAAAATCAGTGCAAGAATACTAAATGGGGCATATAGAGTTTATGTATTTCACACAATAAATACAACAAATGTAATTCCATTGAAAAAAAAAAACACTACAAACGCAGAACATCCAGAGTTGTTATCTAAATCCCAGACATGGACATGGACAGAACAAACTCAGTGTAGTCTAGTAAGACCATTCAGTACTGAACTGGCCCTGGTTCAGCTTTCAATTGGTTGAGATCAATTAGGGCCATTTGATTTTATCTGGGCTGACAGCAAGAGTCGTGGACCCTCCCACCTCCTTCGCCTTGCAGCTGCTCCATTCAAAGCATGAGATGAACACATCTCCTTAACAGGCCTCTCAGCTAACAGCCTAACACCACAAGGGGTGAGTCACTCAAACTCCTGCTATATTGGATGTATGACACAAAATGTGCATTAATGATGTAACATTATGAAGTATGAAGAATGAATTTTTAATCATGGTTCCCTGGAGATATGATATAAAGATCTAAAATACTGCTCTGCTTACTGTTTCAGTGCAAATGTATCATTTTAGCTGATAATGCATCAGAACTGCAATTTTTCATCCACTGAAAATGACTCTGGTGTCCTCACTTTATAACTTGTGGTGTAAATGTAAGTAATGTAGGTTAATTTAGGCTCATTTGATTTAATCCTCCACATATATAAAGAAAATGGAGACAGATACTAAAGGATGAGAATCCTATAATTCTAAAACCTGAGTTGTGATTCCATTTGTGTCACTGGGTACCAGGCCTTCAGTACACTTGAATGCTTCAAAAATATTCTTAGCATTTTTGCTCTAGAGATAGTAAAATTCTTTAAACTCAGTTAATTACATTTCTGGATATGCGGGCCCTAGCACTGAGACATCTGGGCCAGGGCCTCTCTACTATTCTAAATAAGGGAGTGGATATCTGTCAGGCTGTATTGATGTTTAAAACCTGAAATGGGTTGTTAGATGCAGTCAGTCATCTCAGTGTCATGTAGCATGTGTTATGTGTGTTTATGCACAATACTATACTTTATGTTGCTATTACAGCTCCATGCTTCATACTCCTTTTTACATAGTTATTCCTTTTTTTCTTTTTCTGTATAGAGTCATGTATTAATATACATTTGTGTAGTTTTTTTAAAGATAATGTATCTTTTTCTGTACTTAAATTTTTCGTGATACATATGTTTTATAACTGATTGATTTGTGTAGTAGCCTTTGTTTAGAAGCATTCAAAATGGGGAAAAAGAACTGAGACATGACTGGAATTTCACCTGTGCATGTTGAAAGTTTTCCCGAGGCAGTCTATTGAGCATAGCAGTGAGTAATCATTAATCAGGGACTGTAGCAGTAACCGTGTCTTTTACAATAGAACACTTAAATCTAACAATGATGAACAACCAAGACACATGGTACACCTATGTGTTACTTTTGAAAATGTTATGGGTAGCTGCATTTAACGAAATGTTATTCCTGTGACAGCATGGAGGGTTTAAAAGTAAAAGAACATAGTCAAGAGCTAAATGAAGGATAGATGCACCCTCTACAGATGACAGGGTGCTGCTCTCTAAAATTTAGCAGATCATGAATTTTAGGGGTTTATTATTTGGTTTACACAAATGTATGAGGCTGTCCTCAGCGCTCTAATGTCTTCAGCATGTTTCATTAAACAGGACACAAATACCTTCAAGTCAGATACCTTGAAAAACAGTCCCACCTCCCATGGAAGACTGTGCACTCCTAGGGGAGTATTTCATAGAGCAGAATCTCAAAAAGCTTCATAACTTCAGGCAAAAGTCAACAGTCCAAGAGATGTATTCCTTAGCTGTTATTTTGTTGGACAGTTTGGTTTCTTGCCTGAGGTTTTAAGGCAAACTGATAAACGATGATTAGGGGACGAGTTTTCACAAAAATGCAGCTGAATAATACTTAGGCCTTAAGTTTGAAGTTTGCTTAAAGTTTGAATTCAGGGCTAAACATCCAAAGCCATAAAAGTTAAAATGTTTCATGCAATGAGGTCAAATATACATGTAGAGTTGACAGAAATCTGAGTGTGAAAATGCATTTTATCTTACGTTCACATACAAATCACATGGTCTGTTTCACTGTGAATTGGACAGATCAGAATGTAGTTATTTAAAGGATGCCATCTGTTGGCAGAGCACATTTTTCAGATAACAGACAACTGTTCTGTCAAGACCACTGAAGTGTTTTGTTCAGTACATAACTGAATCTTGACAAAATGTGATTATCTCATATGACTGATATTCATATTATTCTCCTGAGCGATATATTCACCTAGTCTTTCAAGGAAAAATATTTAGCTTACATTAAGGTACCTGTATTTGAAGCTGCTCAAATCTAAATACCACATGTATTACAGCATCCTTGAGTCATAAACTCAGGCATGAGTAGCAAAAAGCAGCAAAAGAAAATCCCATCTGTTTTGAGGTAGGGGGATTCCACATCTATATCGTTAATCATAATGTTATCAATCCTCTAACATTCCTGAGGGAGACATGTTCCTTCTCTGGTTTTCTGGTAACAAGCCAAAGATATCTGCACTGTTTAAGAGGGTGCAGATCACTTCATGACTTGAGAATTCTGAAATACCATTCTCTCAGTATCTCCTCCACCTCATGAGCACTGCTCTAAATATAGGTGAAGTGAAAGCAAAATGGCTGCTTGTCAAGATCACTCACACCAATGTCATATTACTGTGATCTTATCAATTCAAATAAAGTACGCCAAGAGAGCGGCTTCTAAGTAACGGTGTCAGTATGTTTGAATGTTTAAAGTCATACTCCAACGTAGTTCAAGTTAATTAATTCAAATGCTTAGGAGGCCTGTGACAGACAAAAATAAAGTAAAATCGGCAGGTGGGTTTGCTGTCATGTGGATGAAAATAAGGTTTTGAACCCACGCAGGAGGAAGAGACAGTATCTGATGTTGAAGTCTGCTCACAGTGCAACTTGACATTGTCATATAAACATCCATTTTGGCTCAATACCCCTATTTTTGAGCAGGTTTTAGAGAATCATTTGTGAGCATAGACCACATTGCAATCATAGTTAAAGATGATCCACTTCAAACATTAACACACTCCTGTGCCCTGGAAATTGAACTTAACCTTTAAATGTGTGCATGAACATTTTGAACGCTGCATTCAGCAACTGAGAAGAGGTCAACTAGAATTAAGTCTCACTTAAAGCTCCAATAAATGAGCACAGCTCTACGAAACACAGTTTATAAAGCAGTGCCCATTATTGGCAGTTTGAGAACACATTAAATCCAGTTTAAATCACATAATTATTAGACTGCACTTACTAAAAGAATTGCACAATTTGCTCAGTTCTTTCAAGGTGATAGCTAAGGTTTGCTGTTTGTTTCAGCTCTGGTTTGATAATGTTGATGTAGAGGGTTAGCTGAGGGCCCTTAAACAGTGGTTCTTAGAGAGATCATGGTGAGGTACCAAACCAAGTAATAACACCCAATTAATTGGACAAATTAAATCAATGCCCTGAAATTGAAATTTGTCTCACAAGAAATCCAAGTCTTTCCTCCTCTTCATTTTTCCGTGAATAAATGTAAGGTTTTGGCTGGATCAAAAATGCAGTTTTGCGAGACGCCCACCAAGGCCGGTAGCAAATTAATAGCCCCTACAGGCAAAATTCTATTTAATAGCTCCCAGAGTTACCCTACTCAATAATCAAAGAAAATCAGCCTTTTTAGATCAATCTGTTTATTATCCAGTTTCACATTCTGAAAGAATATGATTATCCCCCCACTTTTTTCTTTTTTTTTAAACAGCAATCTCATGTTAGCAGTCCATTTAAACTAGCAGTTCTGCCACAGTAAGAATATTTCAGTACTTAACACCAAGACAAATAAAAATAAATTGCACTTTTCTACTTCAAAACAGGATATAGACAGAAACATCTATCAAAATAACACAAGGGAAGACTAAACATTTTATGCAGATTACTTAACTGCACAAAATGCATAAATATTCATTACATAAATGTACAAAAATACTTGTACTTATTTTTGTTGTCCAGACATATTCAAGACACAGATACTGGTATTTTGGCAAGATCAGGTTGTTGGGGGAAGAATGCATTCAAGGTCAAGAGGAGGTGGGTTACCAAACACAGTTGCCCATCCTGGACAGTTTTACAATCAAAATACAGAAAATGAAAACGCAGTGCATGTGTGATCTGTTCTGAACAGACAAACAAAAAGTCTTGACTGAAACAAGATGTTGGCCTCTTTCCTTGAAAAGTTAGACATGAAAGCAACTGAAGCAAAAAAAAAAATCTTCACAGAAGCAAAAACTATAGATACTGAAAACATAGGGGCGCCGAGACCTCACACTATGGCGACACAAGCACTACAGAACACACAAAAGGACTTTGCATCCTAAGACACGCCATATAGTTGGCATGCATAATGATTGTCATGCATAATGATTATTCCACACCCCCACCCCATCTCTCTCTCTCTCTCTCTCTCTCTCCCTCTCTCACACACACACACACACCCACACACCATAAAGAGCAGCTTGAATGTTAAATTTGAGCACAGAACATTTTCACTCACATCTACAAAGACTTATCCTTCATGGGGCCTTACAATGCAAAGACAGTACCGTCGAAAGTGTTTTTGCCAAAGAGATCCCAGCTTCAGATCAATATCCACAAGATGTTCTCAGTCCTTTATAGAAGATATCCAAGGAAAATAGTCCATAATGCATCTGTCCATTAAATAAACCTGATTAAATTAAAACGATGAGCCCGGTAACAACTTGCTCCCCACGGAGGACAACAAAAACGGCAATGAAATGGTATCTGCAGAGAAATGCATTTTTATTAGATTTATTGATGAGACATAAATACGTCAAGGCAGCTGTCAAGCTAATCCACTGTGGGAATAATAAAGAAACACCAGACAAGCGATACTTACTATACACCTAACAGAACTGCCGAGACTTCCATCCAGGCTGTGAAGTTTCAGATGGTGAGGGGTACCAGCGCATCTAAAAAGAGGAGATGGATATCATTTATTGCCACATGGAACTCACACCGAGTCTGCTAGACCAATGCTAAGCCTTTTTTTCCCCTCATTTGCACAAGCACACAAACAGTTTACAATAATTTACAGTTTTCAGTGCCGATGGAACTTTAGGTATGGTGTAGTAACAGTGCTGTAAGAGGTGAATCCTAAATCTGACATATGGAGAGCAGTATACTTTTAAGTGTACTGTTCTCTGTTTCTGGGAACACTGATCCACCTAGCAGATAAAGTCGAAAACGGATTACAATGGACAATGCTGAATGATGAGATGTGTTAAGATGTAAGAGTGTAAGCACTTAGATCAACCATGGCAACGTTAGTGGAGTCTGAGGATCATAAGTGTGGCAACAGGAAAGTCATCACAAACAAGCTACAAATCTTTCACCAAGTTGCCATTAGCTGCGCTTTTGTGGCAACACCACTGCTTGGAAAACGCACGAGAGCTGTATGCCCTCGCGAAGGGCATGAGAACACTGGACAATGAGTTTGGCACTTCCACACCCCGTCGCTGTGTCAAACCCTCCCAACAAGCTCTGGGTACATGCCCCACATTCTTCAGCCCTGCTGGGCTTGGGAAATGGGCTTACAATTAACTTCATACAAAGAGGACTAGCCTGTTTATACATGAGTGTAGTCAATAAGCAACTACCATTGTTATTTCAACAGGAGAAAAAAAAAAAAGGCACTGCAGTGCAACAACACACAGGTCGTTGTTGACTGCAGTAATGTTGGGAGGTATTTTCTCTCTCTGCTATTTGAGGGGGGTAAATATAATGTCTGTGGTTAAAAAGTGGTGTGATACCCATGGTTAAACAGTAATTCCATTTAAAAGATGGCATTCCATCAGAATTGTAGAGTTAACCTGATGCCACATTTTGTTTTTGTAAATACCATGGCGCTGCTTACTTAAACAAGCACTTAAATCATAATATCCATGAAAAGTTCAGCCCATTTTTGCGCAAATCAAAATAATCCCAAGTCGAGCTGGGTAATTTCTCACGCATCAGTGATCAATCAGGTGCAGCAATGGATCAATATGTCTACAGGCTTTAATCCCTAAAGGTTATGGCTCATCACTACAAGTTCCAGTCGTTCCAGCTCTACATCAGCTAATGCCATTTCAAGTCACTTGAGGCTTTTTTTTTTTTTTTTGCACTTGTGGCAGCAACACTTAAGTGTTTCAGGCTCAGCACCCAGAGGGCAAGGCAAGGAGAGAAGTGCAGTCAGATGGCCAACGCTTTGTGTTCTGAGATACTGACAGAAGTATGGACAATAAGGCAAGCTATAACAAAGAGCCAAATACACCAAACTGTAAGCTTTTGACAAGACCCCCCCACCCCCCCACCCCCACCCCCCAATCTTCTGCCGTACAAGATAAACAAAAGTGTGGCGCAACCTCACTGAACCATAGCTTCTGACAAACAGCCTAACCCAAGTTTGAAGAGACATTTACAGACAGGTAAAGCTTTGACAAACCTTTTTATCCTTGACCTTTAGTCTGCTCTGGGTTGTTGCCATAGCAACAGGCAACAAAGGATATTCATGCAATCAATATCTGGCACTTTCAGGTTCAAGCTTTCTAAACCAGTCACATCTGATTAAATGTTCAAGTTAACACCATTAAACATTTATAAGGCCCAGAGAGACAGACAATTGCAGCACAGTTGCTTCAGTCAGTCATAAGCCACATGTCATATCATTGCCTAGTCTCAGCATGTTACACAACACATGTGCAACATAAGCTATGTTCTTGACATTCTTGGTCAAGTACAAATCAATGAGAAGAATAGAATTAAGTCAATAAAAGGCAGTGTGAAAAGTATTTTGGAAAAATATTGCTGCTATATCTCAACCCAATTTAAAACAAATCAAAATGATCTTAACAGGTAAAGTCAACCATTTAATTGGAGGTGCAAATACAAAACTAAATAAAGTAAAACAACTGATCTCTTCCGTGAGTCTTTTCAAGAGCTCGTAAAAGTCCAAACAAGGGAAGTCTTGGCTAAAGTTTAACTGGCCTTGATAGGCTACGGATTCACTCAACCAATGCATAATCCAACCTCAGAGGCAAGGAAAAAAAAAAAAAAAGAAACACAGTCCAATGGCATCACTTGGCAACCGCTTTACCTGCAAGAATGTTAATTTGAGAACATTTAAAAAAGGGGGAAGCAGCAATCAGGCATGCTTTATTTGGATTTCCAATTTCCTAAGACTACATCTGTGTCTGTAGCAGATGGTGACGATGAGAAAAGCAGCATTCAAAATGGGTCAAAAAAAAAACAAAAAAACAACTTTGTAAGCTTACTTGTGTATTTTACAAGACTAAAATGAATGTCAGAGAGATTGACCAGCAAAAAGAGAGACGAGTAGAAGAGGGAAACACACCGGTTGGTCCCTCACCTGGGCGTGGAGGGCTGCAGCCGCTGCCGCCGCTGCAGGGTAGGTGAAGGCTGCGTGGGGAAGACCAGGAGTCAGTTCAGTGGTGTAAAGGGGGTAAGGGGCCCATGCCTCTGGAGATGCAGGGATCAGTGCAGCTCCAGTTAGGTCATCTGAAGGCACACAGACACCCACTAGTACATAAAGAGGTAGTGTATTACTTCAACAGCTCAAACTTAAGAGATGAGGCTGGCAAAGTTTAATAGTCCAAGCTACAGATGCAGGGACTGCATCGAAAAACCCATTGTATGTCCATGTTACCATTAACTGACTCATCAGAGTGATCACTTTCTTGTGCAAAAGAGGAGTAGGAGAATTCATGAGAAACCAGTGTGCAAGCCAAATTCTATAATCCCCCCCCCCCCGGTGAAAGTTCTAGAAATGTCACTAATAATCTGTAAATATGAAAAGGCCATGCAACAAACTGCATATATCTACACTGTAGCCATGGAAGGCCGTCTTGCCTTTAATAACATCCCAATGAAGTCCCCCAAGTGATCAAAGAAATAATGGGACAGATTTACTAATGACTTTGTAACACGTTATAATTACTGGTATATGCATAAATATAAACATCTGACCAGTGACTGAAAGGTAAACTAATTAAAAAAAAAAAAAAAAAAAAAAACCACCACCACCAACAACAACAAAACAGTCATGTTACTTTGTGCATGTTAAAATCTTTGGGAAACTGAGTATTAAAAAAGGACAATGAAAGCGGAAAAAAAAACAAAACAAAAAAACCCCCATGGCCAGAGGGATGAATCTAGGTCCAAACATATGAAAATGGGCAACCTTAAGGTGAATGTCCCTACTCATCCATGTTCACTTAAATACAAAAATACATAGGGGAGGGAGGGGTGAATGAAAAAGATTAATTGGTGAGTGTGTCCTAGGTGAAGCTGCACACTTACACGGGTCCCGTGCAATGAAGTGTGCTCCCAGAGCAGGGTGGATACTTGTGGGGTTCGGTGTGGCCATCAGCTTACTCTTTGCCATCTTTGTGTTGGCTTTGGCAAACTCAAGGCGCAGGGTCTGAGGACTCTCGGGGTCAAAGCGGATGCCCTGGGGAGAAATCGGATGTCGTGAGAAACCTAACAGAGAAAAGCCTAGCAGGTGAACCTTGGTGACTGGCTATCCACAGACTGTGGAAACATGTAAGTGAATTGCTGCTCCATGAAAAACTAACCCCTATCCGGCTAAAGAGTGAGAGGAGGAATTTTAGAGCTGTCTAGGTCGTGGTCCATGTGTGTTCATGGTTTCAGACATCATAAAAATAGATCATAAAAACAGTACATTTCTTTGCCAAAGCAGCACATTTTTTTTATACAAAGGCATGACAGTAATTCTGTGATTAAAGATGGGATAACCTGTACTCACTAAGTGTGAAAGCTAAACATAAAAATTGAGACATCTGCAGGAAATCTCGGTATTTGAAGTAGAAGTGAAGTAGAAGTCTTAATAAAAAAAAAAAAAAAGAAAGAAAAAAAAAGAAAGAAAAGGGCCAGAAGTCCAAAGACGTCATGGAATTCTTTTGAATAAGTCCAGAGACAGAAATATTTTTGATTTAGAAATAAATCAAAAAGTGGCCCGATCTGGCCAGGAAGGTTGTGGAGAGTGCAGGGAGTAGGTGCTAATCAATAATTCAGCACTGGTTCAGATCCGTACACAGACACATGGCAGCTTACATTTAATGCATTTTTTGCCGCTTCAGCCCCAGATCTGCTGTCAAAGGTAACAAACCCAACAGGCTGGAAAGAAAAGGAAGAGACAAAAGAAAGAAATCGAATAAATGTTAAAATGACAGTTACTCCACATACACTGCAAGGGAAGTGTAAGATATTGTTTGTCATATTCACATGAGAACAGACATAGCATATGGACAGATTAAACACTTAAAACATATTAAGTATCAAAATAAATTCAGCTGAATCTGGAATGTTTGCAGATGAAATGAGCTGTTTATTGTTATCCCTTTATTACAACCAAGTAGATAAATACTAAATGAGCCAGCCATCAAATAAAGAAATCTGATGGCTGGATTATTCAATATTTGTTACTTTATACAAACTAATCTGTTGAAAAATAATGGAAAAGGTACACAAAAACATACAAAATCCAAAGGATGCAATTCTCCATTTAAAGATTCTTAAAGTAATGGGGCTTGCCTGCTTTGAAGTCAGCTTAATGAGTGATCCTTCATACCCCTGGAAATAAGGATGCAGAAAAAAAAAAAAAAAAGCATTTACTTTGAGTGGTGCCTGACAGTATACACTGTAAATGGACTCCATCCAGAAACATTTAGCTCCATCTGCCAAGATGACCCGAGCATAAAAATGCATGCTTGACATGTTGTATGACAGCAAGTAAAAAAAAGTTAACATTTTACTCTGGGAGGGAAAAAAAAAAAAAAAAAAGTTCCCTGCAGTTTTGAAAGTTTGTCCTACCTTGAATGGTCTGAATAGCAGGTAAAGTTCACGTGGTTTGATGTCAACTGGTAAGCCACTGACAAACAGTGTTCGTACCTAAGAAAAGGAAACATTTGAGTATCTAACAAATTGTTCTGACTAGGCTGATAAAAACAGTAACCAGTTTCATTATTATATCTAAACACTTTGTGGAATACCAACCACTTTGGTGCTATAATGGCTTCAAATGTATGTCGGGGGTGAGGTGAAGGGGGTGACATATTGTTTACATCAAATTCTTTATGTTCTATATTCTAAGACAACTTTGGTAAGTGTTAACTGCACATTTTGAAAAAAAATCCCGGGCATTAAGAAAAGGGGGGGGGGGGGGGGGGCAGCATTAGTCGCGTGCCAAGAATTTTGTGTGCACAGCTAACGGAAGTGAGCGAGTATTTTGATAAAGGCTTACTGTGTGGAAAGTGCAAATAATGCAGGAATCTCCCTTTAGATTGAGGGTATTAATACATTTAGCTTAAATACAAGGTAAATTGACAGACTGATTTCTGAGAATGGATGAAAAATGTATCAAGCATGACACTGACACAGAGAGGCACAGTGAAGGATAACCAGGTTCATGTCAGTTTTCAAAACTTTTTTTTTTTTAACTAGTAAGTACTGAGAGCCAAAGAGCATTTTGTTCAATACTACTCACCTAATTTCCTGTGAAACTGACTGAGACAAAGCTCAATCTTTGTAAAACAATTTTGTGTTTTAAAATGTTGTATCAATTTCCGGTGTTCAGTCTCATGCACCCAACCTACAATGAGGCAGCTCTAGCCCCTTTTACCCACCGCAAAAAGAATGAATAAATCTCAGCATGAGAGCCTCTTCTGCTGTCGTGTTTTTAAATTTGTAGAGAAAAATGGTTTAACCTGAATCAGAAATTTGGCCAACATTTACATCTCAGAGGATAAGTCTCTTCCATACAGTCTAGATACTAATGAGGATTTTGGTCTAACTAAAAATGCATTAAAATAACTTTGGGATTAGAGACAAATATGGCCATAAGTCATAGTTTTATTAGTAGTTGTTTACATACAAGATCAAGTGAATTAAGCCATTTCATTCTGTGCCATGTTCCCCTACCAAAACCTTCTCCTGAAAATACAAGACTTAATTTTGGTAAGGGGATTTCTCTTAAACACTAATTTTTAACTGTATTATAATCTCCGTTTGGCCTTTAATCTCAGGTGTATAAAGGAACTGCACTCAAGTGCCTTTTTTTATATCCAAAAAGTAGGCTCAGATTTCTGGGGACAATTTCCGCCACTACATCATACACTGGAAATTAGTCATCACTTCCTACATTTCAGTGACCCTGAGTGTACTACCCAAGGAGGAATTAAAGCCAGGTTAATCCTTCTATAATAGCAATTACTACTTCACAACGACAGATCCATCCAGCTTCCCCGCTTTTTGAAAACATCCAAATACAAGTCAGAGTACAAAAAATGTATAAGACAACTGCTCTTGAGTTACCGTCAATATGCCTTTAAAACCAAGACTATACTACTGAAAGTGAGATCCTCAGTTTCCCCCAATTAGCACAATACCAAAAGGCTTAACCACTCAAACCCCTTTCTCATACAAATTCCTCATGTTCAGCCAAATTTGCAGGTACAGTGAGCATATTAAAAAAAAAAAAAGAACAAAATCAAGGTTTTTTGGTTTTTTTTGTAAGCGAGACCCAAGGACCTGGGCTCCACACAACATTATTATAAGCCTATATTTAATTACCTTCAAAAAATGACTCACAACATACATGGACACAATGTTTATGGTCGATTCTCCTGTGACACACTTCAGCGGAGTTTAATTAGAAATGTCCAGAATAGGTACTGTGTTTGGCAACAAAGATTTAATTACACTTAAAAAGAAAAAAAAAAAAAAAAAAAAAAAAAAAAAAACTCACTTCTGATAAAACACTGGATAATGTTTAAAGCAGATAATTTTGTTGTGTATATAATATGTTGATATAATTGATATAATACAGTGTTTAGAAGGAGCACGCGTGTGCACACACACACCCCACATTAAGTGGGGAACTGGCACCCTCTGTCAATACATGTCACAGTCCATGTCAAATAAATCTCAAATTGAGGATTTATGCAGAGTTGTAAACCAAATGCATATTAAGATAACTGACTAGCTCTGAGACACAATGTGGTAAGTAGTGTATGAACAGAAAGGCCCAAAGAAAACCATACGATGTGGCTCTAGTTCTGAAAAAGTCCAGTCATAAACATGGGCAAATTGTAAATGGTGTCCAGTATACACTGATACGGTCATACAACGCTCCACTTGAGCAATGAACGTCACAAGGGTGTATCCAAGAGCTCCCTTCTCCCACCAAACCCACAGCGCACGGCTATCGCCCTGCAACAATAGTGGGAACAGCTGTGCTCATGTTTCCTCAGTATTCCCAACTAGACCTTTGCCAGTCGTAACACAACGTCGATACACTGAGGTTTCATAGAGATTTTCAAAGCGGCTACAGTACGTTAATGCACTCTTAAGTTCTAATGTGAGTGCCATCTAAACCAAAATCAGGCCCGCTGACCCAGCTCCCCACTTGGTTGTCAGAAACAGACCGGCGTCTATGCGGTACAACTCAGGAGTCTCTAGGTCAGGACGGGCTCAGTGACTCCAAGTTTACAACAGGTTAACTGAAACTGCGGAACGAAACAAAGCTGACAATGAGAAAACCCTTCATAATATTTCTGTGGAACAAAACCAGAAGCCAAAGGTGACACTCCGGGGAGTAATTTAGGTTTTAGGTAATTTAGTATTCGGATGGGCTTTTTTTTTTTTTTTAACACATGTGAAGACCTGCGCTCATATCAATTTCCGCTGGAGGAAAACAGAAAGCGTTTACTTTGTGTCAAGTTAGCTTTTAAAAGCAGGAAGAACTTATTCTGTCACAGACTGCTTTTGTGCTTTGTAATTACTATACTTCACATGAACAAAACCCGGTAAAGGTAATAGCTTATGCGTTTGATCTCACTTGAGGGAGAGAAAACCGAAAATCCCTTAAACCTAATTCCATTATATTCAAAATACACTATCACACTTTTCCGCGCCAGGGTGCCTGCTAATATAAACAATACGTTATCGGTTTAAGATATCTGGCCGCTTTAGATAATAAACAAACTGCTGTGAAGAAAACTATGCCGTCGTGTTAAAAGTTCTTTGAAATAACGAGGATTTACTACTTTAAAACTACACCCTTTGCAAACAAACGCCTAATCTGTTTATGTTAAAGATTTCCGAGTTAAACAACAATCCTGAGGGATGACAGCACGTTTTGGTTACTAAAACACTATGAACACTGAAAGAATTTTCTCTCTGTACCACCGACTACGCAATGCCTCCAAAAGTTAACCTATCTCTTCTTTGCAACAGATTCATAGCACTGACATAGCACTGCCGAACGAATTAGATATCAACTGTCCAGGAGTGGCTTGCTATAAAAAACTTTTACGTATCAGAGAATAGCGTTGTTCCCTTACCTCCTCTTCTAATGATACATTGTTGTTCGGCTCAGAATCAGATTTGAGACTCATTGTGTTACTTTAACGCTTCTTTGAACAAGAAAAAAAATGTTTTCCTGTCGGTGGAGTATCCCTGATGTGCGTTAAAGTTGCAGAAGAAATCTTGGTGCCGTCTCGTGAGACTTCAGAAAAGGGGTGCCCAGGTGAAGCCGTGCTTTAAGCCAAGTATCCAAGGAGGTACCACAAAATTAAAGAGCAAAAACTAAATGTGATATAGTGGAGAGGTGCACTGTGAAGGTGAGAGAAGGGAAAAGAAGTGAATTTTGTCCCCCTGGCTCACATTAAGCTCGTTGAAGTGAAAATTCAAAGAAGAGAGAAACTGGAAACCAGGCTCAATTTAGAGGTGGAGGTCGACGACACAGTCCCTTCTTTTCTGCATTGCCATTTGCCAGACAATTATATTAAATACTAAGGCGAATGAAGTTGCACTGACTATTCAGATAGGACTCAGCTGGGTCAAAGCCCAGCCCACTTTCCGACTACATCACTGTGTCTATGGGAACGCTCTAGGCCAATCGTAGGTGCTGTCAAAACTTCTGTGTTTGTTGTATTAAGGTTTATATGTTCTCGCGTGGTAAAACTGTAATTTCTCGCTTAAATTGCCTCGTTTAGTTCCATGCCTCATGGAAATGTTATTGTTTAATTAACTAATATACCTCTCAGAGTATATACAATTGTCTGTCTTACTTTCCTCTAAGTCTACATGACTACATCATCATCATCATCATCATAATACATTGTAGTTTTCATGTGAAAAGTGCGTGGCTAGCTTTACATGCACGAAATGTGTGCAACCCTTGAGCCTTTCTGGTTGGTTGTTTTGTTGTATGATGGGTGGAGACCTACAGGCATCAGTCAATGGCTATAAACTAAAAAAAAAAGAAAAAATAATACTTCATTGCTGATCATATTTAATAACAATAAATACTTCTAATAAGTGTGATTTGCTGTTTGCCTAGCTCATTTGTAAATTTTATTTTGTGCAGCGATTGAAAAACAACAACAGTCCACATAATGCATTTCTGTTTATTCTTTAATAGGGACAAATAAAAACAATTGCCTCACTGCTTTTTGCCTTTAAATCCGCAAACCACAATTAAATAACATCTGCTTAACTGTGGGGCTGCTTATATTATGGTCTCATTTCTGTTTGGGTTCTATTTGTGTCTAGGAAATTTTGATATTTTGCTCCCTGTTGTATTCCGATCTTCTCTGTAAATAGTCAGTGTTCAGTTTAGATTTTCAGGTGCTGGATTTTATTTTTCGTAACACATAATTAACCCTCTTTTGACCAGTGGCCCTCCCTCCTGAAAATTACGGGAATCACAGGAAAGGACAAATTCCTGAGCACTGGAGCTGACCCCCTGGCACTTACTCCCAGTCTTGTCAACACAGAGATGGGGAAGAGGGATGGGAATGTGAGTCGTAGTGTCAGTGGTGGTCTCCCATGTTTATAACACTGATTTTCTTACCATTAGCCTGGTCCTATTATCACCCCCAAAATCTCTGACGCAAACAGACCAGTCTTTGTGAACAGCCCTGATTCTGCATTTAAACAAGATGCCCTGAAAATGGCCAATGGAGGGAACATTTAGATTGGTGTTGGGGGGGGGGGGGGGGGGGGGGGACTTGCCTGATAAAGATGAGATGATGAAAAATAAAGATAAACAGATGTGTTGTAAATACTAAGAATAAGGCCAGGCCCTTAAACACACTGTGAAATTCATATTAACTTTTGTTTAGTCAAGAAATTACAAGTAAGATAACATATATGGGGAAAACAATGGACAACTGTATGTAAATTAATTGAATTTCAATGAGTTCCCCAAACAGCATGAGTTAAAATGACATTATCCACAACTCCTTTAGAAGTAGAGCACAGTTAACCTGCGTTTGAACAAGAAGCTTCCTGACTTTGTGAGCAAGCACAATCAGTCTGGGCTCTTAAGGGGGAGGCTCTGGAAATATTTGGCTTCTTTTGTAATCATTGACCCAGTGTTGTTTCTTACAGCTTGCCTAAAAATAGTCTCTACAGCAACACTTTCCTCTCCACTCTGTCGTACTTTTGGCAGAGGCACAAATTGTTATCGGTTTTAAAGAACTGCTGCAGATTTAGTTCGCTCATCTTATAACTAGGAATATAAAAAACACTGTGAGATCCGATGCTGACAAGATTAGGGTCCCAGCCTCTGCGTTATTTATGATTATTTTCCATTTTTGGTTAAAGTAATGGTGGATGTTGTGTGCTGCCACAGGCACTGGTGGAAAAATACCTCTTTCAGCTGACAGTAAACCTCATATTCACAGCTGGATGCCGTCCCAAATTACTCTAAAAACTTCTATTCTTTTGAATTTCTGTATTATTTTCCTCATATGAAAGCACAGATTTGTTTTCAGATACCAGCAACGCATGAGCAAAGAATCTAAATGAAAAACAATTCTTATTTGGGCAATAGAACCATAAGTAAGACTAACGGAGAGCTTTACCCCAGCAAAGAATGTTTTTGGAAGTGTTTTTTCCAATTCCTCAGTTATATGAACTTGTTTCTTGAACTTTTAGTGCACAGCCATAAATGCACTCCTCAAACAGGTCATTTCACGTCTCATTCCAAATCACAATTGACTTATTTTTAAAGGGAGGCCACAAATTACTTTCTATCTACCAGATCAGAACCAGGATTGTTACAAATCATGCACATGTTTAAGGAGTCTGAAAGTCCACAATTAAAGAATGCAGCACTCAAATACAGGTCATGCAAAACAGGATTTGGTGAATTGATGAAGAAACACAACAGTTTATACACAACGGTTCAGAATTAATGAAATGGCAGTCCATGTCATCCTCAAAGACAGTAAATATTACTGGAAAATATTTTGTTTAATATTTTAAAAAATAATTTATGTGTATGCCAGACTTTTATTAATCTGGAAGAGTATAATAGCTCCTTTTTCTTAGTAAAAACTGCACCTTATTACCCATGTTGTTTATCTTATCTTATTTAGCCAAAGATCAGATTCATGTTGGAGGAATTTCTCAAAATCATTGTTGTTTCAAACTAAATTTCATCTTATGGTTTGTTGTTTGAACTGAATTTGTTAATACTTCAGTGCAACTGTATATGAATTACTTATTATTCCCTTAAGATGCAGAAAACGATAACCTCCAGTTTCACATACCATAGATACAAACAGAGCTTTATGAAGGGTGGGTTTTAGCAGCACAAGAGTTTAGGGCACACAGAGAGATCACCTCCTCCTCCTTTCTCGTCCTTCCCAAAGTATAGCAGGGTGATAAAACTCTCTCACCGCTGCAACTCTATCAGCCTCTCAGGGGGGTATAAATAACTGCACCCCATCACGCTCTCCAGCGGTCTCAGCTTGACAGAGATAAGAGAGAGAGAAGACCTGAATTAGAACATTCTTATGCAGGCCGGCAGTAAGGGCATGACCCCGTGCTCTCAAATGAAGCCAGGGAATTTTCCTTGGAATTGGCGCTGAAGCGCGGGACTAAAGCACATAAGAACAACATACGTGAAAGACCATGGCTAGCAGTTTGATGAGTTTATGACTGAGGCCTGTAAAAAAATTGACAGAAGACAGAGAACATTGTGAATACACTATAAATGTTCATTTGCACATCTGCATCTGTATACAACAGGTTTCACATCAGCAGTCTGATGGAATACAGAATCGCCTGTAGATACATAATGCAGCAAATCACGATGGCTTGTTTGACAGAAAAGTAAAAGTCATTCTTTTTACTCAACAATATTTACCTTACTTGAGGATTTTGTGCATAATACTTTAAACAGTGAGAATTCTTGGGATGATCTGGTTGTCACCTAAACGCAGCAGGGAAAAGAAAGTGAAGTTGTGGACAATGCATTCAGCCTGCAGAAAAATGCAGTATTTTCAACAGCACAAAATTAATAAATAATGGTGTAATCTCAAAAGACACAAAATAATTTAAATAAAATATCAAGAATCCTGACACAGATAAAAGTTGCTGTTCAGAAGAGCATGACAAACTGAGGGATAAATTTTGCCTTTTTTCGAGACAAATTGTCTGTTCACTTGTAATGTTCTGTGCGCCCGTAATGCCATCCACAATACTGTTAGTCTCTGGATGCATCCAACATAATATTCTCTCACATAATTGAAATGTTATGGTGTTCAGAGTCCACCATGTCATGTGTCACGTTCTTTATTGCGTAGAGTTGTAAGTTTTGAAGTCAAATAGTAATGTATAGGGAGGTTGTCTGATGTCTGAGATATTGAAGGACATTTGTTGGATATTTTTATGATACTGTTGGTCCTATCATAATGATTATCAGGGTAATGGAATACCTAACATGTGCCACAAACTCAGCCATACAAGGAAACAGAGAAATCCTCGATGTATGCTTCTTTGATCTCTCACAAAGCTAGTTCTTGCACACAAGACCTTGGACTCTTAAGTACTACCAGTACTTCCCCAAGTAACCTTTTTCCAGCAGGAGTCAACTTCTACTGTCTTACTGTCCTGTCAGATTACATTCTTTCTTCTCACTATAAAATATTCAGTTCATCTTATTGCACTTTCATGTATGCCTCAAGAGAGCATTGTGGTAAATACTTTAAAATCTCCTCATTTGTCCTTTTTATAATACATACTGAGTCTATCTGTCCTGTGCTCGTCATTAAAGTGCATTAATTCTTCTTTTTTTATTATGTTCTCTTTTGTGCAGTCACTCCATTCATTTACTCATTAAATAATAGTAAGAAAATATCATGGACAGGACATTCAAATAACTCAGAAATTTTGGCATCATCGTTTGGCTTCAGCTGTGTGCTCAAGTTTCAAAACAACATTCATAGGATGACTTCACGAAAAACAATGTTTCAATGTCCCACAACTGGTTAGCAATAGTCAGGACCACTTCCCTATGCACCCTGTCTGACCTCACAGTGCCAGGCATTGGTTATCCTCCCCCACTACACACAAACACACACACACACACAGGCACACGCACACACACACGCGCGCGCCCGCACACACGCACACACACACAGCGAGAGTGGACATTTGCAGGGAAAGCAGAGTGTCTGTAAACTGTTGGCAGAGAGAAGGATGAAGAGCGGTTTACATAGCACTTCTGGTTTATAGTAACAGGAAAGCCAAGGCTCCTTTTAAGGAGTTTTCTCAAACAAGCACTCAGCTGCCAGAGTTTCAGCCAGACATTTACAGTGATTCCCTACCTCCCATTCCTGTGCTCCTCATCCTATGCTGTTTGCACTGAGGTCAGTGGCTCCACAGTTACTTTGCTAATCTGAAAGGAAAAAGTTCCAGCATTTTGGCTTTTAACTTTCCCCCTCAGCAGTTTCTGTGTGTCAGTAGCAGATTAAATATGTCAGTTAAAAGGCGCATCCACTCATTTTGACATAACCCCTACAGATGAATTTGTTCTTGTGTTCATGGCCAGTGGTATGGAAGCAAGGACTACCAATCCACACGATCATCTTGATAGACTGAAACTAGTCCTGACAAACAGTTTCAGTTAAAAGGCAGCAGAACATCTGGTTTTCCGGCTGTGAGGTAAAACTGTTGATGTGAGCTCATGAGGGATTTGTAAGAGTTATTTAAACAAGCTCTGTTTTTTTTATTCAAAAATGGTGTTTCATGATATTTTCATCTTTTTAAAGAATTGCTTTAAATAGGAAGATGGTAGTTTAGAATATGTTCATTGTATAGAGCAAACTGATATGTTTCGGTAAGGAGCAAGGAAGAGATGCTTAATGAGCTACAGAGCCAAACAAAAAAGAAAAACCCTCCACAGGAAATGCATCACACTCCCAGAACAATTACCCATGTAAACATGTGAGATTGAATGAGGGAAGACCTTTTATGGAATGCTCTACTGTCTGGATGAACAAAACATTTGTCGTTTACTTTTTTAGAGTATTAGAAAAAGAGCATACCTCAATCACCTGCGCTCTGCTGTACTCTTTTCTAAAGAGAAAACACCTCATAAAAACTCAATTTGACCAGAAAAAAAATGTGAGCCTGACAAAAATAGGGCAGAAATGGATAACTGCGCAGGCAGAATGGCTGACAGAAAATTTGTTAGGTCAGTTAAGCTTATCAGGATGGAAGATCTCCATTTGACATGATGAATATAAACCTGTGTGGTCTACCAATTCTGAGGCTTTTATTAGTTTAACAATCTGAAAGGGGTCTATTACTAAGGATTAGAACTAAGTCATGCTTTCAGTCCTTATAGGGAAGAAAGCTGGGCCACAACATCAAAGCATGTTGAGCGAAGACAAATATCACTTCCAGCTATTGTTACTCTTTAAGCCCTTGTGTGGAACCAGACTGCAGAGAGAGACAGAGGGACTGAAACATACTTCTGACCTCTCTCACTCTGTGCAGTGGTAGAATGAACCCAAACATGCTCTTTAGTCCCAATATGGATTTGACATGAAACTGCTGCACGTACTCTCTGATCCTACTATTCAATACATCTGTTATGTTTCACCCCATAACATTGTACAGTGATCGTGTACACATCAAAGGCCAATCAACTAAGCAGAAGTTAGCAAATAGTGCTATTATTGTATTGTGGAAAATGGATTAGTCTATCCACAAGTGTGACAATATTAATGCTTCTTTAATAGACATATGAGTGTCTGTGACCAGAGAGATGTGTGTGTATAATGTTTAAAGTTGAAAACTTGACTTTTTTGTTCATCAATGCCTTTGACTGTATAGAGGCTTTGGGATATTATAATATTTTATTAGATCTTCTTAGATTAGATTTCTTAGATTTTCTTTCATTTTAGTGCTTTATGAAGTGAAACCTGTACTGGTGTGTAACCTACACCTTCTTTGTTTATCCCAAACCTTAATCTTCACTCAGAGCCTTAGAAGAGGTGTGCTTTCAGAACAACTCTCGTTCTATGGGATGAGCCCCCTCAGAAAAAGCACTGCCTTAGCAGAGTATCTCTGTTGAGCTGAACAAATGAATGTGAAAGAAAAAAAATGAATGAGGAAACACAAACAATTCTGTACCACATGGTTTGGGTATTTGCTTAGCATTGAAACCTGCTGTGATTACTGACTGCGACCGTTCGATAAGAGTGCTGGTACAACAATGGCTCCTCACAGCCATGTCCCCAATCATCAATTCCCTCCCCCTCTGATCACTTGACCAAGCCTGAACTCCACTCATGGAAACTGTGAGGGGTTGCTACACAAGAATAGTTTGTGAGTAGGGGGAGCAGAGAAATCAAACAAGCTACAGCAGGGATTTTTTTTTTTTAAGGGACAACACCATGAGTGGGAGATAAGCGTGACTCTCCCTTTTTTCTTCCTTAAAAGGACTTGTCTGTCACTATCTTCACATGTGACTCTCAAAGGACACAGGCTAGGCTCTGATGTTCACCTCAGTCACAGGCAGCAAGTGATAAGCTCCTATGAATACTGTACGAATACTGTGACTCTTGTTGAAGTAGCTTAGAACAAGCATGTAAGATGACAGCATACAAGATCACAAAAGCTCACATCATGTAAAATAATGTTGGCCGACATGAGTCAAACATGTATTTGAGTGATCAGCTGTATCCCAGATCTTAAATGTGCTTCCTTTCAGTGAAGGTATCATGACATGAGCATGCAGTGAAAAAGCTTGTACCATAGTGCCATTGAAAAGACACTTCCGTCATTAATCACAGCTCTTGTAAACCTATAAAAGAGAAAACCTATGACTATATCCACCACATGACAAGGTCTGAATGCAAATGAGCTGCAAAAAGTACATTAGACACAATGTAACTCATAATGAGAGTGACAGTGGGCCTTTTTAACATGGAGATGTTGTGTATTGTGATGGTGCATGGAATCAAATGCAGGTGACTAACTACGCTAGTGGGATAAAGTACTGCAGTTCTTGGCCTGAAGTAAGAAAAGCACACAAACACATACATACACACATGCACACATACATACACACTTACACACACACACACACACAACCCGAGGCAGGCTTTTAGCAGCCCTCCAAGGGTCTGTCTTCCATCTCACTGCTTCTCTTCCACACAGTCGATTCCTCCACTTCATTACCCCCAGCAGAAGTTAAAAACTACCTCGCTCACATGTTCAGGCACTTTTCAGAAGAAGCCAGCAAAATAAATGGAACGCGAATTAAAAATATATGCGCTCTCCATTGGGAACACTGTTAAAGGAAACGGAGAGGTAATATGTGTATATGGTGTGCATGCAATTTGTGAGTGAGCGAGAGTATGATGAAGAAATTAGTGAAGGGCTATCAGCTTTTAATCAGCAGTGTTAACTATGGCGTGCTCCTTACACACTGATGCATGGTTTTGCAGATGGTATGGATGCACAGACAACACCTGTAAACATGAAAGCTTTCCCATGTCCACTGTTTCAGAGACTAGGTCAGAAATGTATCCTCTGCTCGTATGTTCTTAACACATGCTAAACAAATTGCAAACAAATTACTGGTGCACAACAATAACACTGACTATGGAATCATGGTTTTTTCTTTTTCTTTTTTTCTTTCTTTTTTTTTTTAAGCATGATGGCATTTAAGTCTTAAGAATGCTATATGTAAAGGCAGAAGTGACTTCCTGCTCAGCCTGTCTTTCATTTGTCCACAAGATGTTTTAGTTTGGCTGTTGGCATGATCATTCTAGATCTGTGTTTATTCAATGAGGGTGTCATTAGTGTTTTAATGAGTTAAAATGTTGCATTTTGATTATCAATGCATCCTTTTAAAGCATGGCTGAGGGTTGCCAGTACATATTTTAGGGCTTATTCATATATTGAAAGCAGGACATAGTACCCAATACATGTTTAAACCAAGGACGAGGGAAGATGACTCAAAGAAGAGAAGAAGCCTTATTGAGTTGGAGGTGGAAGAGCAGAGGCTTTCCCAAGCAGTTGGGATCAGGCTTACTCAGTGGGTGGGAGTAAAACAGAGGAAGAATGCAGAGGACATGGAATCCAACCGGATATGATTCGTGGTCTGCAGCAGATGTGGCCTGAGGTGACAGTAGCTCAGTGGGTAAAGGGAGCACAACACAAAGGGGAAGTTTGCTGGTTTGAATCCCTATAGTACTATAGGCCAGAGGAGAGAGTAAAAGCAGTTTGGCTACCTGGCTCAGATGAGGCATAGTCAACACATCTTTCAGAGGAGTCAGGTACTGCATAAGCACATGTTGTAGGTGTACTGGGTGAAAAGTAGATCTCCTGCAGGTTGTTTGAGTCACTTTATGGATAAATACACAAATAATGTACGAAAGAAACATATAAAGTGGCTGGCCAAAAAGAGCTAGCAGTCGCAACTTACAAGCTGCTTTTAAATATGACCACAGACTTAAATTCCGGATGGTGACAGTTAAATGTGACTACAGTTCGAGATATATTTGTCATTGCAGGAGCACAAAGCTGGAAGAAGTTGAGATATCAATGTCATCATGTCTATTTAAACATCAATGAAGACAAAACCATCATTCAGGAAACACCTGCATCCACAGCAATATCCCATAGGACTCTAGTCTGAATGCCTATCTGTTTGAATATTAGCCAGTTTCATTGTATCACTAAATGAATCAGTTGCTGCTTTTCCATTAGCATCTGGAACCACCTGGAACCAGGCCAAATCTTGTTCTCGTTTTATTCCCATTTTCCATTGGCCTCGCTTCAGAGCTTCAGCCATAAAATGTGTGGTGCTGTTTCAGCCCTACTTAGAACCAGGAACCTGCTACTCAAACCATTTCATTGTGACTTCCTCAAGAAGATGTTAATGTCACAGTCACTGATTTGTGTAAGAGTGTGTTGTCTTACAAATGTCATAGAAGGGTGGACTGAAAAGTTCTATTTCCAAAACACTTGGATTGGATATTCAAATACCAAACTAACCTCAAAAAAATCAGAAGTTTGTGTGTAAGTATGGAAGTACAAGCCCATATAGACTTTGGATGGTCAGTGGTGGACACGGTGCCCAACGTGTGGGATAAACAAGCATTGGTTTGTAATGATAGAGCATGGACTACCAACACTTGGATTGCCAGTGATGTCATAAAATCATTTGGAAACAGCATGAAATGTGTTTCTTATGTGTTCTACATTTTGCAGAATGAATAGTAATGCTACTTCAGGTCTGGGCTGTAGCTTGCAGTGGAAATAAACCAGGAATCAGGCTGTCAGCTCGTTTGGTTCTACACCTTGAGTCAAGCTCCAGGTGGCCATGGAAAAACCACATAGGAGTTCGGAATGTGGCCAGAACTGTAAGATCATGCCTATAATACCCATAAGTGTTTTGGTTGCATCTGGTCTGTAAAATTTAATGACTGTGAATAATGAGAATTTAAATTCATGGAACTTGCTCAACATTTGTGAATGAAAAGAGGATACGGGGAAATTTAGTTCAGTTTTATGACTGACGTTTGTCATCAAAAATTAATCATGGCGGTCAATCCCTTAAGGCATTTTTACACAGTGCACACTGGGCAGATGAATCAGCCAGGGTCAGAACCAATAAATAGCAATCCTGAATAATGCTACTGTAAAACACGTCTATCAGTTATTGCTTGCTAATTTCTGAGATGGTTACGTAATATTACATCGATGAAGTGACTCGGAGGGAAGAAGCAATTTGACTAACACTGAACTTATCAGTTAAATTTAGGATATAAAATTTACAAGTACCATCTCTGAACTAAAGTTGAACGACATGAGTTCCCCACAACAGTTCAACTTTAGTTCAGTTGTACTTTGTTCATTTGTTCATTCATGGTAACTCATTCATTCATGACAGTTTATTCATTCAGTGTGAGTGAAGCCACAGAATGAGATGTGGGTTATTGTGTCTCCGGGGTAAAGTGTGCCAGAGTCAGAAAGTAAAGTGAACCACATCCAGGCTTGTACAACTCTGACCAGTGCCATTTTTAAACCATCAAATAATTCCACAAGACTAGCTGAGAATTTTATGACCAACTGAGACAGCTGACATGGGTTTAGTGTATAACTCTCCATTGACTGTCTGCTAATGCACGAGACGCTCAGAAGGAGAAGCCCCTTATGTGTGCTGCAGGTTATCCACATCAGACACCCTCTGAGGAGGAGATTAGACCTCCCCTTCTCTCCAAAGTGATTGAATCCTAACATAACGGTTTAGCTCACCTGACACAACGTGCTACCCCCAAGATAAAGGAAGATCATGGAAGACACCGTTTGGGAGGCACTATTCCACCATTTTTATTTTTTTTTTCATGGACAGTCGGTCATAGGAATCTGATTAAGTTTTCTATTTTCTCCCTTACTGCAGTGAAAGTAAGTACATTTGGTAACTAGAGTTCCCATTACTTATTTGAATTCTCAACCACTCTAAAGATACATTAGGTACTCTACGATGTTATAAACATTTTAAGGGCATTCTCTGCAGAAGGCTGATAGAGAGAGAGTTTGAACATTGCAGCATTTTACTCTTATTAAAAATGTTTTTTTTAACTGAATCACCTTCAATTATATCTCCTCCCATCATGACTGCAAATTTGTAAAAGTCAAACGACCTGTGGTCTCAGGTAAAGTCTTCATGTATCATAACAGATTCAAATGACTTCTCCAATTCCAGATTCAACTCTTCTCCAATTCCCCCATTCTGTCTGTCTCCTCCTTCTCTTCCTCTGCCTCTCCTTTGTTTTTAACAAAATCCTTTTTTTTCTCAAGCCCGTCCTTTTGTTCATTTATTACTTCATATTTTCACCGAGAGCTACAGGGTGTTTTGCTACATGGTGGCTGCAAGATAGCATGGAGTCTAAATTTTATCTGGGGAGGCAGAGCTTGGTCGTCCCAAAGGCCACCTCGCGCTGCACTCCTCAGCCCTCTCGCTTCACTGAAGCCATCCAATCACATTAGTCTCACCAAGCCACTAAAACACTCACTCTGTGTTCCCTGTGTCCTCCATGCGCAAATGATGCAAGCATTCATTTTCGCATCAGAGAAAAAAAACTTTGAAGTCTCTACTTGGTAAAGAGGAAAAGATTTTCCCTCCTCCCTGTTTCCTGCAGAATGTTTATGTAGATGAGTCAGATTGCATTTGTATCTTTAACAATTACACACAATTATGGGTGTGTTTGGCTGTTATCTGATCCATTTTCATTTGGAATTTTAACAGTTTTGATGTTAATGTTTTGACACAATGTCTTGTTTTTAGATTTTTCTAAAATTGAAAACAAAGCAAATTTCATCTCTACAAAGTAAATAAAGATGTTGTAAAAATGTTTCTTCCCAAAGAGCCGTTATGGAGACAAATTGTCTCTCTCGTTTGTGTACAACAATAAAGATCCTTCAGCAAGTTTGTTAGTTGAACACCATCTGACCTTTTTGACATTTCTTCACAACTTTTAATAAACGAGAGCAACATCGAATCAGATAGAGACTTTTAAAAGTAGTGCTTTGTATGATTGGGTTTGCTGCCTCAGACAGACCCCTCTGCGATTATCAGCCAAAACACAGAGGAGTCTTGTGCTCAAATGTGTACCAAAGCCGCACTGTCCTTGACAGAGAGAAAGAAAGAAAGAACTTTGAGGCCTGTTCTGTCCTCCTCTCAGTTAGAGTCAGAGTAACCTTGCCATGAAAATGAAAGAGCTCCACTCCTTTCCTCCCTCTCCCCCACTTCAGCTTCATAAATCTGAGCTACATTTAAGACGCCAAGCATCAGAACAGTCTGTCCTAAACTACAGTATGTTTACATTCTGCTGCACACTCCTCTCCTTGCCTCTGTGGAGGAGGATGACCGTCTTCTGGTACGACAAAAAAAGCTGAATAAAAGCCGAGGGTTCCAAAGGGTGAGATATTTAAGTGTGAAAATTATTATATATAAAAAAAAGAAACAAAAAAACATGAACAAGCTGCCTTCACCTGCTCCTCAATGTGTGCTAAAAAGGCATGCCCCCTATGATGTGTCATATTTAATTCTATACTTGAGCAAACATTTACTGAGATCGGATCAGGCCTGTTAAGATCATTCATGGAAATTTGAAAATCTACCCCTCTCTCCAAGTCCACCAACACAATCACAGGAAAATAGGAAATTCCAGAAAGGCTGCCATGGGGAACAGATCCATGCCAGCCTATCATGCAGAGAAAGAGAAAGAAAGATAAACAGAGGAGAGGGAAAGAGAGAGCACGTAAGTGAGGTTGATTTCAGGCCCATTCACTTCCTGCAATGCTGTGTTGGCTCTGATTGCCCAGAATCTCAGTTAGCCAAAGTCTCTGTTAAAAGAATAATGAGCCAGGACTATCCTCCTAAAATAATCAGTTCCATTTTACAACTAACTTCCACTGCAAAACTATAGAGAAAAATAAATTATATCACGCATATTATGCACATCAATACTACATGCTCATCTCTGTGCTTAATTCTACTGGCACTACTGAGTATTCTCACATCCTGTTCAAGTCTTAGCTCACAAATCTGAAAGGGCAGCATGTTCCCACCAAATATGGTCGAGGAGGCCATTACTAAGACTGTCACAGACTGAAGTCTGGGAACTTAGCGCACAGGGATAATAAAAATGAGGTTTCTTTAAAAAAAAAAAAAAAAACTTCTTGTTTAATCCCATGGAAGTGGAAAAGGGGTCAAGTGAGAAAGTAAATAAATTTTCAGAACAGTCCATCTTGAGGCTGTAACACAGAAATAGAGCAAACTTTGCTTGCCTGCGATGCAATTGATTAGATTAACATGTGCATTTCATGGGAGCCACCAAATATAGTGATGTGTGGAATCTGCAAGTCCGTGCAAAAACATGGGCAAATCTGTTGGTCAGCTACACTCTCACGATGGAATGACATCAGTTTCCGAAGCTTGTTACACATCAAAGGAAGAGAGAACATACTCTTTGTGTCTTCCAAGGGGAATCCTTGGACTACAATATTCCCAGGCTCTACCCAAAAGAAAGCCACATAAATGGATGATCTCGGTAATCTCTACACATTCCTTTGGGTGCAAACACAGAGGACAGGTAAAGGACAATGAGGCAGGTCTTTTCCCCTTTAGGATTTTTTCCCAGTTACCTATTGCCCTTGCCAAGTGCTGACTTCATGTAGTTCTTCAAATAACTAAAAAGCTGTGATATACAATGAGTTCCAGAAATCTCGGAACAGTGACACACTTTTTGGTGTTGCTGTTTTGCCTCTGTGCGTGATTTCTTCTTAATGATGTAGCAAACTGTTGATTTTGGCACGCAAAATGTTTTTGCAACGCTTGTGTTTGATTCCATGTAATTCTCTCACCTCATGGTGGCCAGCTTCACTTGTATTTACACCTCTTTGATGCTGGTTTTTTTTTTTTGTTGTTTGTCTGTTTGTTTGTTTGTTTTTGTGCCAGTGCAGTAATGTCATGTAAGAGACAGATGTGGAGTTGATTGAAAAAGTACTTGCTGTACCCTAAAATGAGGGAGACCATGTACAAACATTATGTCATTTCTAAATAATAAGGATCACTGTTAAAAATTAAAACTAACAGTCTGGTACTTTATCCATCTTAATGCCATTTGATCAAGTCAAATCCACAGTGTTGAAAGAAAGAGCCAAATAGAACAAACGAAACATACCGCGGTCAGAGGATTTTTTTGAGCATATTGTATATTGCTGGCATTTAAAGAAAGGAAGGTTTAGAAAAATTAGGAATGTAGCCCATAAACACAGAGAATGTGTCATTATCATTGCACATGCACTGAAAGTGTTGAATTATATGATTCCAATAGCTAACGGTTAGTATATAGCATGTTTATTTATTCATTTACTCACGTTAGTAAGCCTGTGCAGAGGCAAGAATCTAATTCCTCTGGGGATTTATTATAAACCTTTCCACCATCTCCTGTCTGTGACATCCCTGTTTAATGCCACCCAGGGTATGAGTTCAGTCACCTCCACCCTCTGCCAAGGGAAATTTTGTGTTTGTATGAATTCCTGATGCCGAGAATTAAACCCTGGCATGCCCAACGCCTCACACAGCTAACTCACCAGGATTAAATTAACTGTGTGAGTGTTTTTATAACCATATTTTTTGGCCTCATCCCTCTGACCGACCTCAGAATTGCCTGAATTTACTTTGACTTTCTATCTCTATGGGAGTGTCATGCTCAGTCTTGATCTCCCATTGCTAAGAATTTATATATACATATATTTATATGGCTGTGTATTTTCTTGATTGTGTCTGTCTGTGGAGTCTTTCTCTCTACTAGTGAGAGGGAAGAGTATTACCTTTATGTTTAAACCTAAACAGGTCTTCACTTGTCAAGTTGCCTTCCTTTAACATTTGTGGCTGCCTTGCCACCATGTTTCATCCGACCGATGCACTGATTGTAAGCTGCTTTGGCTAAAAGCATCTGGTAAATGCTAAACTGTAAATTGTAAATTGCTTCTGTTTGTTGTCCGGCATACTGTATAGCAATCTCATTGACAGAGGTTATTCTATGTCTTAGCACATGCTCCATGGCATCTGTGGTGCCCCCCCCCCCCCCCCCCCCCCCCCCCAGTCCAAACTCCTTACAGTCCATTCCTTTACCTGTCCTTTACCCAGCTCCTCCACACTCACATAACCTTCATCAGTTTTTGTTAAATAGTCCTACATTTGGATTATCCTCTGTTTTTTCTGCCTCTCTTTTCATGTTCCTATGCTCTGTTTTCAGAATTTAACATGGCCTGTTTTGGGGTTTGTTTGGTTTTTTTTTTTTGGTTAAGAAAGTGAAGCAAGACATCATGAGAGTCCCTCTGTGACATCCACGGTTCTTCCATCCTCTCAGTCAAACTTCATGCCAAGTCAGGATGACCCCCTACGCTACTCGTCATGTCATCATCCTCATCAAACTGACTCTCTAAAGCTGATATTAATTCTGCCCTCAAGGTGCTGTTCTTCATCCAGATTATTTGCATCTTTTGTTAGCCAGCAGGCCTAGTAATTCTTTGCATGAGCAGCACTAAGATCTTCAACTCATTTGTAGACTCCGTACCGTATCCTTTCATCTTTTGCTTTCTCAGTGATTTCTCCTATGTAAACTACCCTTTCATTTCCCTGATCTCCTCGTACATATACAGTGATTTCAGTGATCCACAGGACCGTCAACTGCTTTAGAGTTACATGGTATCACCTTGGACACCATCTCATTCCAAACCTCACTGCTGCCCTACATTTGGATCAAGTTGCTCCTCAGTTTTGTAAATCTAGCCAGGTCCAGCAATTCAGTTTATCTCATCTGGATTATCCCTAATGCTGCTTTCTCTTGTCGCGCCTTCTAAACTCACTGGTTCTCCACCATCAAGATCCACAGAAAAGGAGGTAAGTAATCATAAACAAATGTAAACCATTTATAAAGACCACTGAGACCCTCAGCCCATCATAGAGCTCCTCTATTCTCTCACTTGACTTTCTGCCAGTAAACAATTCATCATCAAAGCTTCCCTTATCCTTGGATACATCAACTCAGTTGCTGATTCCCTCTCTCTGAGTTTCAGTTTCAAAATATCCAGTCACAAATCTCTTGCAAGAAGCAGACAGGCGACCAATTCCACATCTATGTTTGGAAATCCCTTTCATCTGTATCCCCAGTTACCATTTCATCATCTATGACCAGAACGCTTTCTCATTACACACCCTGTCTACTTACTGGGCAACTTGGAAACATTTCCTGCCTTTCTACGTTTCAGAGCAACTCCCTTTCCCTTTTAGATAGGCTAACTTTTTTTTTTCTCACCACTTTCATCACATAGCAAAATGCATCAGTTTAGAAAAAAACATAAACAAAACATTTGTATATATCTTCCCTCTTCAGTCCTCACTTAGTCCATTTGAAACTTTGATTCACCACCATTCATGCTTCTTTATCATTTCAAGGACTGACCTGGCTAATGTAATGTGCTGCATTGACAATTGCTCAATCTATAGTTACACACACACACACATACACACACACACATATATATATATATAGAGAGAGAGAGAGAGAGAGAGAGAGAGAGGAAGAAAGAAAGACCGTAAAGCTTTCCACGAGAGGCCCCCTGTTAAGTTAAGTTTAAGTGTTAGTTGCCCCCCCCAAAAAAAAACTTAAAAACATCTGACTATATTTTGCAATGACAGTCTGTCAGGAGTCAAAATGGTCAAAAACAGATTAGAAACCACTGAACAATTAGTAACAGAGATAAGTGTCCAAACAGATGTTGGTTATTACATCATCTTCTGGCCTAATACTTCAAACTAGTACACAAACATTTGTGTATTGTTCGGGCAATAAACTTTTAGGCTTTAAGAGATCACATACGCCATCTTGTACCTAACTCTGTGCATGGATGGATAAGCTTGTTAATCACTTTGGTATGGATATGGCATTACTGTTACCATTCTCCTGTGTATCTTATCAGGAATGCTTGGATGGCGACTGTCAGACTTGGAGGGTACAGCTTTGTTCCATACATGGATGCCTACATTAGGATGTTACCACAATAATGAAAAACTCTAATCATAGCGCTGCCTCAAGAATGTAAACATTCAGGACCTCAATGACTTTGTTTGAGGGTTTTTTTTCCCCTTTTTTTCTTTCTTTCAGATGTTATTTAAATGGAAGCTGTACTTGCCTGCTTTGTACTTAATATTTGAGACCATTGTTTCAGCCATGACATCTAAAGTAGGGTAGAATTCATCTTTCCATGACTTATTATTGTTTTCTCTTTGAGAAACCTCTGCTAATCTGTATGATAACAAACCTGGTGTTTGTTTTATCTTCTTGAATTTATTTGACTCTTGATTTATTCCAAATTTAATTTGTAGTGACTCCAAAAACTTTTAGAAAAGGTCAGCAACATCAATGCAGTAATATCATTAAATAATGTTTATACTTTGTGGTGTGGTTAACAGTTTTTCAAATAAAGTGGATTTGTCTTTCACCATGAGTTAAAGAGGCGCTCTGTGGAAAATCACAAGCAACATTTTCCATTTAACTCAGTCACCTTTCATTTTTAACTAACATTTAACTCTCTCATCTCTAAAAGCTTATAAACATGCTTCTCAGAGCTGTCCTCAACAAGGATTACTTGATACTGTTTTACCTTTTGTGTAATCTAAAATTTTCTTAGCCTGTTGAGTTTTTACTAGGTGTTAACCAAGTGAAATTTTTACAAGCTCCAGATAGCTTTTATAGACCTTTGCATTTTCATTGGCTTAGTGCACTGGGGTCATTCATGAGTGTCAGTCATTGACGGGCAAAAACACACCTTTATCAGAGACGTCTCATCAGATTATCAATCAGAAATTCCAAATCCAAACGCACTGTCTATGTTTATATCTGTCAGCCTCTCCATTTCTTAGCTGAAGCAGTCATGGTCTGTGTCATCTGGATCGTGTCGAGAACTTGTCAGTGACGGAGCACAGGCTTAGCTGATATGGACTCAGAGCAAATCTCTCCTCCAAACAATGCTCTCATCTGCTCAGTTTTCTCAGATTACTGCCTTCAATGCAATACAGTGTGGTAGGGAATTTAGGTTAGTGAGAGGAGAACAGCATTCACTCTTTTCCCACACAGAATTAAATGAATCTGTGTAAATACTGACGTAAGAGTCAATAGCAAGCCAGTTTAAAGTAGCTGCTTTGCATTATAGGCTGGATTGCAAAAACAAATTCAGCTGCAGTAAAGGTCTTTAATTAGGTGGTTTCATTAGCAGTTCGTCCAAAACAAGTGTCAAGTGTATTGTGACTACAACAGTACACATCATGATTAAGTCATTTCTTCTGTGTATACATATGCAGACCTCTCTCTCTCTCTCTCACTCTGTGTATGTGTGTGTGTGTGTATAGGCTTCACTGTGGCTCAGTGGCCAGCACTGTTGCCTCACAGCAAGATGGCACTGGGTTTAGGTCCCAGGTGCTTTCTATGTGGTGTTTGCATGTTCTCCCCGGTTTCCTCCCACCATCAAACACACGTATGCTAGGATTAATACTCTTGTCGGTAACCTCGACCAAGGCACTGGCAAATAGACCTGGAGTTGGTCTCCAGGTGCCTGCGGCTGATTGGTGTATAGGATGGGTTAAAGGCAGAGGCTGCATTTCACTGCTCACTGCTCTGGTGTGTGTGACCAATAAAGTACTTCTATTCTACTCTATCAGCTTTATATCATTCATAACATTATCATGAAAAATACTAAAATTTTGGTTCCCTGCTACTGCTTTACAGGTGAGTGGAGTGCCAAAAAATTAAGCTCAGAGAGCCCCCTCACATGACATGATCAAACAACCCTGAGAAAACACAGAAACACAGTCTGACATCACATAGATGTTTATATCACCATCTATTAGATTACATTCTGTGATTTTGGGGGTCTAGAAAGGAGGTTCAGGAGTCTGCCTGTGTTGACACTCAGTAAGAGCACAAACAATGGCCCTACCACCTTATCCAGAATCCATCATGATCATGTGAAGCATGGAGCCTCTCCACAGCTGAGGATACATATAGGATGGCAAGAAACCACTTGGCAGAACTAACTCTGTCGAGTCAGTCAGCAGAACTAATCTCATCAAAAATGAAAGGGGTTGCTGTGAGTCATGGGCACAAGGGGCCCAGCCAGTTGAAGAGCAAAGTCCTCAATACGTACACTGTCTCAAATCCTTTCTCTAATTTCTATCTCACGTATTAACTTGGTCTCTCACTCCCTGAAGGTAGGCACCCTATTATGAAATATAGTGTCAGCAAGGTAAAGAAACAAAGGTGTTGTTAGAATCAAGTTGCCCTTTTTGTGTAATTTTTTGGTGAGGGGGCTGCAGCTGGTTGGAGTGAGTATGTGGTTAATGCATTTTAAATGTCTACAAATTTCAGTGTTAAAACATCAACAGCAACTTGAACTATGACTTCTACTTCAATTATGAACTTCAAGTAATACCACTGGCTAAAGAACATTCCTACTATATCTTAACCTGGGGTAAAAGGTGGGATTTGGGACCAAACATGGTCCTACTAAATTTCTTTTTCCTCTCTTCAGATGTTTGCAATAGAGGACTCCCACATGTAACAACAGCATGATTTTCTCCACTGTGATATGCTCCTAGCAGGTATGAAGTCAAACACTTCCTTATCAAATGTCAAATCCATTTTTGTTAGTAAAATATTTTCGTTGGATATTTCCATGATAGCTAGATTTTGTCAGCACTTGGTGGTCATAATCCATTTTCTTATAAAATCTCAGAATAGCACAAAAACAAGTTGATTTTTAATTATGGCCCTCGTTTTATATAAAAAATGATTGATTCACATTAAAAGTAGTAAATACTACTGTTCACATTTTGATATTATTTTTATTGGGATTATTCATTATTGGGATTATCATGTGCCATCATTTTGTTTAATGAGTGAACATCTTCCAGATTAAGAACATGTTAAATATCCACATATGCATCGCTGATGTTCTCAAGGTAGCTTTGTATGTTTCTTACAACTTGTCTTTGCTCATTCAGAATGGATGTAGTGAAGTTCTGTCAGCATTTCAGTGTAGAAAACATTAACATATGATTATATTAATAAATATAGCTGCAAGCAGCAATGAGGGGGCCAAGCAGCTCATGGCCACCAGGTAGACGAGTAATCAGAACAACACCTGCACAAGACACCAGCCCATCACAGGGTGGACAGACACATTGACATCCACTCTCACAGCTTTTGGAGATTCCAGGAACATCTTCTTAGCACTGCAATGGCCTGCCATGGAAAGACAGGGAAAACATGATAATACCAAGACAGCTGCAGAACAAAATGGACAACACCGAGGGTTCATAATTTCCCAACTAGGGTCCTTCACCGTGATAATTCACAAGAATTTTGGATAAAATAGCTGTTTTTTGTCTGAAATAATGGGCTTTTTACTCCATTTTTTATGTGTTTTTCTGATATAGCGCTTCCACGTGGCCAAACTTCATGAAACTTGGTGGGTACTTAGTAATTGCCCTGCTAACGAAGTATACCAAGTTTGACATCACTCCAACCAAGCGTTGCTGACATATGGCTGCTTCCTGTTTTGGAGTCTTTACCACTGAAATTCATTGGATGATAGCCTCCATATCTTTTGGCCTAACAACATTCTTTTGGTAACTTTTGGTCAGACCTCTCTCTAGATGCTACATACCAAATTTGGTGGTGATAGTTTCAACGGTCTAGGACTAGTTTGCAGAAGTAGGTTTTTTGGAACATTCAATGTGGCAGATATACCAATGTGGTGATTTTTGATCAAATGGATCCATTTGACTCATCATGAGACAGGGTTTTAGGGCAATTGAGGATCACAAACGTAGGACAATCACTTCAAAATTTATAAGCAAAAATGTATTATAAAGTTTGGCCTGTTGGTGGTGCTAGAAGCAATGATGGAATGACACCAAATTTGGTGACTGTATACCTTGGACTGTCCTCTATCAAGGTGTCAAATTTCACCAGGATCCAACAAGGGCTTCTATGACCTACCATTGAAAATTGCTTATTCCAAGATGGCTGACAAACAAAATGGCCGACAGCTGGAGGTCATAATATTCCAGTTTGGGCTTGATACTGTGATGACGTTTCATTGAAATATCTGTTTTCATGCTGGAGTTACGGGTATTTTAATACATTTTATGTGTTTTTTTTGGTATAGCACCCACATGCGGCCAAACAATGATGTGTGCCAAGTTCAGCGACAATCAACAAAGCATTGCTGAGATAAGGCTCACTTCCTATTTGGAGTTTTCGCCATCGAAATTCATTGGACGGCAGCGGCCATATCTTTTCTCCCAGCAAAATTCTTTTGATAACATATGGTTAGAGGTAACTGTAGATGATATGTACAACACTTGGTGGTGATAAGATCAACAATTTAGGACTGGTTAGCAAAAGTAGTTTTTTTGGAAAATTGAAAATGGTGGAAAATCTAATTGGGTTGAAATTAACAGCAATGCTTTCATTTGGCTCGTCATGACACAAGGATTTCGGGGAAAAAAAGATCACAACTCTAGGACAAAGGGTTCAAACGTTATGAGCAAAAATGTACCTTGAATTTACATTGAAATTTGGCCTGTTGGCAGCACTACAGGGATGCGTGGATTGACTCCAAATATGGTGCCTGGATACCTTGGGTTAAACTCTATCAATGTGCCAAATTTCATCAAAATCAACCAAGGGGTTCTGTGGTGGAGATATTTTTCATCTGAATATTTGATGTGCGAGAGTAAGTGAATGTGAAAAACGTTTGGCATCACTCTATCGGTACAAAATACGTACAGAGTTACCTTAATAGACTTTGACCATTATGACCGCAAAGAGTTTTCTTGTCTGCCAGCCTAGCCAGTGTAAAAGTGTCAGGTTGGTTTTATAACTAAAATTGCAATATAATTACAAGAAGTGCTTTCTTAAAAATTGTTTCAGGTTTTGTTATTGTCATCAGTTTTGTTCTTTTTTATTGCTTTTAAGCGACGAAGCCAGGCTTTTCTTGGATTCCGCTTGGAGTCGCCAGTGTAAGATGCATTGACGTTAAGGCACTGAGAAGACGTTCATATCTTTGGTATACAGTTAATGTAGTCATTGAGCATAAACCATGTATGCTGATTTTTATTTATAGGTTATCATCTTTTGCAATGTTTTTTAGAATATGTGTTTTGTAATATAACAATGTGTATCATAGTCGAAAAAAAGCCTTGAAAAACATGGTTTAGGTGATGGTGAGATGATTGTTTTCAAGATATATTTTGGCATGGTGAAAGTTATGCATCGTAGAATTGAAGTTCCATTCATGAATGCTTATATTTTAGAGGTCTGTGTGGATCTCCCGACGAGAATATATTTCAAGCGTTTTTGTACTGAAATCATGCGTTCAGAGACGTGTAGTGTGATGTGCCTTTTTTACTGACTGTGAAACTGTTTATGTCGTCTGGTAGGACTACATTTTTAGTGGTCTGTTGTCTAACCAGTAAGGAAACGCGCATGATCAGAAGTGCTGTGTTTTGTCTGGAGCGTGAGTGGTGCAGTGTGTGTGTCTAGCTCATAAAGTTGAGGTACAGTTAGAGTCCATTTTGACCTTTTTGAATGAATGATGGCAACTGAAGATTCTCCCAACAATAGGCTTAAAGTGGAAGAGCAGGATATCCACGGATACATCCGTAGTGTCACCCCAGTAAAAACGTCCTTAAAGACTCGAGTGCTGTACTTCAGTGCTGTTTTACAAGCGGGTAGAGACCAGTATCATAATATGGTGGTGTTTGGTACAGAAAAACATGCAGCTTTCTGCCAAGCTGCGGCCAAAAAGACTCCCGTGAAAGTCTTAGAGGCCAAGAGAGTGTTGAGTGAGTATGAAGGCCACAATCAGTGAATGCAATATTTGACTTTCCTCGTATTGATAATAGTGATGTCGGTGTTAGTAAGTTAATTAATACATTTTTATGTGTTTTTCTGGTATAGCGCCATCATGTAGTCAAATTGCAGTCAAACTTGGATTTCAGGATTTCTCCTCTCGATGTCATGTACCAAGTTTGGAATCGATCCATCCAAGCATTGCTGAGATATGCTCACTTCCTGTTTTTGGCGGCTTCACCATTGAAATTCTTCGGAAGACAGTGGCCATATCCTTTGACCTGGTAAAATTCTTTATATAACTTTTGATCAGACTACTTTGTAGATGAAGTGTAGGTTTCCTGAAAAATTCAAAATGGCGGACAATCTAAAAGATGGAAATTGATGGCAATGGATGCATTTGACTCACCATGACCCAATGATTCAGAGGGGGAAAAGATCACAACTCTAGGACAAAGGGTTCAAAAGTTAAAGTCAAAAATATACCTTGAAACTTGGCCTTTTGGTGGCACTACAGGGCTGCATGGATTGACCCCAAATTTGGTGCCTAGATACCTTGGACTGTCCTCTATCAATGTGCCAAATTTCATCAAAATCCACCAAGGGGTTCCATGGGCTGCCATAGACTTCCAGAGGAGAAAATGTCATAATAATAATAGTGAAAAATTCTAACTATTACAATAGGTACCTGCAGCTTCGCTGCTTGGCCCCTAATTACTATTCTGAAGTTTTAGAGATCATAAAATGACAATATTGTAAATATGGTAAATGCATGGTATGTAAATGTATGTACATTCAAGTTATGTTAAAGCATAAAAATGAATGTCCTTCTAACCCACGGAAAACTTAACATACCAGTGTTCTTCTACATTTCACTCTAATGTTTAGAAAGTGTTAATATTTGAGAATTATGGGGAAATGGTAATCACTCCCCAGTTAGGCCTAAGTTGAGGAGTGAAGAATGAATATTCGCCCTAACACTGACTAAATCAAAACTCAAGACATCAGGGGAACATTCCATACACTACTCCAAAAAATGTTCTCTGTTCCTAGAATTGTTAGCTGAGTTTATATTTGGCTGAGGTCCACAGTGTCTGAATCATTACTGAGTGTTTCCTGTTGGGATGGAGTCTGTGTGATTTAAATCAGGGACTTCCCTTCAACAAATAAGCTGATGCTCTCATTTATCTTTTTGCTTTGCAGGAAATGCCTGCTGTACAGCTTCTCTCTCTCTCTCTCTCTCTCTCTCTCTCTCTGTTTACAAGCAGGTCTCTTACCCTGGGGGGTATTCCAGAAAGCGGGTTTAGTGAAAACTCAGAGTTAGTTAACTCAGAGTAAGTAGAAAACCTCCTAATAGAAGAGCCGTATGGCTTCATTCTCCTAGCAAAACAAAGCAATAGGCCTCTTCTATTAGGAGGTTTTCACTAAACCCACCCACTGGAATACCCCCCAGGTTTTTAAGGGGCCATAACTATTGAGACTAATTTGTACCTCAAAGAAACACTGAGAAAAACATAAATATAATTACCTGGCAAATGAAGTAAATGTCAAACAAATGAACACAGACATATGTAAAAACTGACCATAACATTGCAAAATCTGCAAGCAGATTCTTACTATCAAAATGAGCATCAGCTTAGAGGTAAAAAAATGAGCAACAGCTTAAAGGTAACCATACATAGAGACATATGGTGGTCAAGGCCCATCTGTGACAGTTCTAGTTTATGGAATGTCCTTTGGAATGTAGAACATGAATATAAAAAAAATGTGTCACATCAAATGTATTGTCTTTACAGGAAATGATATGTAACTGGGTCAGATAACACCATCCAAATTTCACTGGAGAAAAATTTCACACAGTTCATCCACTGAAATACTATAGCAGTCATATGTCAGCGTGACCTAGCCCTTATGGATACCCTAAGCAAACTCTGGCTACACTTCCTCAGGTATATTTCCTCACAATTTACTACTGCAAGATGTTTTTTAAACACTGCTCAAAAAGTAACAAGAAATATGCTCAGATGACAAAACCAGCATTCTCGGGAATTGTACTTACATTGTATAAGCGAGACGAGGTGGCCGAGTGGTTAAGGCGATGGACTGCTAATCCATTGTGCTCTGCACGCGTGGGTTCGAATCCCATCCTCGTCGGTGTTATCAATATTTGCAGTTTTATGTGGTTTAATACTGAATCTAGTGATGGCACTTATGCCACAAGCAGCTTTTTAATGGCTACATGCTTCTGCTCCTGTTGGAAGTTGCATTGGGTAAAGGTGTCTGCTAAATGAATAAAAGTAAATATAAGATAAGAACATAACACAAGTGGGTGACAAAGTCAACTTCAACAAATGCAAGCCAAGAGTTTTTGTCAGAGCAGAAACTGGATTTTGATTTTTGGTATCATGAGCGACATTGTCAGGATTGACTGGAAACTGATATTGACTGATATTATACACTTGTATGCATAGTTTGTGGAAAGAAACAGATTGTAAGACGAGTATCTCTTTAGTTCTTCACCTATTGTCATCTGAACCACAGACACCTGGAAGTGCAAAACAAATAAGCAAATTACAAAACATACACAGAAAATAAAGGCATGCAAACAGACCAAAACAAACACACATACACACACACACACACACACACAAACAAACAAACAAACAAGCTGAAAAGTAAACATGAAGAGCACAGAAACAAAATGTGAGCCACAACAATAAATTACAAGGCAAACATTTCAGAGAAAGTTGTACTCCCAACTGTTTTATGCTTTTTCTCTCTCTTATTTTTTTTACTCTTCATATATTTTTCCTCTGTTGTTTTTTTTTTTGTTATTGTGTCTTCTCAATTTTCTTTCATACAAAACACAATATTGTACATTCGTGTATTGTTATTTGTGTTTTGTAATTTATTTTTTGCTAATTTTGTTTCAGCTGACACTAGGATGAGTTTCAAGGAATTGATGTTCCAGTGTGCCAATTTCCACAACCAGCACTGAGCACTAACTTTCATTTTCTGTAACACAGGGTAGGAATACTCTCACAGGGTAGGAATACTCAGTCTCTCTCACACACACACACACACGCACGCACGCACGCATAGTCATGCCAGAACCTAATCCAGCTCTTTGCTCTGTGTATAACTGCATATTGTCAGTGAAAGAGTGAGTGGTTCTTAATGAGAATATTTTAAATACTTCTATGAGAACGCATGGTCTCCTCTCACATACAGAGTAAAGTACGCAAAGTAACAAATAAAGTAACAGCCAATACATGTGTGTGTGTGTCTGCGTGTGTGTATTTTGGAGCGGAATATGATGGGTGAGTATTTTGGTGGAGGTCTGGGGGCTGCGGTGTGTCCTAGCGCCAAAGTGAAGTGAATTACATATGGGTCTCTCTCCTGGGCCTCGGCGCATTACACGGTTACACATCACTTTGGATCAGCTCGACCAGGGGTGAGGCCTACTTAGCAGGATGAATATTTCATAGGCACCTCCCCCATTGCGCTAGCCTGTCACTTTGTGTTTGGAGATACAGCAGTTCGCCGTGTGGCAACAGCCTTTCTGAGCTCCACAGTGCCTGCATTATTCAAGGACGTCTCACTCTGTACACTCTCTCTTTCTTACTTTCTACTCTCTTAACTTCTCCTTCTATATTATATGCACTCCCTCTTACTCCTCTGCTCTTTTCAAAACATCTCTCCTTTTCTGTCTTCTCTCCTCCCCTTTCCCCTCCCTGGACCTGTTCCTCTTTTTGGCATTCCTCTGTGGTCTTGCTTGTTTTTTTTTTTTTCCCATCTTTACCTCTGCAACAATAATGACGCTGATGATGTGTCTGTGGTCTCTCTGACTGAGACTGGGTGACAAATCTTTCATGGCTAATAAATAAGTGAACGCGTATAGTATACAATTTTAAAGTATCCGACTACACGAATTTGTCAAAACTGTGAAACTCTTGACCATCCTAACATATATGAGCTGAAGAAAAAAGATAAGCACAATGAAGTCTTGACCGCTAAAAGCCAAGCTGTCTCCTTATTTTAGTGTCGACTGATACTGATATACAAAAACAAGTAAAAAAAAGGGCAATCTGCAAACACGTCTGTGTTTTAACTTCTTTTTACAAAGTACGTATTTGACATGGGGATAGGAAGAAGCCCAGCAAGTGACGTGAAACAGCAAATGCTCTGTTTGACTTTGTAGCAATGGATCTTTTGTCTTAGTATCCGAGAGAACAATCATTGCAGCATTGACTCTGACCTGAATTCTCCTTAAAAAAAAAATCAATGACAACACTTTTCAGCCACAGTTTTACACAGACACTTTCTATTTCAGAAAAAGATATGCCTAAAGATGATCTAGATATGGTGCTAGCTCTCATTGTGAAAAAAACAATTGAAGAGTGAATGGGTTTATGCCAGTTTATGCCATGAATTTGGCAAATAAAAATATGGTCATTTCAAATTTTGAAATTTTTGTTTTAGTCATTTTAATAAGTAGCAATTTGCCACTGTCCTCTAAAACACAATGTTTGTTGAGTTGTCTTTTGAAACATTCCAAAATTATTATGTATAATCAATATAACCTTTTGACTAAGAACATTTTGCTCTCTGGTGCCAAGTGTTTTAGTTTTTAAAAACACTCAACTGATTTTTAGAGATGGTGCTGAGAGTGGTCTTCCGGCCACTCAAGATGTTTCTTTTTAAATGTACATGACATATGAGTGAAAATTCAGGAAATTGTAAAACCATATTGTCTCCAATGGTAAACAAGTAAAAAAGACTCCCAGACCCAATATAGCCTAAGCTGCATATCAACAGACGTCTCAGAGGAGATGTTTTAAAATGAACACTAGGGACTTTGTACAAAATGCACAAAAGATAGAAAGCAGCCATACATGTACAGAATGTATTAGGAAAGATTGTCTGGGGATCTGCATGATATATAACTTCAAAGCAGAGGCCAGAGGTTTATACCAGAAAACGCTGTCTACCAAACTGATGAAGAGATTCAGCAGATTGACTATTGATTGTAAGGTGGTTCATGAGGTGAGCAGTCACATGGTTTAACATAAGAAATTTTCATGCATATGTTTGATTGGTAGAGTATGGTCAGTTTGCAATGGGTTTCCAATGCGTTTGCTACAAATGTCATCATGGCCCCATAGATCTGCCTATTTAATCTGAAACTCTTACAATGCACTTACATATTAGTTTGCATTGCCATTTGTCTGAATGTAATTCTGAACTGGTGGAGAGTTGGTCCAATGGACACCAAAGTCACTGTGTAATGTGACTTTAACATGACTACGGGTGTGCCGATTTTTATGAGAAGCCACATAGCGTGTTTACGAACTATCCCAGACTGCCAGCAACCAGCAACCTCACTGTTTGGAGCGTAATAATCACAAAAACTATAGTTCCAGGTAGTCACTGAATGCTATCAACAACAACAATAATGGGCTTCACGTTTAGTGTTTGTCCCCCTAAAAAATATGTAAAACAACATCAGTGTGGTCCATACAGCACAGCTAGTGAATACATGCTATTACATGCTTCTGCTGTGAAGCTATGTGCCTGAAAAACCTTCAGTGAGAGAGATATAATCTACCAGTACCAGAGTAAGGAAACCAGCTCCGCTCATACCTTAGGAACATGTATTGTTTTCAGAGCATATCTCGCTCATTACTCATCAGCTGCTCTCGTACAAAGTGCCCACATACCAGATAGATTACATCACCAGTGTTTCCCGCTGAAATGTGATGTGACTGGAGTACAAGCACAAGCTTTTTTTCTGTCTAAGCAAACCCACACAGAATAAAAACACTACACAACAGACTCCTCCCTCTCAAGGTTTGTTGTCTTGACTCAATTATCCGAATACTTCTGTAAGTCTAAGACTATTGACCTTTTCCCCTTTAACAGACAGTGCTGAGACATTTTTCCATGGAAGGGTATTTTTCAAAGTACTGGGAGATATTTAAAATAGAGTAATTGCCTTAACATAAGAGTTTTTATTCTCATTTACTGGTATCCAGAGCTGTATGGAGAGGTAAGGAGTTGGCATAATGTTTACCTTTCTGTGAAACCTTTTGCGAAACACTTAAATACCCATAACTATTTCAGTTATAATTATTTTAGAAGTGATTAGTTCCTACAAATTTAACAGCTGAAGTAAAATCTGAAAAACCAAAAACAACAACAACAACAAAACTTTACAATGGGTACAGAAGAAACCATATTACAAAGAAAGAGATTTTGCACATTCAGAACTTGCAAATGTTTTACCTTCACTTTACATAATGGATGATTTACAAAGCAATAGAAATAACAGTTTAAGACATACTAATCCACAAGCAGCTAAGCAGAATACAGTGAAAGAAAGCCATGTATAAGCCCTTAGACATGTAAAAAGGAGGAAGGGATACAAGTTTAGATTTATCTTTACATGAGTGATGTCACATTAAGTCTGTTTTTATTATGAGCGACAATATGCATCTTAAAAGTGAATCCTGTGCACCTTTTGTCGACATTCAGAGGTAAACTCCTTAATAATGTGACATAAACATATATCCACTCTAACACTGAGAATACTTGTCAGAAAACATGTCAATATGGAAGTTACTCACAAGCTGAAATGCATGTTGCATGCCCACAACAGTGTTAAGCATAGCAGGGTATCTGAATTGCTCAGATGTGACTCAGATGAACATCTGATGGATGATCCATATCAGTATTACACAGGATTTAATAACATACACCAAACTGATCATCAATATAAATATGCTACTCCTCAGAGGACAAAAGGCCTGGTACAATAGTAGCACCAGTGTTAGCCACTAATTTGCCTACACAGATAAAATAAAATGTTTGTGCAAATTGTTCCCCTGTAGCGGTGTAGTTGCAACAAGTGATAATATGTAAAAATAATCTAATTTCCATTATAACACACCTTTTAAACAATGTGTTTGTCTGTGGTATTTTCAAACCGATTATGGTGAGTTTAAGCCAACAGACAGACAAGGAGGATTCATGACAGTGGCAACTGACATTCAACACTCAAGGATAATGTCATTTTTATCATGATCATTATCTTCTTCTTCTTCTTCCTCTTCTTCTTATTTTTCTCCCTGGTCCTCCTCTTTTTTCCTATTATGATTATCATTAGTCATAATAATATTAATTTTGTCTCATCTGAAAAAGACAATGGTGAACACAGTTCTGTATGGGGTCCTACAACAGGAATATCTAAAGTTATACATTAAATCAACTGCACATGAAAAAAAACAACAACTACAACTCACTACAACTCACACCAATCAGTCATCAATTTAATATCAGCAAACCTTTTTATACTACTTCATTATAGTGCTGTGCCTTCTCCCAGCTTAATGTGTATCGATCAAAACCTTTTACCATTCAGGACTCAAGAAAGGAGACTGTAGCATGACTTCTATGTGTTTGTGTTTATATCAGTGGGTCAAGTCTAAAATATGCATTATGTGCTTTTTGTGTCCAGCTTCACTGAGTGATCAAGACACTTAATGACGCCTCCATGTTTTTTTCATATTTCAGTTGAGATTGTAGTTTTGAAACATTTATGTTGATTGCTCTGTTTGCCTGGCAATGCATCATGCATTGTTTGTTCTGTTTGTTGTGTGAACTACTTTAAAAAATTATAATGGGAGGTCCAATAGATATGATTCAAATGTTTTACATGATCCAACAATTTTGAATATAGTGTCATAGCAGCTGAGATACAAAATGATACCAAATATTTCATAGAGTAACAATCTATTTCGCAAAGCCTGTTGAGTGAGCACTTGAAAATACCAGCATCCTAAAACAGAGGACTGTGTTGTTAACACAGTGTAACTCAATAACATACTGAAATGAACATGATGCTGTATTCTAGATGATCTGAAGAATAATATTGATTTAATCGTTGTATAAATCCTTGCAGCTGCTCTGTGCACAGTTGCATCCATGCTTTGAGTGCACTGCTCTCTTCTGGTAAAGAACATTATTGCACTTATTAATAAATATTACAGATAGTGAGGTAACTGCCTGGCATAAACTCACTTGCTCATAACTGGCAAATGCAAAACGAGGAACACAGGAGTCATGCACAGCTATTAACATATATGAGTTAACTACACTTCATCAAGATTCGTTTTACAACTTTTTTTTAGCAATTTTCCTGAGAAGACAACAATTGTTGAAGTGGTGTTGAGATTGACCCTGTACAGCTGATACATATAATGCACTCTCCGATAGTAGGAGAGCCTTTTAGAGTATGGCAATAGAACAATGGAAACAAATACTTGCGTGTAACTTTCCAAGCCACTGGTGGTTCCAGAGATGATGGTCATTTGCGTTACTCATGAACATACAACTGGTTCTGATACAAACTTTCACAGTCACAAGTAAGTTGTATGGTGCAAAAACAAAGTACATGTTTTGAACATCCAAGTCTTACATGTGTTCTTTTTCTTGGTGCACATGATACTATGAGACAGAAAAAAGAACATGCGCCAAAAGGACCAATAACCACACATCAGAAAAGTAATTACAGTCTTCTGAAAAGTGTAGTCATCTCACTCTCTCATCTTAAAAAGTGAGAGAGTTAGCTCATGTGTGTCTAAGGTAGAGCAAACTTCGGCATGAGACTTGACCTGCAAATGTGTCAGTATGAGTCTTCATTCATGATTGCACATGACATGCCTGGAGAAAAAAAGGTCAGTGATCCATTACTTCTGTAAAAAATGTAAATATTTGAATACTGCTGTTCAGATTTCCAGACTCAGGATCACATTTCTGTCTAACTGCATACACAAAGAATCACACTACTCAGTCCTGATAGTCAGTTTGTTTTATTTTGCATGCTGGCTGGAAAACGGACTAAAAAACTTTGAAAGAGGTTGGTGGTACATTAAATGAGCATTTTTAAAAAACACTGACTAATGACCAAAATAAAACTACTTTATTGGTTTTCTTATATATTATCAATCTAACATTTATGACAAAAATGGATGATGAAGAATCTTATTGACAAAAATTCTCTACACTGCAACACAGTCTCCCTACCATTTGTGTCTTTTAGACACCAAAACTCAACAAAAGAATGATATATTAATAAAGTAGAGAACATGATGACAGAGATAATCATTTAATGAATTACACATTTATACTTTAGTTTCTAGGGAAAAATAATGGACTGAAAATTTCTCTCATATAGTAATATATTAGATGCTAAGCTTTGAAAAACAAGCAATAAAATGAGAGTGCTTGAGTAGCCTCTGACTCAGCTAATAACCCAGAAAGACCTTGTCAATAAAAATGGAGCCTCTGTAATAGTGATGGGAAATTCAGATCTTTTTACTGACTCAGATCTTTGAATCTCGTTAAGTAAAACGAACGAATCCTTTTTCTAGTCAGTTGTTCATTTCGTTCATTGGAACTAGTGTGGAACTGTAGCTGACTTCTGAGTGATGACAGAAAGATGGTTCTCAAACACTATGAGCAACATGGTTTGCTTGACCTGGTAAAGTATATGCACAAGTTCACTTTGTTGAGCTCTTAAGTAAGCTTTTGAACCACAGCCTACCAAGTTATTCAGTTGAAATGACTGATTACTTAATTTGCCCGTATGAGAGCGCTGTGCCTATCAATAAAAAATGATTGTTCTATGATAGCTATTCATTTTAGCCTACCTAGTCATTGAAGACGTGTAGTGTATGAGCTCGTTCCAACAGAAAGGCAAATTTAACATCCATTCAATAGCTACATAACTAACGTCAGCTATCAAGCTAACGTCTGATAGCTCTTTAAGTCCACGATCCATACCCAGAAGCATGATCCGTTCTGCACGTGCGCCAAAGTCAGCGCATGCTCAGAATTTACGACGATCTCTTTAATGACACTGTCCAATCCACAGATATGGATACATGTATCCATATCTGTGGTCCGATCTGTTCAACGCATGTGTGATTTTTTTTACATCGCTTTGCTTTAATCATGGGATATGGTGTAATTAGGTGAACTGTTGTGTGTGTCAATAAATGTATATCGTTTAAGCTCTGTTTTGGTGTATGGTCACATTTGTCTTTGATAATGTATGAAGAAAAAAATCTTTAGGTAATCGATGTTTACTTAAGTCAACTGCATGGTTGTTGTGATAACACTTGTGATCCCCAAATGGTAAAGCTAGCTCCTAAATCTAGCATGGTTAGCTTCTGCTCACCTTGTGAAATTGATGACACATTGGCTAGGTGGCTTGCTATGTAGTCTTGTTATTTTTCACTGTTAGCAGAGGGGTGGCAACAGACATATTTTAGAGATATAATGAGTTTAAGTCTTTACGGAGACCATCTACACATGCATTTTATTGAACAAAATTGAATGCGGGTCAATCAGGTGTTATTTTCATGGGCGTTATTTTCTCGATTTTCCAAAATCCCATTACTCATAGGGATTTTTTAACAAACCGGAACTTGCAAAAATGCTAATCCGCAGCATAAAAAATGATGACTGTCACTTGCTCGCTCTATAACACATAAATATAGAAACATTCCCATATCTATGTCATAATATCTTTAAACGGACTCTCGTTGGGGACTGCCAGTTGTTTCCGGTTAAAATGTTCACACATGCGTGGTACAAATCGTGCAGGAATAAATTAGTTTTTATGCAATTAAGTAGTTACGCGCATGTGCAGAGCAGAACTCTCTGCCTGCCATACGTCAAGTGTACATGCTCACCGCCGTAAAACATTCACACATGCGTGGTACAAATCGTGCAGGAATAAGTTGTGTTTCCAATTAGGTCAGTACACATATGTGCAGAACGGATCGTGTTTCCGGGTACAGATCGTGGACTTACAAGCTCTCCTCACCAGTAATAATAGTATTAGCTTAGGGAAAAAATGAACAAATCTATCACTTAGACAACTTGTTACTCCCGAGTCATACAAAAGATTAGTTCAAATTGAACGAATCGCCCACGAACGACACATCACTACTCTGAAAGTAAAAGACTAAGAGTGGAATACATGGAGGAGATAGGGTTCCCTTATCAAAACAAAATTTATGTAAGGAATGTCACAGTTGAGGTTGTGCTGTTATACTGTATATCAGCAAGGCTGTGATTCGGTCATAGGCCCAAGGCCACAGGCTTTGAGTGTGATATTGCTTTTATACAACAGTTCCGCAAACAAGGCGGTTTATCAAGCAATGATAATTTGAGACAACAAATTATGTGTTTAGCGTTTATTTGGCTCTGCCAGCAAAAAATAGTTCCTTCAGGATTGCATTTACATGTGTTGTCAAGCAACACATCAGCAGTTTCTTGACTGCAGATTAGTTAGCTAGCTCCCTGCTTTTTATCATACACGAAAAGGCTAGCTAGCTACTTTCTTTCATACTCGACAGCTGGCTCACCAGCTACTTTTTTATCATACATGTAAAGGCTAGTTATGCGGTAGGCCAGCAAGCCACTGTCAATCATAGCCCACTACAGGCTAGCGAGCTACTTTTTGTCATACATGGATGGGCTAGATATACAGACAGCTTGCTATCTAGCTATTGTTTATCATACCTAACTGCAGGCTAGCTAGGTTCTTATTTATCATACACAGAAACTTTATCGGTAAATGCGAATTAAGTTTGTGCTGGTGTGATCAACAATTGCATTGGAACATCTGTAAAGTGATACATAATAGTAAAATGTCAGCACTCTCTGGAATGCTCCTCTTCAATCAATGTACTCGACTGGAACTAACTGTTATAAAATAAACTTCTTTAAACAATATTTAAAAGAACTCAGTGTTACATGGCAAATGTGCAAGAATGAATATGTTTGCTAAAAAAAATTTCAATTTAAATGTCACTGCATTCAGTATTGTAAAATTCAATCAAAACTCCTTACCAATTCTATGCTGCCAATTTTAGAGAGCTTCTGCTTGTGTTGACAAAAAGAAAGATCCAGACAGTGGAGGCAGTGGAGGCAAATAGAAGGTTGGGATTCAGGCACCTTGTTGTGCTCTTTTTTTTTTTTTTTTTAATCTTAATGACTCCCATACCACACAGTTGCACTGGTTGTTGTCTCTCAGATTTACTAAATATAACTTTTATGTTTTATATATGTAATGAAAACACACAGTCATGGAATCAGTGACTGTTTTGGTGCATCCCACATCTAACTAATAATGCGAATACCTGTTTAAGTGGGCAAACTTCAGGTGAATCTTACATTAAATAAACTTTATTCATGGGTACTTACACTAAATATGTGTTAAATCAAGTAGGTGAATGCGAGACAAAAATACTTACGTTATATATAATAAATATTGTTCTATGGTATGAGCATTGTCGTATTATCTCCAGCTGCAAGCTGTTGCTAAGCCTCTTGAGCTTTTCCATCTCACCTTCCCCCTATGCAAACGCAGTGCAGCCAGACAGAACAGAAGTGATGGTGGATTTATTTTTAGCAAGCACTCACATACCTTGTCTGGCAGCATTTGGACCAAATCACTTTCCCTTTAAGTCACTGAATAGTTATGCAGTTTGCTATGTGCAGTCATAAGTGGGTTGCTATAATGCGATATTATAGTACTTTCAAAAAAAAAGAAAGAAAAAAAACCCTTTCTTTTGGAATAGTTTTCATTTCTTCGTTTTCCCTAAAGGTTTAGATTCTGCCAAGTCCATTTTGGTGGTGCTTGTGGAAGCTTTAAAAGCTTTTTTAGGTAACTTGTCATCTATCTCAAACGAAAGCTGAAGTTGCGGGCAGTCGGTCCAGGCTAACACTTCCAGCTTAACTCTGTTTAAAATTTAAATTCCATGAGAACTTGTTGCTTGTTAAGTCACTTATTCTCCCTCTTGCTACACCACTTTGTGTACTGTGCTCCCATCTCTTGGGTCTCTCTGTGCATTTTCTCCTTTTACTCTTCTATCGGTTTTACACTTTGTCTTTTGATTCGCTAACGTGTGAAGCCTACTATTATGATTTCTCGTTAGATGAGGATCAAGAAATTTTGGTACCACTAACTTCACATATGAGCCTCTCTTGCATAGAAGCTCTCTGAAAGGGTGTGTGCAATGCATATGTACCTCTCTCTTGTGCCTCTCCATCTGTGCCACAAAGAAGGAGTGAGTCCTCAAGTTTCTATTCCCATATGTCCATGGCCATGTGCACTCCCAAATGATGCAACACTGTGCTGATCTTAGTCAGCTGTCAATACACGAAAGGTTTGCCGAGTTTGGCACGACAAAATTTAAAATCATAAAGAGCCACAGTTAAATAGCCAGGTCTTTTCATCCAAGAAAAGTTTCTCCATCCATCTTCAGTTCAGTTCAGTTAACTCTCTTTCAGTGTTGCAAAGAATACAAATGACTGTGTTTTGCAAGGGTCAGTCAGACATGGTATGTTGCACTTCGGCGATTCCTGGTGTCAGGGTGAATCTGGCACATTTACCGCAGAATCCAGGCAAGAAACAAAGGGCTTTACACACTCTATGTTGACGCTTGTAAACTGGCAGGTAACAACAGACAGTGGTGCACTTCCCACATGTATCAAAGGAGGCTTGGCTCTTGTCCTCAGTGGATTGCCACACAGGCTATACCATGGTGGGGATTCATGATAATATAGGTAATTGACCATTCCAAATTAGTTGAGAAAGGGATTAAAAAAAGGCATGTATGCAGAACAACACTCTGTTAGAAGGGCCAGGTACTGTAAGCATTACACCTGAGCAAGCTTGGAGTGGTAGTGTGTCCTTGCTTATGAAATTCCACCCATACCTATCCAGTGGAGATTTCTCTGAATGGATTTGGGTCTTTCACAGAAAAACAATGTGAGGGAAATATTAGAGTACAGCAAAATAATTGTAAATTTGAAACTGGGAGCTTTAAAACACTGGTGAAGGATTGGAATTAGGGGCAGGCCTTGTAATGGACTTGTGAAGTGCCTGCAAAGGTGTTCATAAGTCCCATTTTATGCAAAACAAAGTGAAATCTCAGCTCAAATATCAACTCATATTTGGCAGTCAGCATTCTATATAGTGTGTAAATAGTGACTTTATTATTATTGTTAAACTCATGATCCTAAAGTCATGAATATGAAAAAAGAGACTTATGAACAGCAAACACAGTTCACATTTGTGATGGCTCCCATTTTCTCTACCTGTCAACAGTCCAACTAACCACATAGGCCCTCTAAATTCCAGCAACTAGTCTCAGCTACAAGCTCCTCCCCATTCGAAGACTCATATTTTAGCATTTACCTTTGTTCCTGATCCTTTTGCAGCCTGGACACCATTCTCAAAATGTCCTGGATGCAACCTGCCCTCCTCACCCTTTTTGCTGTGCTCTTTGCCTGTGAGTATGATGCAATACATGAAGTGACTGGGGACAGCATTTCCACAGGGCATCTCAGCTCCACCAGTTTATAGGAAGCATAACATTTGGATCCTGACAGCCACAAAAATAGATGAGAAAAGATCTACCAGTTATAAGTGGAACTGATAAAGATTGAAATTGCCATATCCTTTCTCATCTGCTACAGTGTCCCATGGGGCTGACGGTGCAGCTGCTCCCGATACTCACATGGACACTAAAGCGGCAAATCCTCCAGGTGACTGCAAAGCTGTTTTCCTCTGCATTTTAACAAGCTTTAAAAATCTTTTTTTTTAGGACATTTGTTTGGTTTCTCTTGAACTTTCTTTCAACATTTTCCTAAGGTGTGTCGATGGGCTTGTTCATGCCAGAGGCTGATGCCTCCAACTTTTTTAAACGACGTGGCAGGAGGTCTGTGAAGTCGCAAGATGAACTTGATGGTAAGGCTCTTTATGTTCATTACTTTATTCTTCATGGCTTACTTGTTGATTTACTTAAAAAAGGGTCTCACCCTTTTTTATAGAACTACTGTGCATTTACACCAATATCCTTTTTTTTAACAGCAGGAGTTACAGATACAGCCCTTAAGTGGATACAATTGTGACCTTACAATTTTGTGGACTGGACCTTTGTACATTAGATCTTAAATTTTACTCCTTTTTTCAAATAATGTAATACAACATGACGACATTTCATGCACTTAAATGGAAGAAAAGCTATTAATTAGTCACTAATGTTGATATGGGATTCAAACTGTTATGTAAACTGTGTGATGTGACAGAATGGATCTGATATGATTAGATGGCTAGCTTGTCATGTGTGGTGAATGTACTCACCAGAGAAGGGAGTATTAACTGCTGAGCACTGCAGCAGAAAGCACATGTGGTTATGAGCAGGAGCCACAGGGTAACATGGAGAGCCCATCTCTTATCAACATTTTATAGCCATGTTTTTTGATACATAAGTCAACATCAGTGTGCCCAGTAATTTGAAACACTACACAACTCTCAAAATTCATCCAGGAAAAGAATAGATTGTATCTTATTGAGTATTAAGTATAAAGAGAAGTGTGTAGGCTTTACAAAAATGGGCAAGAATAATAATATACAGTACAATATAACTATCAAAATCACACATAACTTCGAACTGTCAGTGTGTGTGCCTGTGTGTGTGGGTGTGTGTACACGTATCTGTATCAGAGTTATTCTGTTTGTTCAGTAGCATGATGTCACATTGCTATATTTAACAGAGAGTTTCATTATAAAATTATTTTGTTAATTTTTAAAATTTCATCTTTCCCACATTCACAGCTGAGCAAAGACAGAGGCTGGCCGCAGACAAGCGAAAAAGGGATTACCATGAGGAAAAGTTAAATGAATTTGAGAGCTATGCAGAAGAGGAGAATGATGGTGAGCTTACTCTGCCTTCAAACATGTAAACCAAAGAGAGTCAAAGTTTTATTTCTTATTCACTTATCTTCATTATCATACACATCCCATTGTAAATCACAAGTGAAATTACTGCATTTTGATTTACATCAAGTCAAAACCCATCTCTTCTTCATGACTCTCAGAACAAGATGAGAGGACGCGTGCGAGTACAGAGCAGTGGCGAGAGTTCCACTATGATGGCCTTGATCCTGCTCAATAATACAACCGCCATACAAACTGAGTTGGCTTGTTTTTGGGTGATGTTCTTGGGTCACTATGATGTGATTTTACATGTGGCTTTACATGATCGCATTTTAAGGATTTGTTCATTACAAACATAAAATTGTTAAAAAAATATAAAAATGAATCACAGAAAAAATATACCAAAAAAAATAAATAAATAAAAATCATAAAAATATTTACATTGTAGTTACAACACTGTTTTACACCTTTACAAGCATATTCATCTGAAAACTATGAGTTATGAGTAATGCTAAAAAAAAAAAAAAAAAAAAAAAAGAATCTTTATTAAACTGCAGCAAAATGTATCTTGCAGCTTCTTTTATGACTGATCTGTCTGTGACAGTGGTGTTAAATTTCATGAACACAGTGCACTTTATGCAGTTGCTAGCTGAAAATGTTCAAGATTTCTCCTGGATATTGCAGAACAATGATGCAATCTTGTATGGTAAATGCATGAAAAATACAGATAATTCAAAGAAAATGCATGAACCTGGGATACAGTTTAAATCAAAAACAAATTATGACCAACTTAGAAATTTGCAAGAAAAACTCTCTCTGCGGTGTCCATGGTTCTTGTTTTCTGAATGAAAGAACCATCACCCAACTGCTAAATTCAAAGAGTTGGAATGAGGGCACCTTGGGTCAATATAGCACAGAGTTTGTTTTGAGATTTGTTACATATTTGGGAAACTGCTGCAAAAGGTGCTCACACTCTAAATGAATGGTATTTCATTTATGTCAATAAACATGTTTAATGGTGGTCATATTTAAGTTGGTGCACAAGAGATTACAAATGAATTTAAAAGTCAGTTATCTAATGGTTTGTTCGAATTGCAGCCTGTGATGACTTGGACCAGAAAAATGAATGACACGCTCGCTGTAGCTCTGCCAACCAATAAGACAGTCAGTACAGTGTGTAAAAATATACTTCTCTATACTTCACTTATGCTGGTTGTCTTGGGAACTATTCTGCATAAGCCCACAGGGTTCACTTCTAAATATGCCACACCCATGAGGTGAACAGTGTCTACTGAAAGCAAGCACAAAAGACTGTTGTAAATTTAAGCTAAAAAAATCAAATTTTTCTTAGCTACCCTTAATTAATTTTTATAATGTTTTCATAAATTTAATTTTCTTTTGTTTGTAACCTGAATGTAAAGGTAGACACATGGAAATACCCTACGCTGGCTCACTGGAACCCAGATCCACACACATCACTGCCACGGTATTTGGACACTTTGTGCACATATGGCTATTAAGTTCAAGTTTAGCCAATGCGTTATTATCCCCTGAAGCTATCGAAACACGCAAGTAAGTAATTTTCAAAAGATTTCGCGACTGTTAAGCAAAACCCATACAGGCCGGAGCCTACGCAGGCATGATTGCAGTGAACATACCCTTCCCGAGTCTCTAGACCTTTATTTTGAAATATGGGAAGTGACCTTGGGCCGGAAGTTAATCCGTCTTCAGGGCTAGTTTCACAAAGTTAGCCGTGGATGTTCCTTTCAGTGTTTATGTATAGTTAACAAGATTGCTGTTTGACAAATGCCGTGAAAATAAGGTTGTTTACAGTTAGCGACTCGTTTGTGAAAATGAATACAGTTTTTGCAATCGCTTTAGTTTTTATTGGATGCTGTAGCAACGTCATATTTTTGGAACTTTTAGTGAGGTGAGTACTGTCACAAGTTTAATATGCTTTCTGTCCAATTTTGTACCAGTAACAGACACTGGTGCGTTTGTGCATTTCACGAATATGGTTCACCAATGACTGACCTGACTGTGATTACAGTACACCGGACATGCATCTGATCTTTCGTAACTGACCCGATTCAGACTGGTGCCGTTGATGCTTTTTAGCAGTTTATTTGGGTCGTTCTCTGATTTTGTGCAAAACTTTCCGCTGAGTCCTCTCACTCGGCTCAATATTTGTCTGATTCAACAGAGCATCTGCATTCGTGTGTGTATGAATATAATTTGCTTCATTCCCTCCCTTTCCACACAGTATGTTGTTTTAGCAAGCAGCCCCACTCGCTGCTTCGCTAAAATACGGTTTGGTTACGTTTACGTTCAGGAAGGTCCGTCGAGTCATTCATCTGATAGGAGGGAAGCACAGTCTTATAACGACGTCAGTGTTATTGTACATCAGCCGCCCAGCCGATTCAATTGAAACCTCTTAGTTTATTGTCAGTTTGCTCATCCAACACGTTGACTAAATTAATGTTGATTCATTTTCGAAACGCACAAATGATTGAGGATTCCAGTGAGAACACTGATAAGTAGCAACTTTTATCAACTATAATTTCAGTCTATTCACTGTGTTATGCTCCTCATATTGTAATAAGATGCGTGCAGCAACAGCACATTGGAGCGTGCACCTCAGAATCTTGCGTTCAAGAGTTACACTGTTCTCCTTACCTAGCCTATTTCGATAAATGCTCTTTGACAAAGAAACTCTATTTGGGTCATTCCACATGTAGGGGACACGGGCTCCCTCATGAAGTTTTTTGCTGATATTTGCTCATCTGTCCAGATGTGATTGTAGGATATGAAAAGGAAAAAATGTCCATATTCTCTCATGCCTATTTGGTTACCAAAAATAGCATTTTGGTTATTTAAACTTGACAGCACAAGCAATGCAGAGAGTGTCAGGAGTAATTTATCAAGTTTTATAGAACCCAGTGTTAAGATATGCAAGAAAAATAAGAGTTTTATAGTGGTCCTGGGTTGTAATTTTGTTTTAGAATAGTGTGCTCATTGTCCTTCAAACCTGCCAATGGTGAGTACTTGCCTAAAGTAATTTATGAGAGATAGACTAACTGTTTTGCATGTTTTCCAGGGATCACCCAGGATGTGGGAATATTGTAACATTTGCTCAGTTTGCCTTTATTGCACTTGAGGGATTCATCTTTGAAACAGATTTTGGAAGGAAGAAGCCAGCCATACCCATAAGGTATAGCATGTTTTTTTTTTATTTTGGGGGATTTTTGCTGAATGCATTTTAATGCTTGTATAGTCAAATACCCATGTTATTTTTTAAAATGATTATGCTGTGTCACATTCAAAATAAGGATTAAGTACAAAATAAGATTTAAGTACACAGAGTACAATGATTTTCGATGTAATAACACATGTATATTCATAAATTAAATATTATTATTATTATTGTTGTTGTTGTTGTTATTATTATTTAAAGGTTGCATAATACAGCAGAAGAAACAGAGCAGCAGAAAGCCAATTACTTTTGCCCATTCATGAATGCATAGGTTGTTGACAGTTAGCCTATGTGGCCCAGCTGACATGAAACCATTAGCCATGGAATTAGGAGCCCAGGGGTAAATGAATTTTTGTTCAGTAGGGGTGATGTCTGTGAACTTGTGGGTTAATACTGCAATGAATATATGCTTGAGATCGTAAGAAGGAGACCTTTAATATGGAATCTTCTCTGCTCAGTGGCTTCATTTAGTTTGAGTTGAATTAACAAGATCCTGCCTTTCCTGCCCCTGTAATGGGAGAGTATGGCAGTCGCCAATGATTGAACAGAAGCTCTATTCCCACTATCTGCGTTTGTGACAGTGGAATATGGACTTTTGCACTTAGCTCCATATGGTCTACCTCTGTGTGTACCTGAAATTTCTGACTTCTGATGCCCACTTGGAAACAAACAAACAAAAAAATCCTTAACTGTTTTAATTTTTGGACTATTGGATTATGCAGAGCTACCGAATGAAAACTTTTCAAAAGAATATTGAAAAGTTGTGTGCTTTACAATCTTGTTAAAAATAATATTTACTTCAAACAGAACCATGATGTTGAACAGCTTGAATACTTAAGGCAAGTTTCTAGAACTTCAAAAAGAATTGAAATTCTACAGACATTGTATTACTCTGGGTATGGCTTGATTGTTCAGTAGTTCTTTGATGGTGGCATTGAGTCATGATGAGATGTAGGAGTAGAACCCTTAGTCCCACAAAATACTAGACAGGCTACTTGTTGATTAGTGATATATGTTTGTTTTATACTATTGTATCAGTGCAGATAGCTCCCCATTCTCTTATTCTCACTGTTTGTTATTTAGTTTTCATTTTCTGTTGATCTATGTAAGATACTGTTTTTTGTAATAGTCAGATATTAAAAACAAGCAGTACCAATCTGAGACCTGAAAAGACAATTTTTAAATGTCCTATTCCTTCACTTCTCTTTTTTTAAATCTCCACAGTAACTATGTGATCATGGTGACCATGTTCTTCACTGTAAGTGTGATGAACAATTATGCCCTGAACTTCAACATTGCAATGCCACTCCACATGATTTTCAGATCGGTGAGTATGCCTTAAATCCTAAAACTAATTTGAAATCAACCCTCTTACACCTTCTTGTGTTATAATTAATTTTGGCATGCTTTTCTTGCATTTGTCCCCTCTGATTTAACAGTGCACTCTCTTTCTGGTTGCTTACCTGGTTCCCTAACTGTATGAAAGATGAAGAGTTAGTAAAATGTTTCATTAATTGTATAATTATCGTGCAACTAACTCTTGTCTCTGTAGGGGTCACTGATTGCTAACATGGTACTGGGAATTATCATACTGAAAAAAAGGTAACTCTTCTGACCGATTTTGTGGAGCACGTTAGTCTTGGTTTTTTTGTTTGTTTGTTTTGTTTCTTCTTTCTTTTTTTTTAATTCCCTAATTTTATCCAAAATTTGAAATAGTCAGTTACCCATGAAGTTCTTTTAAGTCTCATCCTAGCATTGAAGCAGCCCCTTCAAGGTCAGTGATACTAGCACATGTTTCATCTAATACCTGTGAAACGTCGCAAAACACGATGCTGTAACAGTCTTGGAGGAGAGCACTGTTTACTAGTTTGTCAGTCAAAGTTACCTTTGCCAAAAGACCCACACAAGGGAATACTAATTGCATTTGCAGTACCCCTGGGTATGATGTTGATTCCAACCATGAATCCCAGATGTAGGCTGCAGCTCTGTACTGTGAGAGAGTGTCTTAACTGTGTGTGGTACTCGGGAGTCTTCTGTCAGATGTTTCTGTGTCACTGTAGGCCTCTGGTATGTAACTTGCCTTGTCTATTAGGAAATGTTAATCGTGGACATTATGGTCTTCTATGCAGATATTCAAGGAGTAAATTCCTGTCTATAGCTCTGGTATCTCTGGGGATCTTTATTTGCACCTTTATGTCAGCTAAACAAGTGGTAAGATTTTCTCCGTTGTCTTTGAAAGAAAAAACACATCTGAAAGAAACACCATGTTGACATGAACAGAATATCCAGACTGATGAGCAATGTATCTCATTATTGGTATGAATCCAGTCAATATTCCTGCACACATAAAAATAAAATTCTGCAGCCAGGGTGCTCTGTGGTTTTATCTCCTATTTCTATGTAAGAGTCTCAGACTGTCTCACACATTAATCTCTGAAATGTCATTTGCATGTCATAATATGAGTTTATTTTATTTATTTCATCTGAAGCATGATATAAATGGGACTGCAGAGGAGGGAGGAGTCCATGCCTTTTTGCACTGGCTTTTGGGTAGGTCTGCTTCTACATATCTGAAACTTGTGTGTTTGGGTGGCTGTATACAGTATGTGTGTGTTCTGAGTCTGTTTTACATCATCACTGCTTTTCCTTTTTCACTCACTCAGACTTGCTCACTGTAAGACTTTGTTCCAAAACATATTAATCCAGAATGCATGGCTTCAGAATTAGATTTATATCATGAACATTTTTGGGTTGATACGGAGAAACAGTTTGAAAAAAGTAATAAAAATCAGTGCTTAATTCTGTTTGTCATTTTCATTGTCAGTGCTGAGTGTACTCAGTGTCTGTAGAGAGTCCCATATATCCCATATCTAATTTATAATGCTCAGCTATGAAACAAAAATGTGTCTTTCAACATTCTAAGCTGCAATCAGACATATTAATATGACACACATACATTCCTGCTCTGCCTTAAAAGGAAGAAAAATACTCCCCCAAAAAAACATAAATGAATTTAATGGTAGTCTCTTAATGGCACATGAGATAAGCGTTTTCTGATGGTGAATAAACAGCATGTGTCATATTTCATGATAACAAGACAGGTGTTGTGATCTGAGACAGTGCTGCTACGTCTACAATCTAAAACATTACCCTTTTGTCTTATGAACATGTGACCGTGTCCTGCAGGTTTTGAGAAAATCGGGCGTTAGCTGTCGTTCACAGTTTGTGTACTTCACCAGTTGTCTACATTTGGGCTTGGAGTTAATTAGCACGCATGCAAACCGACTGTCATGCTGCAATGTAATGACAAGAGATGCTACTTTCAGTTTTAGCTTTATGGTGACACTCAAGGATATATGCAACATTAGAAATCTGTTGAAAAGTGTTCAGACTCGCCCAGACGGGTTCAGATTAGTATTCCCCACTGCCTGTGTTCCAAGGGTGTGGAGAGGTGAGATGAGTCATCCGCATCTACACTCAAAGTAGACTGGCAAATATGTACATCAGATTTCATAATAAAAGGCCTATCGATTACATGGCAAAGAACTAGCCAATAATAGTGCAGTCTTAGTAAAGTCATTTCTATTCATCACCTCTTAGCCACATTAAATTATCTGCTCATATGCACTAGAGGAGTGAACCTTTTGTTAACTTTGCCAACTACAGACAAAAATGTTAGAACTCTACTAACACGTCAATGCTGAAATACAGGTAAGAGTTCAAATATTTGCAATTGCCTCAGAAGAAGTAGTTAGACCTGCAGGGCTCTCAGGTCTGTGTGCAGCAACAGTAAGTTGTGAGTAACCAGTGTAGTTTTTTACGCATTGCTGGAAGAGGGGTATAAGTATCTTAAGGAGCTTGCATGGTTGTAACCTGGGAAAATATGGGTAGGAGGGGAAATTATCGTTACTGCCTCCTACTAATTAAAATAAGAGTCACTGATGGTAGGGCCAGACCCATAGGCCTCCCAAAGTCATCCTGAAAATATTGTATGTTATTTTTGCATGGTCCCCTACCAGTGTGCCAGTTTTCATAACAACTATGGATGGTCATAGACTGTGCTCATGCACCTTAGGTGCTTGACTTCACTAAAAGAAATTTGATATCTCAAAGACCTGTGCTGCCAGCTGATCCAAACATAACTTGAGTTCATTTGTGGTAGCTGTATTTGCCGGCATCCCCCTCTTTATTTCTGCTCTGGAACACTTAACCTTCACTCATTGACCTGAACCTGCTGTGTAATGTCAGGTTTGAAGAATATTCAGAACTGTAGATGTTTCACACACAAACTCAATATAAATGCTAGGTTTTGTCTGTCTTGGCACAGGTATTGGCATGTTGACTTTTGCCCTGCTTATGTCAGCAAGAATGGGGATTTTCCAAGAGATGTTATACAAGCAGTATGGAAAGCACTCCAAGGAAGCTCTTTTCTACAATGTGAGTCCGTATGCTTCTGTCTGCCCTCTCATATTTTTAATACATCATGTGCAGTTGAAACTATTCCACGTGTTTCTAACAAGGTATGCATTGAAGGCTGATAACATGTGTAATAATCCTGTCTAATTATTACTGGTTGATATGCCATTTGTTTGGAGAATTTGGATCAGTATTTTCTGAGCTTGTTCACTAATTTGCCACCTTTAGCTAGGTGGTCTGTATAGGTGGGTAAGTGGATTGCTGATATGCAGACCCAAGCTTGCTGTTGAGGTTAAGTTAGTTATTGTATCGCTTGTCAAACCGAAAAAATGAAGGACTTAATAGAGCTAAAACTTGTTTCTTTCACTGTTTTCTGAAGTTTGGCATTATTGGAAAGTCTATTCTCGTGCATGAGGTGTGCTTAAAAATTTCAAAGTTTTATGGAGGAGGGACCTCCCCCAGTATGGTTTTCTGTGATTTTTCACAACAGTGACTTAGTTAATTATTTTTTTCATTTGTTAACCAATCTACAAGCAAAATTAAAACTTATGTTGATATGTTGTCAATGACAACAATCATACTCTGTATGTCTGATAAAAGACTGAAGGGAAAAGAATGAATTTACACAACAAAATGTACATGTTTTAAATCCTTTCTTCTTTCAGCACTGTCTACCACTGCCTGGGTTCCTGTTGTTCTCTACAGACATCTATAATCATGCTGTACTCTTCAGTCAAAGTAGTAAGTAGAATTTCGCCCTGTCAAAACATGATAGCAAAGGCTAGCCGGGATAGTGCAGTAAATGAGTAACCTCAGCAAATCATAATCTTCATAATCTTTCTTAATTGTCCTTTAGTGTCTGAAGCTGATATATTTGCAATTATCTGGCTGCTCAGGACATGAGTTTACTACACTGATGCTCGCACAATGTTCATTCATGTTTTTTGACACAATTTTCATCCTTTGTGATAATTGTTTTTTCTCTTTAAAGGTGCTATGGAAATTCCTGTCATCAGACAGTCTGTTCCAGTGATGTGGTTTTACTTGTTGATGAATGTCATTACCCAGTATCCTTATAAAGTCCATGCTGTAATTACCAAAAAATATAACCAGGGCTGGTTTTTCAAAGGTATTTAAGATTAAGAACTTAAGAATGAACAAGATTTGATCTCACGCAGGATGAAATCAGTAATATCGAATATTACTCCAGTTTTTCAAAACAACAAGACCAGATCTCTCTGATTCAAATAACGTTACCAAATCTGGTTTTATGGTGCTTGGACCCATAGAAGCCATCTACTGGCCATAATAAACTACATTTGAAGAACTGTAAATATAACACAAAGCAAATGTGTTCAAAGGGTATGGCCATATGAGATTCTAGATGGTGTTCCACAATGATATTTGTCTTTTCTGATTTGATGGTATCACACATTGGCTATAAACAGCCCATTCCATCTCATTCCAAATATGCTCCATTTGGTTGAGGTCTGGGGACTGTACAGGCCACGTTAGTAAACTGAACTCACCTTATTGCCCCTGGAACCATCTTTAGACAGTATATGCTTTGTGACATGCCACATTATCCTTCTGGAAGTATCCATGTGACAAAACCTTAACTGTTAAAGCATTAATAGAAACATCAGAAACAGTGTTTACAATGTGTCATGGTGTTCAGACATCCCTCATGTGGTGTCATAAGACTTAACATGTGCCAGGAAATGTTCCACTCTGTCACACCTTCCACACTGCACACTGTAGTTGAGCTCTGATGTTATTGACTTCCCTGATCATCAAGGTATCTTCACCCACAGTTCTCATACCCAAGCACCTGTGCCTGTGAGACTGGGTGTTTATTAGAAGGAAAGTAAGGTAGGAAATGATGAACTTTGCATCATGAACTGTTGCTGAGATAAAGCAGTTGGTATCATAGTATCAGTTTTACCATGGGCTTTGACACCTTTTGCCACCCCATGTGTTTTTAGTTAGACGTGGACAAAATCAAGTATCCAGTGTCACAGTAAAGTGGAGGGGCATGGAATTCATGAAGTAAGGTTTAACAGTTGGGCAAGTGATGTTTTTCTAAAAACCCAGGATGGGCGTAGTGGGATACTATCCCACTACATGTACTTGCCTATTTTTTATGAAAGACAGTCAGTGTAAGATGGGAATATGTAATGAATGTATAATAAATTAATATGTATAATATTTACATACTGGATTAGAAATGAAATGACAACTGTGGGAATCCTGCCAAATTATTGGGGGCAAGGTTTGAACACAAGTATTCATGCAGACAAATAGCACTATCTAATAGAATATGTACTCGTAATCAATAAGCAGAGAAACAGTTCAAAATTGTCAACAGATAATATACAAGTCCTGTAATGTCACATCTGTTTAACTCAACCAATTGACAGTGGTGCAACAAGTGTAAGGAACAGCCATTGACAGTTTATATGGATTATTTTATTTATTAGATAATTTGGGGACAAAATCTCTGAGATTCAAAAGATTAATGGAATACAGACTTTGACTTGCCCTGTGGTCCTTTTTTGGGTTCTTCTTTGGATGCTTTTCAATCAGATTTTCACAAATGAATCGGAGAGGTCCAATTCACAACACAGCACAACACAACACAACACAACACAACACAGAAACCATGTATCTGTAGCCTTGATTTACTTCCAGTCATGTAGTGTGATAAGGTCAGAGCCCACTGGTGTCTGTCTAGCAACTGGGAAAATCTTTTCTAATAGACAAATCAGATTTATTGTTAGATGTCCTCTGGGCTTTCATTAATAAACCGCCTTTGGAGTTGTAAATTTTCACCTTAACTCAACCTCTCAGATATGTGTGCATTCGGGGTGTGTTTATTCTGACCACTGAGTGCGCTTCACTAACTGTGACTTTGGTGGTGACACTGCGCAAGTTCCTCAGCCTCATCATCTCCATCCTTTACTTCCACAACCCTTTCACAGTCTGGCACTGGATAGGCACCGCAGTGGTCTTTCTAGGAACACTCCTCTACACGGAAGTGTGGACCAATTTCCAAGCTGCTCACAGTGGAGTTAAACGGGACCAGAAGAAAGAATAAAATAGTCCAGTATGTGTGGGATATGTCTCCAACTGTGTCTGTCTGTGCGTACGTGCAACTGTCACTTTGTGTTTGTATGTCATCAAATAAAGTTTCCCTGGGTAGAGTAACAGCCTGTTTCTTACATATACTTATTTTAGTTTGTCTGTCAGATTTTGTTCTAACTTATGAAATAAAGCAGAAGTTAACAGAAGACAAGGCTTCTACTCAGAAATGCTAGGCAATGCTGTTCATGAAAGCATTCTTAACTGTCCTTGCTTTTCTAAATCTATTTTATGAAAAAGGAAGTTAAAATGTTGACAATAAATGAGTGCCTTGAATTTAGTCTGATACTTCTTCAAACTAGAAAGGAAGCAAAATGATGCTTTTTGATTGTAATTACTATGGAATTCACTTGAGGAATATTTCTGGAAACATTCTTCATATACAAAAAAATACATGGCCAGACTGATGAGTGGCCATAATAATTCATATACATCTTTGTGACATTGTTCAGTTCTCAATATTTAACTGACCACCATCAATTTCAGTTGTGGACAATGGTGCAATTTGCTGCCACATTTAAAATGAGAATACTGAAGAATGGACAGAGCTAAAATTAATTATTCAGACACTCACGTACTTCAGTGCAACTTCAGTGCTTCATCCCCTTTTTGAGTGACTTAAAACAATAATAGTTTGTTTTTGAGGTATCATTTAAAACTTAAAATAACTGATTGCTTAAATATTGATACCAGATTTGTTTTTTATGGCAAGTTAAATACATCTATTTAAGGGAGGTCCTTCTTTTGATTAGCACTGGCTTAAAAACCATCTATATTATGAAGACAAGGAAAGATTCGAAACAAATCCATAAGACTTCTATCAATGTGACAGATTTCTGCCAGGGAGAACCTCAAAGTTGCAATTTTTAAAAGATCAGTGCAGAGTTTCTTATCTCACAAACAATAGAATACCCAGAGCTGACAACATAATAGCTCACTGACGTCAACCTGTCCTGACAGCCTGTCATGCATCTGAAGATCGGAGCATTTTAGAAGATGTTGACTCCCCCATTTTAGTACTTGGTCATGTACGCTGTCAGGTTACAGGCTCACCTAAGATGGCCACTAATTGCAAAACTTTCCTCCCCTTTCCAGCTATGAATGACAACAATAAATTACCACTATGGTACAGAGATCTTTGCCCTTGGAACCAACAATCCAAGACCTCGCACTGTCATAAAGTTGAACATCTTATACTGTTATGTAATTTGGTGCCTACAGTATGATGACAAGTATGACATCTCAGGAAAGGGAGCGTTATCATGTCCCATATGCCACTGCTAACAGTTATATTTCATCCTCTCATAACTGTAATTATCATCATGTGTAACGCAGACACAAACAGTGTTCCATAGAACATACAACTTAGTGGTATAGTTGAACAAATGTATCCTGAATCCATGCTAATGCTTTAATTAAATACACAAAAGCAGTTGCTATTTATCTAAAGACCCACACGGCATCGACAGTGAAAGAAAGGAGACGCAGAAAGAAGGAAGATGTAGTAGTAAAAGATCAACAAGCAGTTTGTTTTGTATGAATGGCTTGTATCTGTAAATACATCAGATAATGAGTTAGGTATCCATTTTCTTTCTTTATTTTCTGTGCAAGTCCAGTTTTCACAGATAAACTGAATCTGAAGACACAAAAAAACAAGTGCAAGTAAAGAAGAAAAGAAGAACTTAAAATCTGAGTAAAAGTAAATGTAAAAAGTAAATAGTGCTGTTTTGCATGAGATGTCTTTCATATGTTAACAGGTGACTGTTGGGAAAGCTTGTGCAAAAGGACTATGGGGTACACGTCTCTTAAATGGTACACGAAGTACTGAAATATTACAAATTCAAGAAAATCGTTGGTTAGGTGTTACCACACACTAATCTGCTTTCAAAGCTGAGGCGAGACCTAGAACAGTGTTTCATTTGCAGCCTGTTACCAAGTGTCTGAGGTAGCACAACCAATCATGTTCTTTTCAGTGGGCAAGGACTGCTATGTCCCTCTCCCACTTCTTAGTAGGCGACCCACTATCATAGTGATCTTACCTATGTGATAAGAGATACCATGGCTATTTTACTGTGTAGGAAAGTAGGCATATGGTTGTGTTTCTTTTGTCTATGGCAACGGTGCTGTATGAATCAGGGGAGATCTATAATGATAAGTTATATGCTGTGACTCCATAGTGTAAAAGAAAGCAATACACTCTCTTCTTTCAGTAACCACATAAACAAATCAACAAAAGTTTGAACATCTCATTTTTTATCCATTTTTTTAATTCCATTTTTTTTTTGTTCATAATCTTCAGTCATTATTTTAGGAACCATTTATTGTATCAGATGTAAACAATAAAGTTCTCATGTATATTACAAAACACCACACATCACAGCAGCTAAAACAATCACGTCATGTATAAATAATTCAGAACCCACTGACAGTCCAAACCTAATTTTATAATCATGTCATTTCTCGAGCACCACGTGCAACTGAGTTAGCGCTTAAACATTTGTTAGTGGTGTATGAAATTCTTAAGTGCCTTTTCATTACTCTTATTTTTGAGGGTAAGTTTACTTGTGCTGTAGCACCTCCGCTTACATCCCAATTAATTCCTTCATTTTAATACTTAAGCAAAAAGGGAATCCCTCTATTTTCAACTGAAATTGGGTAAAACTATGTCATTGCTGTGTTGTACTCTGATGGATAATTTTGTTTAAGAAGCTTGGGAAAACTGCTGTGGTTTCATTCATCTGTTCTACAGAGAGGTTTTATCTGATTATCCATTTGGCCGCAATTTAATTTTACAACCCTGTGTGATCACTGTTAGTGTTATCATTGCGAATGTGTAAACTGTACTGAAAAAACAATGTGACAAAAAGAAGTAAATCGTTATCATTGAAGTATGAAATCCAGAAATGCTGAAATAGGAGGATGTAGGAGGATAGTGTAGGAGGATACCCTCAACAGGGTGTCGATTTTAGTTGCATCAACTGAAGGTGGCTGACAGGACTGCCTCTTCTTGTTGTTTGTGAAGAGTTCCAATGCCTACTGCTGGGGCAGGTAGTGAAGGCCTGCTGACTAACCGCAACTAAAGAAAGGCAAAGGGCAATATCAGTTAGCAATCAATAAAGTTCACAAGAGAGTTAACCCACATTTATCAAGTATCAAGTATTTATCAAGAACCTACTGTGAAATCCAAAAACTACCTTTAAATAAAAGAGCTAAAATTAGGAGTTATAAAATTCAGATAGGACTCCACCACAGCGCTTAACAGCATTCACTTTGAAGGCCATCTACCACGCAGTGCAGAAAAGTTTGCAAGAGCATTAGGCAATAAAGCACAGTCTAAGTGGAATGGGCTAACATTGGAAATATGTACAACCAAGAGGTCTTGTTATGGTAGTGAAAAGTGAGTAACGTGTTGTCTAAAACACACATTATAGATTTATTTTATCAGAGATAGCAAATTTTCATCACCTTTGGGAAAACCAGCCATTTAAATTTCCAGAATTCATAGCAACAGGTTTGCATTCACAGTGAACATTTCTTATTTATTTATTGGTTTCATACTTTAAACCAAGCCTAGAAGTATGTTAAACTGTGGTTGGAAGCCACAATATAGGTTCAGCCTACTCAAATTATTATCTGGCCTTGAACTGATATGGGAAGTTATTAGAAACTACTCTAGTTTCTGACTGTCATAAGTATTTACAAATTTTCTCCACATGACATGCGATTTTAGCCAAATCTGTGGTACATGAACAGTGTTTAAAGAAAACAAATTGAGGGTTATTACTAGGAGCGTCAATCAATCCTCACCAACCCAGCACAACTGTAAAATGTTTGGTACATTACATGACAAAATGTTGTCCTGAACCTCACATTTGAAAACCACTTGCTTATTTGTATTATATACATAATGCAGCTAAATAACAGGTCAACATATCTACCATGTTAAGAGCAGTCTAACACAGGTCCTTACCTTACAGGCCAGCTGTTTCTCAAATCTTGGAGCCACAAAGGACCAGGCGCCCATGTTCTGTGGTTCCTCTTGACTCCAAATAAACTCTGCAAGAATACACATTGTGTACTGTTCAAGAATCTTAGGAAAAACAACTGTAAAAATAAAAGCAATGAATACACGTGAACAATAAATTCAATACTGCGAGCATCTGAGCATAAAGTTTAATGTCAGAATAACAACTTGGAGCCACTGCCACTAATGTGAAGCTGAGTCCAATGGTTAGCTTCCAGCATTGATTTTTGGCTTACCTTTGGCATTGACATATTTAGACAGCTCCTGCTGCAAGGGTTCCAGTGGGAAGGGGCACAGCTCCTCCATTCTTATTAATGCAGTGGTCTCAGTGGCCTTTGGTAACGTCTCCCTATGTTTCAGCAAGGCATAGTAGTGTTTCCCTGAGCACAGCACGACCCGCTGAACACTGCACAGACAACAGAGCACTGTTAAATTTAGGTAAAAGAACATCTTTAGGGCGTTTGACCATTACATTAACAAGTCAAACTCTTTTGATATGTTACATTGGTTCATTCTGGTGTACATGATATTTCTTTTTTAGACTAGATCTGACAATTACCTTTCAGGTTTAACTGAATGATCACCAATTACAGGCTTGAAGGATGTGCCTGGAGCCAGATCTGCTAAGGTAGATACTGCCCCCTAATGTGAAGGACAAGAAAAGTACTCCATGTCTCCTGTTGTTCAATGATTTACAAAATCAGTCATGCACAGTCTAATCCTTACAGTCTAAACACATTCCAGCTCAGTAAATGAACCCATACCAGCAAGCGCAAAAACACTCACATGTTAGCATGCATGATGACAAAATACGTGATTGTGGAACAAGGACACTTACAGTCAAATGCATACTTGAAATTCATAACAACAGCTTTTTAAGTTTGGTTTTGCTTTTACATAGCTGACACTATCAAACAACCACTGACACAGAGAGAACAAGAACTTGACTCACTGGGAAACGCAAAAGTGTTTTAGGTCCAGCAACAATGAGTGGTTTGCGGAAATTGCGAATCATCTGACGCCGAAGCAGGTGAAAGTACTGTGCTGGGGTGGTGGGGTGCACCACTCCCATGTTCACTGTGTCACTGTCAACACCTTCCTCTTTGCTGTCACACATCTTAGAAGTTCACAGAAATTCACAAACAAACAAACATTTCTTTCTATACATATTAATTTGAGTACAAATTAAGACAAATTAAAATTGGAGAAAGATGACGAAATCACAGATGACTGGGGGTTGGGAGGCTGAGGGGTCAAGCAAAATTATGGTAGTACAGAAACAATAAGTACATAAGATGGATAAGTAGACCACTTGCACTGTAAGAGTGCAATGACAAAATACATTCAAGCGTTTGAAAGACTATGTTTTGTGTATTTTCCATCATTTTGACTCAAAATAGTCAAGATTGATCCGCAGTCTACATACACAGTTTGAGTGTGAAATGGCCTCACATCATACTCCAGCACTTTCAAAACAATGTAGACAGACAGATATGGAATTAACCTGCAACCTACTTGAACACCAAAGAGGTATTCCAACTGGAACTTTTTTTCTAATTAATACTTTTCTAACAATTTAGTCCTCTTAGCACACACATTTCATAATAAATACTCTTGTGATGACTGAATGCCTTCTGCATAGTAGAAAAGCAGAACTGAAACCAGAGAACAGGTGAACTCACCTGTAAGAAGCGCTCAATGCGGCAGGATGAATGTTCTGGCCCAGCTCCGTCGTATCCATGTGGCAACAGGATGACAATGCCACTCTGCAACAACCACTTGGCCTCACCTAGACAAGCCAACATGTAATTTAATATGTAATGTTCATGCAACTTCAGTTCAAAATTTACGTTCATATCTATGCTTCATTTGAACTGCGAATGATGTGGGCTACTTGCACAGACAACACTGTCTAAAAAGAATGTAAAGAATGTGAAGTGAAATGAAAATATCAGAATGATATAACGTTTCAGACAAAAATTAAGGGCACCTAAAAATCAAAAAAAGTTGGAGTTGTGATTGTACCTCCTGAGATGAAAGTGTCAAAGATAATTTGGGCACCATTGAAGAAGTCCCCAAACTGAGCCTCCCATATGGGTAGAAGCTTAGGCTGGGCAATACTCATACCATATTCAAACCCCAGTACAGCCTCTTCAGACAGGGCACTGTTGCACACCTAAAACACACAAACATATAAATATAACAATGGCAAATTAATGATTTCAAAAATATTTGTCCAAAGTAGAAAAGACTATATAATAATGCTATAATGGACTAATGCGGTATCTGGACTTTGGTAATGTCCATCATAACATTCATGCATATAACACTATAATTTGCAAGATACAAATGGACAAATGCTCCAAAACAGTCTTTTTTTGGTAGTTTTTCTGTTACCAATGTTGGCCTTCCTCAGCATTCTACAATTATATGCCTCATTCCACCTTCAACCAGCCCAGTTAACTGAACCTTGACCTGCTTATAAAACACCCATTTTGTGAACATACATCAAATATCAAACGCTAGTATTTACCTCCATGAAGCCCTTCTGCTCAGGATCTATGTGATTAAGGGGAATATACATTTCACTTGTTTCCTGGCAAATCACCATGGCATGACGCTGACTAAATGTACCTCGACCCACATCTTGGCCACTGATCCGGATGTTAAAACCTTCAAGTAAGAAATAAATACATAAATGAATGAGTGAATAAATAAATAAACAAATAAAGCAAAACTTGTAGCTTTTTCCTTTTCATTCCTATAGTGGAAGTATCTACAGACAGTACCCACATGCTCTCAAAGCCAAGAAAACTGTTTACCTTGACAGAGGAGTGAGCCGAAGGCCATGGCTTCAGCTGTGGACCAGTCCAGCTTGGCTCCCTCCTCAAGTTTCTGGAGTCGCATCTGCAAGAACAGACACTATTTTTGGGACTAGCTGTGCTGCAATGACAACATTACAAATTTTTATCGAAAACAGACAAATTTAAGTTTAATTAATATTTTATTGTCAGAATTCCATTAACACTGACTGATTATATGGTAAAATAATGCTAGGTGTGGTGTATTCTCAAGTGATTGTACTTAGATGTGTTAGCCTGATTCAGCTGTTACAAAGAGTATTGTGAATGACAGAAGATTCTACATATATAATCAATAATTCTTATCACACTTTACCCATGCTGCCTCAGAGCATCTGAGCAAAAAGCACTTTGACACATGAGCAGTGACTGAAATCACTCATAAACAACACACAGCAAAGCCAAACTTAGGAACAGCTCCCATTTTCTGTGACTTGCTCTGAAAATGCAAAATGAATGTGATGTGCTCACCAAAATTATTCATAGCCTTAATAAAAACGAACATATATTTTAAAATTTTCTTTTATTTTTTAATAAAAGAAATAATCAAATTATCCTTATTTTCTGAAAACAGTTTCCACAAAAAAAATCCACAAAATTACACGCGGCACTTTTAAACTGTCAAGAATTGCCACAAAAGTAATCATGCTGTAGGAGTAATTTCAGCCTTTTAAGATTTTTATGAAGTTGATAAGTTTGTTTATCAATATCTAAAAATATCTATTTGATAAGAATACTGAAACTAATATGTCTGTATCCACTATTATTAGATATTTGTACCCAAAGGGAATTCTATTTTAGTGTCCACTAAAATCTAATGTAGTGTTCTGATGGATTTTAGATTTTAGATGCCTCTTGAGATCACAAAAAAGATAGTTACGGATATATACAAAAATGAATTATCTAAGCCTTTTATGTGGCCTTGTCAAACATTAACAACCACATTTACAAATTTTAACTAACGTTGCACAACTCTGGTCTAAACTTGACTTACACAACCAATGCTAATTAACCCAGAGCTGCAAGTAGTAAAACAGTTTTAATGCTTTTTCATAAGCTTTTGTTACGATGTACCGTTTAGACCCATTTTGGCTCTAGACTGAATAACCAATGAAGTTCCATGTTTCTGTTATGTGTCTACAGTTTCACGAAAATCAGATAAAATTGGCAAGATACAGTTCAAATTTCCATTTGCAAATATATTAACTAATTGTTTTTACTGCTTAGTTACATTTTTTAATTTCCATTTTGTTGTATTTTTATGCCATACAGTAAAGCACTTTAAGCTGCTGCTCATCAAAGGGTTTTTAGTTTACCTTTCTCTTTTCCACATATTCATCAAAAGTATGAATAATATTAAAAGGTGCAGTGCATGGTCAAAACTCCACGACCATGTTTACAAAAACTTGCGAGTCCTCTTTGCATGACAGTAAAATGAGGCCCACACTCTTAAGTTAACCATAATTGTTTTTAATTCAATATTACTGTCCTATGTTTTAGATGAATTCAAATATTACAATTTACAAGGTGTTTGCCCTCTGGTTTAGAGCACAGTATGCTGTTTATCATGGTATAAAAATTTCCCCTTTGAAACAGGAACATTTCATGTAGTTTTACCTGTACATGTGTCTTCCTAAGGTGACTGTGCAGCTGGATTTCCTCAGGAATGTCCACTGACTTGGCACCCACAAACTGCAGCAGGGCCACTGGGGCACCTGTGTCCCATGAAGTGACACGATTTTGTGGCTCCACCAAGTCACCCCAGCGGCCCTGGAGGTTGGTGGGTGGGGGGCTGTACAGAGTCATATTGGACAGTCGGTCATTGAGCATAGCATAGTGAGCTGACTTGATCTGTCCACGTTCTTCCTCTGCCATTAGCCCCTCTGAGATGAGCTTGTCTGAGTATGAGTCTGGGATGCTCTTTCTGGAGCTGGACAGTTATGAAATGTAAAAAAAAAAAAAACAGTTAACACTTCAGTCAAACTAACACTAGAAATTACTTCAGGCACTAAAAAACTACCTAATTGACACACTAGATGCAGGGGAGTGAGAGATGTCTTTTAACAAGAGTTTAAATTATGTTCAAAGAACATGAAATCACATGTCTATCTGTATGGTTAAGTCATGGCTTTATTATTCACCTAAAAAATGAAAAAAAAAGTGAAAAAGAAAAATGCAGGCACTTCCGCGATTAAAATACATCTGTTTCCTCCCCATTATTTAATAAACGTAACCACAATCCCCAGATCTTTCATTCAACAGTACACCCATGCAAAGTTGGATGAATAACTCACCGGATAATTTTGTACATAGCTGGATTCGTGAAGAAAGGTTCATCTAGTTCATTGTGCCCCCACTGGCGGTAACACAACAGATCTACAATCACATCTTTTCGGAAGCGCCGCTGATATTCCACTGCCAGCCGTGTTGCTTTAAGCACATCCTCAGCATCATCCCCGTTCACATGGACCACAGCACAACCCACCATTTTACCTGAGCAATGCATTAAACATTACTCAGTTATAAAAAACAAGGTTAACATTATTCAATAATAATTAACACGAGTCTCCAAAACAAAAGTGAAGTGATTACCAAAATGAATGAGGCTGTTTTGTTAATAAAAAAATTCATCCGTGCATTTCACGAACTCTCAACCTTTAAAAGTGTTCCATAAACTACAGATTGCACAATATAGAAGAAATGATATACCAGGTCAGCACCAAGAGATTTTTGTTATTTGTCATATGACACTCTACACAAAAATGGTCATAAAAATATTATGTACATGCATATCAGAATACAATTACTACAAAAATCACATACCAACATCACTGCAGTACAATGATGATCTTCCTCTCTCAGAGGGGGTTGTATAACCAACTTGATTGTTCACAATGAGATGAATGCTGCCACCAACCCGGAAGTGGGGCAGGTTACACAGAGTGAAAGTCTCTGGTACAATTCCTTGCCCTGAAAATGAGGCATCCCCATGGACCTGTGAGAGTAAAGTAGGTGGAGATTATTTCTTCACATATATGCTCCAATTTCTTGCGACTTCTTCCCTTATCCTGTAACATGTTTAAAACTTATTTCATTATCCTATTCTTAGGTACTTTCCACAAACACCATAACAGGTACTAAGATTTTCTTTTGGCATGAAATCAAGTGATCCAGATTGCAGAAGCTGAAGAAACATGTCTGTTGTAAACCTGTTTGTGGCACTATGAATAGCATGCTGAAAGTCTGATAGTGGAGGAAATTTCACTTTAAATTTCAGTAGGTGCAATACCTGAACACAGATGACCTTGTCTCCTGGCTGAGCATGTGGGTGTGCAGAGTAGTCCCCATCAGATTTGACTTGCTGCCTGCCACGAGTCTTACCCTGTGTCACAGGATTGATGGCCTCCAAGTGGGAGGGGTTAGGTAACATAGTAACATGGAGTGGATGTCCTGCCCCAAAGTCCAGGTCCACAGTGGAGGTTAGGTGAGAAAGCACATCGCCAATAGAGGGGGAGGTTTCTGGGAACTCACTAAGACCCCTCATCTTGCGGAACATTAGCTGAAACACCGAAAAACCAAATGTGTAGCAACCTGGAGAAACCCTGCAGAGAGTGAAATTACTATTTCTTTAGAAAAGATTTTTGAAATAATGTCCTCTTAACATTTTTCAGATCAGAACCTAAGAGTGTGCTTTATATCAAACCACCTATTTATGACATTTAAAGGCCTTGCTGCCCTGCGATGGACTGGCGACCTGTCCAGGGTGTTTCCCCGCCTTTCGCCCTATGAGCGCTCGGATAGGCTCCAGCACCCCCCACGACCCTATTCAGGATAAGCGGCTTAGATAATGAGTGAGAATGAGTAAAGGCCTCGCTCAGTGTTTTTTTTCAGTGAAAAGCTGGGGTAAATGTTAGTGTTTAACGTAACTGCCGATGTTTTATATCAATTTCTAAATCAGTTGTGTATGTATTGCATCAATTTATTGTTGAGCATTTTAAACTGTTTCATAAAAAATACATTGATACTTGTGTATTATGTCTTGATTTGAACGTTTTTGAAATGGTGGGAAATGAGCCAATGGTGAGACCTTTGGCTCATTTCAATCCTTTCAAACAATGCAGACAGATGCAGACAAGTGACACTAAAATTCTGTTCTAAAGTTAATACTGAATGGATATGTTTACGCTCAAGTAAGGGAACACATATTTTATCGCAATTTGATCATAAAAAATTTGTAAATCTGTATGTGTGTGTGTGTGTGCGTATGTGTGTGCGTGCGCACTCAAGGGATTGTGTCCCTTAAATAATAATGATAATAATAATAATTATAATAATAATAAGTTTATTTAGAGCCCAATATCACTATTTATAGTCTCAAAGGGCTTTATATGTCTGTAACAAAGTCAAATCAAAATTATATTATGCATAAGTTCGAGAAAAAAGATAAGTCTTTCTTCTCATTTTAAAGGTATTGAGAGAGTTTGCCTCCCTAACTTCTGTAGGTAAACCATTCCAGAGGAAGGGAGAGCGGTAGGAAAAGGCTCGGTTGCCGGCGGACTTCTTTTTAACTCTTGGAATAACTAATAGTCCAGAATCTTGAGAGCGCAGGGTGCAAGGTGGGTTATAGGGTGTAATTAAGTCAGATAGGTAGGAAGGCGCAAGCCCATGTAAAATTTTATATGTTAATAAAAGAACCTTAAAATCTGCCCTTGCATGAATTGGGAGCCAATGAAGGGAAGCCAGGACAGGGGTAATGTGATCAAACTTCTTCGTTCGGGTCAGAATTCTAGCAGCAGCATTCTGGACCAGCTGAAGACTATTGGTACTAGGGGCAGGCAGGCCAGAGTAAAGAACATTGCAGTAATCGAGGCGAGACGTGACGAATGCGTGAACAATGGTTTCTGCATCAGCCATACTTAGAAAGGGCCTAATTTTAGCAGTGTTACGGAGGTGATAAAAGTTAGTTTTGGTTGTGTTCTTGATATGAGTGACTAGCGAGAGACTAGAGCCAAAAATCACACCAAGGTTTTTAGCTGAAGAGTTTTGAGAGATGATGCAGTTGTCAAAATTTAGGGTAAGACATTCCTCAAGGTTAGCCAATTCAGAGCGGTCATTGTGCTGGATAGGTAAGAAAATCTGAGTATCGTCAGCATAACAATGGAAGTCAATGTTGTAACTAGGAATAATGTCACCTAAAGGGAGCATGTAAAAAAAAAGCAAAAGTAAAAAAGTAAAAGTAAAGTCTCAGCTCCTACGGGTATCTTAACCAGGCCTTAACCTCTGGCACAACACTAAAATTTAGCATTATGAAGAAAGTCTTTATATACACACATATCCACTAGGCTAAAACTTAACAGGCATGCATTTTGAGAGCAGACTTTAACTCCAGTCAACCTCAGGAGGGAACTGTAGCAGTCCGGTCAGCAGGTTCAGACGACCACGATGTGGCATGCCCATGATCACGTCAGTCACCCCACTATAACATGCTGATCGGAAGAGCTCATAGAAGAATCCCATCATGCTCTCTGCTCCTTCACCTCCGTATCGCTTCACAGTGGCAAACTTGGTGGCCAAGAACCGGTCAAACTCCTTAAAAGTCACAAACACAAAACAGGTACAGATATTCAATTTAGCAAAAACAAATATTATCTCAGAGAAAAAAAATATGATCCTGTCTTGTTATTGCAATTACAAAAATCCATATTCAGCCAAATTGTCTTTGTAGAACATGCTGATGTATTAATTCTTGGTTCTGTTATTTCGCAGGTCTCAACAGGAAATCTGAACAGATCTCAACAGGAAATAACTCATAATGTCTGTGTAATTTGCAATCCCATTTCTTAAATTCATCATATCACTCAGACACTTCTTGCTTGATGCTGTAATATGGGGTGAGAGAACCATTATCAGCCACAACTATAAGAGGCTGGACGCCAGTGCAGCAGATCTAAGCTTTTCTGTCAACTTTTATCTGTAGTTGGAAAGGGGCCAGAACACACCCCAGTGGCATTTGAGGAGTAAAATTCCACCTCAGAATAATCAGGGCTTTGTCCATTTTAAGAGTATTTCATTTCTAAAGCAACTGCAAAGAAACAAGACACAGAACTGAAACACTACATAATGCTTCATCTGTGGTCTCCCCAAATATTTAAAATCAGTCAGGGAGTACCATTCGTTTCATACCTTTCCAAGGCAATGAAATAAACTTTTCTGTCAATGCAAGAAATCCCAATTCAGTCATAATCTGGTAAATTTTCATGTTATGCTTAAATTGGTGCGAACTTCACTTTGTGGTCTGACTAAAGGGAAAGTGGGGCAAACAAAGCTAATGTTACAGAAGGATCGCCTAGTAAGCGTAGTGGTGAGGCAGTCTGTTCAAATGTTAATTTTTTTAAATCTTCATGGGAGGATCTTCAAGGGAGGTGGATGTGAAGGCGGTGACAAGACTCCAGTAGGGGAGGAAAGAGAGGAGCAAGCAGAATGAGGGAAGAGAGAAAAGAGGTTGAGGTCTTTGTTGTGTTCTGACTCATCATTGAGTCATTCTGTACTGATGTAACTGTTCCCAACTCTTCCTTAAAACAACATCACAATGCAAATCATTGTCCTGTTAGGAACACAACTACTCCAAATGATTCTACTAGTCTTTTACAGTGGACTGTTGACTTTGTTTTGCAAATCTGACAATTTCTTTTCCCAAATCTATAAAAGATTTTTTTTAAACTTTGTTTTTACTTCAGCTGTTCCAATAACCTTTCATCTCTTGACAATTTGCATGTATGCATGACAACTCACATTGCCAGCTGGAAGCATTTAAGAGTTGTTAATAACTCTCTTTTGTGTGGTTAAAGTAAATTATCTTTATTTTCTATTTGAGAACTATTAAGAGGAATCCATTGTATTTTAACTCAGGGAAGAACTCAAATCTGACACATCAGAGAGAGGAAAAAAATTCAGTAAAAGATAAATCTTGAAACTGTTTTGACCTTACGAACTGAAGCCCTATGAAGTGGATAAACCTTTTCCAATCTTGTTAATAACCTTTACAACCACTGGCCACAAATTTGCCTGTACATGATAATAAATTGCTGATGCAAATAAATCATTCTTGCAGGTGACCTAAAGAAGACACAGTAAGGGAACCACTAAACCACTAAAAAGCACTAAAAAGCACTAAAATCTCATCTCAATTGCTTTCCCTATATTACTATTATTATTATCATTATTATTATTATTATTATTATTATTATTACTATTATCATGAACAACAACGACGACGACGATCATCATCATCATCATCATCATCATCATCATCATGAGACACATCGTAACATCTTTTAACTTAATGTTTTTCGTGATGTCGTCGACTTATTACAACTGACACCCCTTAGTCTCCTTAATATTTTTGTAATTGGTCCCCACCCAATGTCCTACAGGAGTGTCTAAAAGTACACATTAATTTTAGATATGATAGCTAAGCTACAAAATTCTACAGTTTAGCTCCAACATTTTTTTTGTGTGTGCTTATACTCATACCAGAACATGTATAAATTTCTAGGCCTTGACTTCAGAAAGCAATACTACTAATGGGCTTATACATAATAACTGTGACTGGACTAAAATTTAAACAGATATAGCATCCTTAACTTTTTGCAAATTAGAGATTCAGCCTACACATCAGTTACCGTTCACAGAAGAGATTTAGTGAAACAATCTTTTTGGTAAGGGTCACACAAAATCTAGCACATAATTATATCAGGTTGGAACAGAATATTAATTTGTCCAAATCACCAATTAAAATGAGCCATTTTTTCCTTTGTCTTAAAAAAGTTTGGATAAGGCCTCTGTGGTACCTGTGATTCAAGCATGAGTTTAGCCAGTTGCCTTTTCTCCTCTGTAGAAAAAGTCTCTTTTTTGAGTTCCTCAAAACGGTCAGCAAACCACTCCCTTTCCTGTAGGGTCTGGAGTTGTGTGGTTTCCACAGAGATGCTCCCACAATAGATACTCTCAAGGTACGCTACAACCTCTTCAATGGATGCCTCAGCTTTGCCAAAGTGGCGTAAACCTGAGTGGAAAATGTGAAAACAAACAGGACAAGGTTGATCAAAACTTCAGCAGTACACAAAAAGCATTTCACAACTATCATGATGCACCAAACTTGAGTTCTCTTTATGCACTAGCAATGTAGGAATGGAAACATCTCAAGACACTACGTGCCCTGATGCCAAGGTTGATAAATTGTGATGTGTCAACCTACCAATTTCCAATGTTTTTACCGTTCTGATTTGCTTTCCCTGCTGCAAAGTTAAACTAATACTCCTCACACATTTGACCTGAACATGTCAAATGACAAGACGTGAGGCTGAACTGGCTCCAAAGTTTCCTATGAGTGCAACTAATGGTGATGTGTACTGGCCAGTATAACTGAATCAATCTTATCGAAGCATGATACTTTTCAGAAGAGTCTTAATCATTTAGAGGCTTGGTGTATGACAGGAAAAACTACAAAAAAACTGACACTGAAAAGATCTGAGCTTGCCACGATGATAAAGACTTTCATAACCTGCACTTCACAGAAATGGCTTCCTGCACTAGCAGAAAAGAGGGTAGAGTCACTGGAAGTCCACTGAACCAGACTTTAATAGAATTGAAAAAATCTGCATATCTTGCAAACCTCCACATCTTTGACAACAGCAATCACAAGGAAGAAACCCCAGCTATTTTAACATCTAATGCATCGACTACATTGCTGAGGGTTCCAGGATTTCCTACTTTTCCCTCCCCTTGATAAGAGCAACATCATTTCCAGGATACTAAGAAGGGCAAAAAAAAAAAAAAGGCTCTAGAGGTGGACACTTCCCAAGGCCTTGGGACAATGGGTTCAGCACAATGTTAAGCTTAGGCACTTTAAACCATTTTTTTTTTCATGTCAATTTAAGTGCTTGGCATAGACCACGGCAATAAGCTCTTTAAGCTCCGCTGACCTACATAGTGATCTCATAACCTGTTGGGAACCTGTCTACATGAGAAGGGAATCATGAAGCCAATCAAATCTGACAGCGCATACTCCCAAATCAGCAAAGGAAACTAATAGGCAGACTTGACTGTTGCTATAGGATGCTTATGTTATAATTCTTTATTTCTCCTAGCTTGTGCTGTGAAATAACAACAGATAGGAATGGGAGCTTGCTCCAGCATTAGTGAATATCTCTTAAAAATAGGTTAATAGAAAAACAACTGTACTGATTGCAAATACTTTAACTGATTTTCTGCAGGCGGTCTGCAGACAGCAGTGCATAGACAAAGAATGTAGACAAACCAGTTTCATCTGTTTTTCTGTGGTAGGAGTTGTTTGGAGGAAACGAGGTGTGACGACCTAAGTTCAGATTTTGTGCACATAGCAAGTATTGATGCTTATTGAGGTGACTCTGAATGTCAGTTCAGTAGTATAAATGCATCCCAAATGTAAATACTATGACAAGAACAGCCATTTACCATTAAAGGTTTAAGATGCCAGTCCACAAATGTATCTTTCATTCTCTGCAGTTTTTTAGATTAATGAGTTGTATAATAATTGGAGTTGTTTGCAAGGAATATATATATATATATATATATATATATATATTTAATTTTATCAACATTACAACACTAGCAAATCTACTCATTTTCAACTCATCAACCTTTATACAGTAGTTCAGCAGGTGTGTCCACCTTGGTGATACATAACAATGGAAAGAATGTTAAACAATGAGTTTATATAGTAGTCACAAGCCTTTTCTGTCAATGCTTCTTGACTGCAGTAACAAGTGAATGTCTGTGGTGGGTTTTTCAAATGTAAATTTTAGGAGGGATTCAACTCTGGAGATTTGGGGGCTGCTTTGACCCAGTTTAGTCCTTCTGCCTTGATAACGGAACATGCAAAAGTATGCTTTGGGCAACTGTCCTGGAAAAAATGGGGCTATGGCCCACAGTGTCCTTTGTGAATATACAGTTACTTCAAAGCTTATAAGTGGGCCTGGGCACCATCTTCATATATCTTAGCAAAATGTACAAAAAAAAAAAAATCACTTTTTTACTCCACCTGAAAGTATATCCTAAAACAAAGCTTCTTTGGATGCAACCTGGTTGCACTCTGCATTTAATCTGCAAAAACTAATTTTTCATTAGGTCCCAGCAATGATTACTCAGGTGCCATTTCAAAAAATCTCTTCCCGGAACATTCAAACTGTTAGTACGTGGTATGATCACAATAATCCCATGGCTATTATATTTCTTTGGTTTCAGTGCTTTTCAGGCAACTCATTTTAATGGTGTTATTCAGTCTAGTGTCATACCCACTTCTGAAAATAATGGTGAGACAATATTACAAATTAATCTGATTAATTTTTAATGCTTTTTACTACTTTGAACATAGAGATATATCTGGAAAATATTTAGCAAATTAAGCATAATAAAAATAAGCAATTACAACAATATAGGACTTAGGAGGGAGTGCCAACCAAGAGCCGTTAATAAAACTGTTAGGTGTTCGTATTAATGCACAAACTGGGAATTTAAATAATGATTCTTTAAGCAGAATAACTATGAAAACTGCAATCACAGCACAGATTCTGAAATATTTGAAATTCTATGAGCAGTACTGGCATAAAGAAGACAGATCATTTCTTTTCACCTCACTATACATATGTAGTGTGGTAACAACTGATGACATAATTTCACTTGCCACTAGTTGTTGCAAAACAGCACAATAACAATATTATAATGATAATAAGTGCATAACTACCTTTTAATCAATTCTATATAGATAATGTATTGTTGCAAAATCCATTTGATTCAGTCCATGAAGTCATCAAACTCATCAGCTCAAAATCCAATAATCCTGACCACTGCGAGAATGTGATTATTCTTTAAATATTCCTTTCTTTTATTCATAATTAGTATACATACATACATACATACAAATAGCCATTACATATACCTTTCTGTGAAACTGTCTGTTACCAACATAACTGACATGTTTTAGAGAGTTCTGTGTCGATACATTTCCGCTAAAAGAATATGGGGGTGTGAAAATATTTACGTCTGGCGACTAAAGATTGCTAGTAATTATGGTTTGATTGCATGAGCAAGGCCAAATACCTAGTGACTGGTCAGAGATAAAAAGGAGCATTGTGTGAAAAACCTCTCCGCATTACAGAACACCCCTTCAGAGTACAATGTCTCAATGAACAGCATACTTTAACCAAGCTTGTGTGCATTGTCTTCATTCTCCAAAAAGCTGAGATTTATTTAAACACCTGTGAGAAAAATATCGATTTGCATCATGACTGCAACTTTTAGGAGGAAAATGTACCTCATGACTAATTGTCACGATGAAGTTTTAATATTATAGGGACCTGGGCTTGCTTTATTACTTTATGTGGCAAAATGCATCTGTGTGTTAGAAACAATGAGCATTTATAATGTAGAAGACAAGGTCTCTGTGTGTCTGTAACACTTGGGAGCAAACACCAAATACCTGTGCTCCATGAGAAAAGTTATCTGGCAAACCCCCACACATGTCCTTGGACTTGTTTGCCTTACTGTATGAAAAGCTCTGCACTCCTTAACCTCAGTGAGAACTGCGCTTCATCTTTGAGGTGTGCTTCTCCAATGCACATGAAATAAAGAGGCAATTATTCATCACATCTGAAGTGTGTTGTCTCTGAGACTTAGCAACTCTCCATAAGGAGACTCCAAATTTCCCTTACACACCAAAACTGACATTTATTACAATCAACACTATTGCAACCACTGGGGCAAATCACCAGTACCACTAATCTACTGTAGGGCTGAACGATTAATCAATTACAAAACGAAACTGCAATTTGAAACAATGCTATTAGCAAATCGCAAAGGCTGCGATTTAGGATATACGTTATGGAGCGCGTCTGACCTACAGCTCCTCGAATACTGTAGAAAGTTCCACTAAATTGAATGGGCCATCCCAACGTTCGGAGGTCCAATATTTCTTGATAGTGACAGATGAAAAAAATGAATAACCGCTACAATTGGCAACGGGTTTTGTGCTTCTGATCTTTATATCATTCTGTAGTCTGTTCACTTACTGTAACAGAAATAAACAGGCTATCTGCAAAAAGTTGATGAGTCTGCAGGTAGCCTAACATGTTGCTGTGCAACACTTGCAACTTGAAAGTTCTGTTTGCTGGAAGGACTCAGCGGTAGCCATGAAACAGCAATAAAATCATTAGAATGAAACATTGTGTGAAGTTTCTTTTATCGTTTTGGCAAGTAACCGTATAATAAGCAGAGTCCTGTTCGCCATCTTAGGGTTTATTTTTCGATAATGACTATGCGTTATCCCTTACATGTTCAATTGTTCTATGTTCTATGCCAATTTAAAAAACTGCAATACATACATGTTGGAAGCAATTCCATATCTTTAAGTTATCGTCTGTGCAGTAGAATATAGAGCAATTAAAATTCTGTTGGTATCTCATGTGGTAATGCTCCATCACATGTTTTAAATCTATTACACAGTGAATACTGAACTGAAGCTTGACTTTTAAAAATTATATCGCAAATCAAATCGAAATTGCAATATCTGTCAGAAAAAACGCAATTTAGATATTTTCCCCAAATCATTCAGCCCTAGTGAACTGCAACCTAGAACCTTGATCTTCTCTTTTGCCATGGATAATATCTGGCTTAACCAAGCCTGTCCACTAAACAAATCACCTCTGGTAGGCACCAAATGGAAGCAGAGGGCCATCACACACCCCATAAAAAAAAAGAACAATAGGAGCTGTTTTACAAAATATATGTTTACCACACCTTGATAGAGTAATATAAAGGCAATACAGCATGTAAGCAATACTTTTAATAACATTCTACTAAAGTGATTTTTAACTCGAGACATGTGATACTGCAAGCAGGGCAACAAAAAAGGTCAGAGTACAAACCAGTTTAAATGCTTACAACAAGGCAGATACCCATCTTACTGACTGTCAGAACAGCCTTTAGTAAATCAGTCTATAGGCTTACAGAACTATGTCTGTGTTTACACTACATCTAAATATGGCTGTCAGTCTCCATTTAACTGTTTAATACGGTTGTCCACTATGGGTAACAACAGTAGGGACCTTATCAGAAAACTGGTTGTGCTTCCAGAAGGTGATGACAACTGAAGTTGGCTTTATTTGGTCTGTGGTAATCAACTGTACTAAGTCTCAACCTGGTGCAAGCAAGAGATGAAATTTAACAGTCACTGATTTGGATACCTAGGGTTGGGATGATGAACTGTGTTCTGTGTTTTGACCTGCACACCTGATATCCCATAAGAGAGAGAGCAGTTAGAAGTAGACCTATCAGATTTACAATAAAACAAAGTGACTGGGAGACTGGGTCAAATAAAAAAGACTATGGTTAGAACATAAATAAAAGATAAGTCAAACTAAAATGAAAGTAACAGCCATCAGGTGACACATCACATACATGACAGTCTCAGCTTGGGCTAGACACACTGGAGGTAATCATTACAATCCACTGGCCCCAGAGGCCCATCATGAACCCCTGGATGCTCTACATAGCCTGTAACCACTGTGAAAAAGGTGGTTGGATCCTGACTGCTGCCCATATTCAAACAAGCTGTTTGTTCAGCAGCAGTATAGCCAGACTAGGAGCGCTAGCATTGAGTTGTATCTGGCATACTCTGCACCACAGCCTCTAGCATTAAGCAACCAGTCCTGAAAGAGAGGCCATCTCCAAGCATCCACCTTTCCAGGCCTGGGCTTCAGCCAAGGAACAAGGCTGGACCATGCCCTAGACAGACCTGGGCCTGCAACATGTCTCATACTCACTTATTCATCAGTATCTGTCCCTTCATTTTATGCTGTCCTACTTTTAACTAATTTATTTTTCCCAGTTTTCTCTGTAGTAGTGTTCTGAGGCACTGTAACATTGGGGGACTTTGGGCTGCAGCACTGTTTCTGTTCTTTTCAAAATAGACATTTTTTGACAGATTTCAATATTGTGTTTATCACTGCTACTTTGATATTTACAAAAAACACATTCCACCCCTACCCCATCACATTTAAAGCACTGAATGCAAGGCATGAGAAAGCAGATGTTCACTACATACTAGAAGACAACAATATTTCAACTGTTATTTCTTAGTATTATGGAATATTTTGCACAACAGAAAACAGCATCTGGCTCAGGTAATGTACAAACCAGGAATACAAATGATGATTCTTTAATAACTAATTCAATCTCTACTAAAACTGCAATCACAGCACAGATTCTGAGGCTGATACTATATTCAATACTGGAAGACTGGAAGTTGAAGAACTGTTGATGTTGTATATTGTTCCACGCACCAGTTGTATTGAAGGGTCCCTGGAGGGTTCCAGACAGCCGGTTTATTTCAGGTACCTTCTCAATGACCGGTGCATCGGGAAGTAGAGGATTAATTTTGGCTGCTTTATGGCCATGTGCTCGGTAAGCCTCCACCAGCCGAGCCAAACCATGATCTGTTAACACAAGACAACAAATTAAGTAAAACCAAAAAGAATTCAAATCAAAAGCACATCACTGATTACTCCTAACAGAATTGCTCTGCCTTACCGGATGGCTGCTTTAAACCCTTACATTGTCACTCATTAATTACATGATGACATCTGCACACAATGCAAAAGAAAGGAATTTTGTTAAACTCGTGGCTAACACTTTACAAACAGGCAAATTCTGATCCTGAAAAGTAGCAAATGTTTTTGAGAGAAAGTTCCCAGGTGATACAGAGTGAAACTGCAGCTGAAACAAGTGCAAACTGTAGTTAAATTTATGTCTGGTCAAGGCCTCAGAATTTTGGGAATGAGCGTTCAGCAATTTGTCATGTAACCTTGCACATGTTTGTTTCTCTCCAAAACTCTGGAATCCTTGAGCAGTTATTTATGGTGCTGAATCTCAAGCTCCTTTAACCTGTGTTCACGGTGAAGTTCAAGCAATGCAAAACGAAATGGATCTTTTTATAAAGCTGCTTTATGCAGTACATAATAATTAGAAAACCTAATATGGACCAAAGACTTGATTGCGTGAATTATTTGCAGTCAAATAGTTTCCGGAGTTGCACAGCTCCGCAGTTGCCTTCTCCACATCTAAAGATACACCTCATGCACAAAAGTTTAAATGCTTTTAAGGAGAAATATTTCAAGCAGCTGCACGAACAATGAATCAAACTGATCAAACTGTTCACTATTATGAGTGCTCCAAAAACACATCACTCATGTGCGGTTCCTCGAAGTCGACGTTATCCATTTGAAAACGAGCGAGTGTCATGTGGCTCTTCCCGGAAATTCCTTTACCAAATGGAATCGCTCAAACTGTCAAATTTACTGTCACTTCTGTAGTCCCTAGAGCAGTTTTCCGTCGTCTGTATTGGTGCGCTCGGAGGGCTCACAATTCTAATCGCTGTCTTAAGCAATATACCGGTATTCACGGTATAAACGCGCAAACCTCTCACACTACACAGGTTAATCGGGCATTTCAGTGACAGATAATTTGACAGTCGTTATCTCGAAACAATAATGCTAATGTGATTGAGTAACCTTATTGAAATGTCTTTGACTGAATCTGCATGAACTCAAACAGGCTCCAACTTCTTTTAATCTCAATGGATGTACATAACATAAAGTTAGCCATCGCGGTTGCAACACAGATTTCAACGTCATTGCGGGCTGTAGAACAAGAAATAAGAAAATGACAGTGGATATGTGAACCCTGTCTGTGTTAAATTAATTCGGCAATGCACTCTGATTTCAACTTTAACGACAATATTTCAAAACTTCACGACATACATTGCTATTTGGCCTGCTTTGTCGACATGCCAAAGCACCTATGGTGACTAAACTAAAAACGAGGTAAACTGTCTCGTGCCCCCTACATCGTAAATTAGGGGATTACTGTCACCAGAAAAGTTAAGCCACAATCTGCTGACCTTGGTTTAACGAAAAGGTATGGGTCCCTACAGATGGTATGGTGTCGTCTTCTTCAGTTTGCCTGGGTCTGTATCCGTACACTCCCCTTTCGGTGTGATAAAGGCAAGTTCTATATGGTCGCGCAGCACCGAGATACTGGCTGAAAAGTCTGTGCAAATTCCTTATCATTATACCTCCGGCCATGATGAAAGTTAATTTCAGATAAAGACTGCCATGAGGTACTTATGTATTCACACAGTTCAGGCTAGCGCAAAATATGATGGGAGGCGACGATTCTCTTGGCTACTATTGGTTGACAGCTAAAGAATATGTTTGTGGGGAGGTGCGCTTTGGGGGAAACACAAAACGCCTGTTGCAAACATTTAAAGGGGAAGATCCACTTGTTGATATATCGGCCCATATACCATCTTGAAGTTGAACGACGTAGTCAATGAGGTTGTTGTGATACGTCATTTCAGTCTAGCATAAATAATTTTGTTGACCAATAAAGTTTTTGTTATTTACATCCTGAAATCCTAGAGGTGTTTCAATATACAGGGTGAGCAGTGGCTAGTTGTACATCCAACCCTAAACGAGTGTGCACATCTTGACAAATATTTCTTAGTGACAGAGAGACTGCATCTCGTGTAGTAATTCTTAAAGAAATTTCGGTTATAAGAGTGCAAAAATAAAAAGTATGGTTTCATAAAATCATGAAATTTGAAGACCAAAGTCATGTATGTCCCTTTTACATAAGTTTTTATTTTGTTTCATTATTTTAATTTCATAGTATCGTAATTAAATTTGATAATTAGAAAAGAAAAATAGAATAGGTGGGATAAATTAGCTATTCTAATTAAAGCCTGTTAGCCAGCCGACCAATGGGACATGTTTCTAATAATGTTGTTTAGTTTTGGCATTTAAAGCTGAGTAAATTTATTTAGAGCTACAAAGTCAAGTATCTGATTATCAACATATGCATTCCACCATGTCACTCAGATTTGTTGCTCACTGGTAAGTGGTCATTGGTCAAACTTTAGAAATATTCAAATCAAGCAGCCCACAGCTAAAACTAGGAAGTGTTCAGGCAATGCCAAGTAAAGCTATATAGGTTTGTGACATCTGTAAATACTTAGTAGTATACTTTTGCAGGACAAATGCCATTATAGCAACTACAAGCTTGGCTAACCTCATGGCGAGCACTATATATACTGTTAAGTTTTGCATCTACCCTGACAAAAGAATTAGTACCTACAAGATACTTATATTGGAGACAGTCAGAGGCCTGGGTATGTTGAGCAAAAACAAAGATTCTCAATCTGCCTTATTCAAATCTTGGTACAACACAATATGCCAAAAGACAACTTTCCTCACTGAATATTCAACTGAAATTTTCCCAAATCAATCTAGATGCTTTTGTTGATGTCTATGTCCAATTTGGAGTCATCTGCATGTTCACAAGCGGTGGAAAACCATAATTTCAGACCTCATGAAAAGAGACACCTTTAATGTTATTGTTTAAAAGTTAAATTCATGAAGACAATAACAAAACAGGTGCTGCAAATATTACGTGATTAATTCTTGTTAATCACATATTTTAAAGGAATATTGCCGTATCATATTGTCATAAATCCAAGACTACTACAGGGGGTTGGGGGGTGCACACCTCTAGTACACTGCAGTGTTTACCACCCCATTGCTAGTGCCATGGTATCTTTTCTGACCTTTTGGATGCTGACCCAGTAAGAAGTTTCACAAGCAAGCCAGTTGAGAAAAATTCCCATTGCTTTGACCCAGGCTCGACAGCTAAAAACCTGTGACCAGTACTTGCGGGGTTATTCACACCCTGAGGTGGCACCTCTGACCTTTTGAGCTATAGAGAAAACTACTGTCAGAAGAGCAAGTACTTTCTACTGAACATTTCTATGCTATCTTAATGTGTGCATGAACTGGTGCATGCAAGGTGGCAGTTTCGTTTCTTGTCTGCTACTTTTGCTCTTTCTTACAAATAGGTCTCTGCACAGTGTGCTCTGTTATTTGTACTAGCCTGTTTGTCTGTATCATACATGTTACTCCATGGTTCTTTATGTTACTATACATATTGCTTTGTATATTTCAATTATAACATTATTACCATGGTGATATGCTTATTAACATCTGTCGGTGTTAACACTGTTACAGCTCTGCCATGGTTAGCCTACTTTTGCCTGAGAACCTAATGTTGGCATTTATCCTTTGTGAGATTGTTCTCCAATGGACCTCTGCTGTGACCCTTCATTTCAACCTGATTATATCACAACATGACTGGTAGTTCATTTAAGGATAACTACTGCGGTATGTCAGCTTCCTAACAGCAGCTAGCTAACAGTTGGCTAAAGTCCACAATGCCCACCTTTGTGTACAGTAAGGCAAACTACATAGCACCGTTAATTGTTAGCTATCAAGTACACTATTACTGTGCCATTCATTTTACACACTTTTATGATCCGGAATAGCACATTGTATTGATATGTCTGGTTGTGTTTAGTGGATTTAACATATAGAAGAAAACTGTCTCGACTTCAGTGTCTCTGACCGTGATCAGAGATGGGCACAAATACATCAAAAAGTGTCTTGTTTCAAATTACAACTTTTGCTCATCAAATGTATTAAAATAAAATAGAAAATACTGGTGTGAGAAAATGTATCTAATTAAAATACAAGTAATTTGTAATTTGAAAGTACAAAAATACATACAGAATTATCTGTAACACTACTTTAGGCATTTAGCAGATGCCTTTTTCAGGAGCGATTTACAATAATTGCAACAGTAGAGTAAGCTAATTTCCTGGATCTCTAACTTTACAAGTTGTCATTTGAAGAAGTGCAACACATTTAGTATAAGAGATTAACCACTATGCGTAAAAACGCCTACATTTAGCTGTTAGAAATTAAGTTTGTCCTTAGGAACAAAAGTAGCTAGCGTGATTTATTGCTAATGAAGGCTTCTGTAAGACTAACCACAATTTGCCACTGTCCCATGCTGTCTGAGCATGCCTGTGGAGTTAGCTAGAATGCCACTTGCCAGATAGCAAGTAAATTCACAAATTTTAGAGCACAGCTATTTGCTAATTGCTATTGGTCTTTCCTATAATGACATTCAGTGAGCAATATCTGATAGTATATTTTACTACATACTTTACCTTAAGGCTGTGGTTCTCAGCTCCAGACCTCAGCACCCACTGTCCTTCATGTCTTTCTTTTAACTTTTCATTATCACAGTTAATTGAACTAATCAAGGGCTCGATGATTAATTGATCTGTGGAATCAGATGTGTCAGTCCTGAGCTCAGGAGAGTTAAAAAAAAAAGACGTGAAGAACAGTGGGCCCCCAGGACTGGAGTTGAGAACCACTGCCGCAAGGCAATTTGCACTAAGCACCAAAGCAGTTTCTTTCCTTGGGTTACTAGTCATGAGGAGAACAAGCAGTTCACAACAAGTGCACTGGACCCAACAGGATGTGTCACGTGATTCACTTGCATCTAGCCAAAGACTGTGATAGGCCTATAATTAGTGGTCCTATAGTAAGCCTGGTGATGAAAGTTCTTGTCTTACTTGAGAATAAAATGACATATTTGATTAAGTATTCTAAATATTGTAAGTGCACAAAATACAATCTCTCAAAGTATTTTGTTACAAATTACATCTGATTATTTTCCTTTCAGCAAAATACAAATTACAAAATGCTCAAGATTAAATTAAATAATTAAATATGTATTTTAAATCAATTTAATTGAAATACTGCCCAATTCAGACAGTGATCAATATTCCATGAAGTTTATACCAACACATATTCTGCCTTCATAAAGGGCCAGTTTTTTCACTGCTAAATAAACACTGGGACAATAAGGTGATGGACCTAGCCATGTGCTCTTTGGCTTTTTTTTTTTTTTTTTTGTGTCTTTGTCTCTCTGTCTTTGTCTTTGCAGGAGCTTCGTGAGGTGCTCTGTGAATGTTTTGAAATCCACTGCAGAAATTCTCCAGATTGCAATGCTCCAACTGCAAAATTGGAACTGTGGGATTGAGAAGGTAATTACAGGCATGGTCTTGTATACTGAAAGACAGAGTCATACAAACTTCGTTTGTGTAATCTTATTTTTTTTGTGTGTTTAATTTTTTCTATTTATAACCTTTTTGTTTCCAGTTCATGTATGTATTTATATCTATTTATTCACTTTTATTTGTTTATTTTTTTTATTATTTTGAGTTTAAGGTGTTATGAAACATTATATCTAAATGTGGCTAACTGACAATTGAGGGGGAATTTTTTTCAGAATTTGTTGATTTTTTTCAAGAAAAAAATTGATATATTACAGTACTATACAGTAAATTATTAGTTTGTAGAAAACTTCCCAGTATTTCACCATTTTATCAACTTTTTTTATTAAGATACTACATAAATCATTCTGCAGTGTGACATCTCATTTGATTAAAGCATATTTTAAATATTAATTATTTTTTAAGGGCAGATCATACCCACTGTAAAAAATCACCCTTTTCAACATATCATCACATACATCTCACATATCCATAAAATAGTTATTTTTCATCACATGTCTTGGCATGCCAGCAGTTTTGCCTTGCAAACCTGTAGATGCTGGTGGTAATATGTTCAGACCCTGATGAAATTGCATCATATTCTTAGTATAATAATATGATGTATTGCTTCGTAAAATAATTCAAGAACAAACCAACTGAAACTTAATAATGCACTTTCATTTCCTATTCTACTGGTGTCGCCCCATAGGACATAGTGCCACTACAGCACAATATAAACACATCAATAGTACATGTAAAAGTATGAAATTTTCAAATTAACAGGAGATGAATACTGGACCTTTGACCTTCACATCCATGTGTCAAATGTTTGACAGGCATCATAGTGATGGTCTGCTGAAAAGGAACCCCACACGTCTGAAATTGCATGTTCATAAAATTACAAAATATAATGAGTTATAATAAGATAAGATAAGATAGAACTTTATTCATCCCGAAGGAAATTCTTGGGATATCTAGAAAACAAGTAAATAAGTATAGAAAAAGAGTGAAAAAGACACCAGATGACGAACAGCAACTCTGGCAGGCTGCCACCCTGGACGGCGCCAAATGTGAAAGAAATCAATTTCTTATCACTTCAGTGATATCAAAGAGCATTGTTCAGGGAAACACACCTTTATAAAACAATGCTAAAAGACTTTTAAACCATTTTAGGCATAATTTTGTTTTTTTGTTTTACTCATATTTATATTTCCAGCAACATGCCCATCACTGCACAGTTTACATGTATAAGGTTAAAATACTGCAAGAAAAAAGGCATATTTTTCTTGATAGTAAAATAACCATAAAACACACACCATTCATCATTGTTAACTGAACTTTCATGGAACTGAAAATAAATTTAAAACTGTATTTTCATTTGATTACAGTGAAATGAAGCAGTATGTCATACTCATATGTAAGGGTTTTATGTAATGTGCTGTCATATGTTCGAAATGAACATTTTTAAGTAATGTAGTTTTTCAGTTACATTAATAACCAATTCAGCCACATGTGCAGCCACATGACACCAATTCAGCCACATGTGCAGCTAGGGCATGTCATCAGACGAGCCAACTCCTCATAAAACAATGCTCTCATACCATTCCTACTCAACCTCTTTCTCCACAACAACCAGAGCACCATGAAGTCCCAGCTCATTTCCTATGAAGGAAATGGTTGGCAGACAAAACTAAGAAGGAGATGTTGGCTCAGCAGCTATTAGGGGTTGTGTTTTCATGTCACCTCACAAGGTCACAGTATAGTGACATATCTCATGCTTTTCAATCATTTGCATCTTGTGCACTTGCATACATACTCTACAATATTCTGAAGAGATTGTTCTTGAAAGAATGCAGGTATGCAATATGCAAGTACGCATTCTGAAAAACTGTTTAAGTTGGAGACAAACACTGTTTTACTATTATGCCCATTACGAATCTGGCACTCTCACCAACCAGAGGAAGAAGTCATTGCAGCAATGAAGGAGTCAATCCCCTGCCAGCTTCCTTCTTGTGAACATTGCTAACTGTGCTCATGCAAATGCCTGGCCAAGCCAAAAGCACACCTACAAGGAATCAAAGCAGTATTAATGCACTCTTAATGATTAATCTGGATTAGTTCATCACAAATTAATTAATCAGTACTTGTAACAATAATCTACATTCCAATACACTATCCTGACAAGGTGACAGTTGCTCTGCAGTCCCAGCAAAACAGTTTCCTCTCCTGTTCCACTAAAACAGAAGCCAAATGGGATGTCGCTCACAAAGAGGATCATGATTAAGAGCAATTGCATGAGATATTTTAAGCTGGGTCAGTGAAAAAAAAAATTCTGCTTGGGCTTCCCCAGAGGTCTGCATTTCTAAAAATGATGGTGGACATAGATTTCGTGTTGACTACAGAAAACTGAATGTGATCACACAGAATGGCATATTCTCTGCCTAATATCACAGAGATTGTTAAATTCCAGGATAGATACTATGAGATACTATGTTTTTACCACCCTGTATCTTAATAGTCTATGCTGGTATTGGCCATGGAACCTGAGAGCAAGAACAACCATCAGTCTTGCAGCACCTTTAGGATCTCCATGCTGTGTTGGACAGACAACAATAAGCAGCTTTGACCTAAAAAACATTGCATATGCCTTTGTAAAGTTATTTTTTTGAACATTTTGTCACACCAGAAAGGGGAACAGCAAAAATTGGTGTAGCCATCTAATCTCTCCCAGTTCCCAGCAACATGAAGGACATACGTTGATTCCTGGGACTGACTGGTTGGTATCACTGCCAAAGATGGGGAAACTAAACACACCAATCTGAGACAAAGTACTGAACTATAAAAAGAAAGCCTCACTGTAATCTGGGCACCAGAAAGCTGGTAACAATATCTGAAGAATAATGTTCAGAGTATCCAACCACTCTGCTTTACAGTGAGTAATGAATTCCATTGAATTACAAGACCTGCAGCTAACTCCTTGCTTTTGGAAAGTCTTGTCAATTTCTACAGGAAGTATCAGCAATACCATATGTATGAAAGTGAGAACAATATTACATAATCCTAGAGCAGTGATTCTCAGCTCCAGTTTGGGGGGCCCATTGTCCTGCCTATCTTTGTTTTCACTCAGACTGACACACCTGATTCCACTGATCAATTAATCATCAAGCCCTTGATTAACTCAATTAACTGTGATAATGAAGAGTTAAAACAAAGACGTGTAGGACAGTGGGCCCTGAGGTCTGGAGTTGAGAATCACTGTCCTAGACAAAGTACTGTAGAATTCAAGACACCTTTGAGTTTTAAAATGAGCTGGCAAAGTAGAGTAGTAGATTAAAGTGCTGGAAAAGCAATATTTTCATTAGACTGTTGCAAATTTTTCCCTTTGTTTTTAATGTTGTCTGCCTTACCTGCACTCTCTCTTTTTGTGAAAGCTTGTTAAAACAGATGTTTAGATTTCATAGTGGTCAAAATGAAACTATATTTCCCATGCTTTTAGGCATAAAAGTGCAGTGAAATATGAACTTCAAACTTTGCAAACTGCTTTTAATGGTGTGATGTCTGGGGTTCTGTATCAAGTGTTTCTGCAAACTCAAGTAAAGACTTTATGTATAGTTTTAACTTCAAAGGACAAATTCTTTACTCTTATTCTTTTTTCTCTGCAAAACCCACAAATCCTTTTGTCAATTGTCCTAGAACTGGATTAGACTGGACTTGAGAGAGCTGGGGTTTTTTTTCCTTTTTTCTTTTTTTTTTATGTATGATAGCTTTCATTGGTAGATTCTTTGACATCAGTTAAAGGCTTAATCATTGCTTCGCTGGACCTCATTTATTTTTTCATACAGATATTTACTCATTAATTCATTGATTGATACATTTATTGTTCTATGTCAAAGGAGTTAAAATTAGATGTTTGTCAGAGGTTTTTTTTTTTTGCTTTGCTGTTGGGAGTATAATGGACTCCAACATGTAAAAGGAAAAAGGCCCGAGAACAAAATTTGTTTCTTTTCAATGATAACTGAGTCATGTGATTAAATAAATACAGGTAAAAAGAGAAGAGAAATGTATATTTGATTTTTCGGGAAGTATGGAGGTCTTAACTGTGAACAAATGCCTCTAATACTTGTACTGACCAATATTATAGCAAGGCAGTACCTACTTGGGCGTCCCCATGGTGAAGTTGCTTCTGGGACCTCTAAAATATACAGGTAGGGGAGACAGTAAAGCGTTTGATTCTGTTGGAAAGAGAAAAAACATACAATGTTGAATTTTCAGAGTACAGTGAGTAGATGTTTTCAGAATTATGAAATGTTGTAGAAAAAAAGAATAATGTTTTAAGGAAGATAATAAACAGGCTGCAAGTAAAATAATAAAGAAGTGGCTGTTTTATGAGGACGTCGAAGATGTGATACCTGATGTCCTTTGCTGTATATTGATTGGTGGACCTTTATGTCAATCATTAGCCTTCGGCTAGTCAATTCTCGCGAGATCTGGGGACTGTAAACTAACATGAGTGGAGTGTGACAAAATGGACGCAAAGTTCGCTCTCGGTTGTGTTTCATTTTCGGCTAGTAATGTTTCACTTTCAGGAAATCTTCTTAAAGCGGTGGTAGCTTAGAATTATCCGGCCAGATTTCTTCCATAGTTCATTTTTATACTACATCTTCTTTTAAAGACTAATTTGAGTTCCAGCAGTTAGTTACCTAAATGTAGACGACATTATTACATTCTTCCTGGTTTCAGCTCCCTTTCCTTTGGTCTTGGAAGAACAGGCTTAGCTAGATATCAGGAGAGCATAGTTTACGTTCGCATGAGACAGTGAATTGAATAAGAATGGAATACGTTGACGTTGCTGCTGAAAGAAGTGAAAAACACAATGATGGGAATAAACAAACGTGAAGAAGAAGGCAGAATAAACCATGGAGAATGAGACCTGTGTGTCGAAAGGTGACTAATCTCACATTTTACTTAACATAGCCAAGTTATTCATTAAGTGCCTTACATGTATGTTTCGGGATACAGTCCTAATATTTCAACTGATGATGCTTCCCAGTGTATCTTCTGAACTACAGATACAGTTTTGTAGTACTGTTTTAAAGTTTTTTTTTTTCATGCATGCTAGCTCGCAGTTGGTCATGCTGTCTGGTCATATTCGTCTGTTTTCTAACCAACGTTGAGTTATGAGTAAGCTGGTAGTTTCCACATGAATTTGTTCCGTTTTCCACCATTTTGACGCGCAGTCGTAGTCAAATAGCAAAAAACAGCACTGCGCATGAGAACATATATTAATTAGTTGAAGTGAACGTATATTAATTAGTTGAAGTGTGCAAAGTTATTACCGATTACATTCGACGTCACTGAACAAACACATCAGTCCACATTATGGTTTATGCACCTTGTAGAGGGTTTAGTTGTGATCTCTTGGATGACAGCTAGTTTTCAGTAGCGACCAGCCAGTAAATTTTGTATTGCCCCTTTCTACATGGTATCACCTACGTTAAACCCCATTTCTCATTTGAATATGAAGTTTTTCTATCTGCATAATTTACCAGGATAACTTGCCATAGTGTTCCAAACTGTACAATTCAAGACACAGTGATAAAATGCCGTGACTCGCGTGTCGTCAAGGTTGAAGCTTGCACATGGTGTTTAGTATAGTCACTTGAAATACTACATTTTATACATTAAGTGATCGATTTTGACAAGTTGTTAAGGAACATCTGGATGGAGCCACCACTACAAAAGATATTTAAGCCTAATAGTACATGTATTGTTGAGAGGTTATATCTCAGGTTGAAATGATTTTGTATTATACCAAGCCTTATCAAAGGATGGTGCTTTTACTTATTCAAGTACCTGTCTTCTTCCTTTTTGGGTGTCCAGTACATTGACTATTTTTTGCAAAACCTCTCAAAAACACAAATAGCGTTTTGAAATTATTTATTTTGTCCTTTTGCTTTACCTATGAATGCAGTTGAAGTAATAAAAAAAATAAGAAAAAGTTCTATGTCAGGTGGGACTTTGCAAAAACACACCTGAAGTGATGAGAGAGAGAATTTTTGTAGCAAAATAACACCCTGTAAGTTGTCTGTCTGTCATTTAATGTTGTAGTCTCTTTTGTTCCCCCTCCCTTTTGCAGGTCTCCTGGAACCTGTTCTCCCAGGTTCGGTCACTTTTGAGGATAGCATTTTGCCTCTTCTTCGTAATTCCTATTTGTATGAGGAGTCTAAAGATTGTTTCATTTACAATTCTGCCCTCTTGATAAAAAATGAAACTTTAAGAACACGGGTGAGTGGTCTGTTTGAATTTGCTGTTCAAAATTGATCATTGTTTGATCCTATTCAATGAACGTCCCAAAAACTGTTTCTAATCACTATCTAATCTAACAGTATTGTGCATTCCGTGCTGAGAAGAAGGACATGGGATATTCTGAAGAGGAACTTAAGGAATCATTTGGCTTTTTGCTGTTTGATGATGAAAAAAAGGTAGAAATGTCATCATAAATATAATAATATGTCCTTAGGAAAGACTCCACTGGAAGTTAAACCTGTACATATGATGGATGGAAGCTTTTTACTGTCTTATTGTCATGTCAATTTCATTTAAAGGCAAATGAACTTGGTGATACTGGATTAGTCGTGGGACACAGTACATGCACCACACTCGGAGATTCCTCAAAGGGTAAAGTGATATTTTTCGTTGAAGCTTTAATCTAGTGTGAGTTATAGAAACCAGTGCCTGCTCCATCCAAAGGCCTGCTTTATGTAAATAAGAGTAATTTTTTGTATCAGTTTCAGGCTGAAAATTGCCATTGCTGTGTTAGACACAAAAAGAATTAAAAATAAATAAATAAATAAAAAAGACTAGGTTTGGATCAAAGAACATGAGATCAAAACAAGGTGCAATTAACTACTATATTTAAGACAAAGAGAATGTACTCTCTCTTGGTTGCCGTAAACATGCATGTGTCCATGACAGTGTCCCCTATAATGGTTTAATCACATTGTGAAAGGCAAGCTTGTCTGTTGGAAGGAAGACAAGACATGCCAAAACATGTATGAGAACAGGGATTTTGGAGAAAGGGGAGAGGAAGGCTGTGTGTTCCAAAATAATCATGTTGTTAAATACATTGATCCACTTAGATTTTTCTTTCTTATTTCTAATTAAAATCTCACATTACGTCTGGAAAATGGGTAGTACGTTTTGTTGCAGAACTATGTGTCCTTAAATAAAACTGAAAGTCTGTCTGTATGAAAGTTAACTGTCACCAAGAAGTGGGTTGGTGTGCAAGTGGTGGGGCAGACTTGGAAAACTTAGCTTGAACACTTTGGGATGACAGTAACTCAGAGCGTTAGGAATTTATAACAACAAGTGGAGAGTTAATTGTTTGGATTCCAAACAAGGCACCATGTTGACTAACTGGAGTACTGGAGGGCTAACGGTTCAGTCTGGTGGCTGCTGCTGTCATTCCCTTGAGCATGGTGCTTAATCCCACATTACTCTAAGGCAAGGGTGGGCAAATCCAGTCCTGGAGGGCCGGTGTCCTGCCAGTTTTTGTTTTCAACTCTTAGCTACCTGCTGATTTTCACTTTGAAAACAGGTGTGCATGCTCTTCAGCCAATCAGAGACTGTATTTAGTTGGTCGACAAGAAAAACAGCATGACCGTGGCCCTCCAGGACCGGATTTGCCCACCCCTGCTCTAAGGTGTTGTAACGTAGCACTGTCTCTCCTATCCTTCACTTTAGACAGATGGTCCTTAAAACATGAATAGTACGTAGTGGCACTACCATGGTTAAACCTCCAGTTTAAAAAAGACACATGCTAAGGCCCAAATGACATACTGTTTTCAAGCTTCCAAATCAAATGTATTAATTGTTAGCTAAACACTGCTATGAATCTTATTAAAAGGCCATGATCTGATTGCATTAAAATGTTTTAAACATATTTATTGTTGCTCTACATGCTTCAAATCTCCTAAAAATAGTAATAATTTTTTGTGTAAACATTTAAATATTGGTTATCCATATAAAATGTTGAGGAGTGTCACGTACGGCTCATGATCTGTAGGTGTGTGACCCCAACTATAGAGCAATAAATAGAGAAGAAGTGATTTATTTAGATTTATGGTAGAAAATATTACATGGACAACTATGTCTGATTTTCTTTTATGCTTAAAGACTTGACTAAATGGTTAGCATAGTGCTCGCTTAGCTTGCTCATTGGCTTTCTTAGAGGAGTTGGCATAGAAATGGAAATGGAACTGGCATCAGTTTTGATGAAGAAGATGACCTCCATGTTCAGATGTTCCAATGGTACTTTTTGTCATGGCTGTAGATTAGATGGTGAAGATGATATGCAGTTTTGATACTACTATTATAGGGATGTTACTAATTAACCGTTAACCAACTATAAGGATTTTGACCGTTTAATACGATCAGTTAAACAGTTAAAAAAACCCAAATATATATATATATATATATATATATATATAAATAGTTTAAAAAGTGGAGTGGTAGAAGAAAAATAGGCTATACATATCAGTCAACTCATGATTGAGACAGCAAGCCGCTAGCTCTGCGTTCCCGGGACATCGGTAAAATCTGAGCTGAGAAGGAGGTTTTTGTTACAGGAGGATTCAGTGTGTGTTTTCGTTTTGTTAAACTGTTTTGGAAAGACTTGCTACTATTTACTATTTATTTTCAGTTATAAAATATTTTCCTACATGGCAGATCTAGAGAGAGCGATCTATGCTGGTTCTATACATGTAAAAATAAACCCCTTTTTATGAAAAAAAAAAAAACCATTTGGCGTATTGGTATTTTTTTAACAGGTCACAGACAATCATCTGCTCTAAATAGTATATTTTAATCTTGTCGGTTAACAGTTAATGGTCGGTTAATGAGTGTCGGTTATCGGTCAGAGAAAAAATTCAAAATGGGCGTCCCTAGTAATATATATACACCCTGTAGGTGATGGTAGAAAGATTAAGAATTACTTGTTGATCCATAGCAGGGGTGGGGGAGCTCTAATGAATAGACCATATACACAGCTACTTAAAAACGCAACATAAATTGAAAGGTGATATGAGGCAGTGGAGGTTGTTTTGAGAGATATTGTTGTATTCACGTGCATATTTGCTAGCAGTTGATAGTGAGCCTTGTTGGATTTTTTCGAAAGGCTGACCTCTCTTGTAAGAGAAAACTTCTTGCTGAGAACACTGTCCAATATTGTCTTCTCATGGTGTATCTAAAGCAGTTCCTCATGTAGCCATTCACTAAGCAGATGGATTTGCTGCCCAAGGATGTGATGTTATGCTTTAACTCGTGGAGTGACTTTAATCCAGCAGCAACAATTAAAGCATTAACAGTGAACCCCTAGACTACACTTCATTCACTGTTGGTCTTTTTGTGCAAAATTGTGAGCTGCTGATTGCACATCTGTGAAGCATGGTCCTAGTGTCAGTGTTGTGTGGAGAGCTGCCTGAATGTGTACAATATTTAATTGTTGGTCTGCAGTATAATATATTTAATTTACTTGAAGCAGTTGAAGCAGTGAACGTAGTTATTTAAGAAAATGTGCTTTGCTCATAAAAAGCGTTTACCCAGGTATGGTTTGGTTCAGTATGTATTTTTTGTTTTTCAGTTAATATTTAACATTTTTGACAAAATTTCCTCAGTTGATTGTGTTCTTGAAATGCCACATTTCTGTTGATAAGGATAGGTAGATGTATGCAGAATCCTGAAGATTTTTATTGAAAACCACAGGTTTTTTTTTTTTTTTTTTGAGAAACAGCAAAGCAGCTTGACCTTTTTGGATCTTGCTAAAGTTTCCTTCTCTTCTTCCTTTTCTTTCTCTTAATACTACTCTCACTACTACTTTCATTACATAATGGGAGTTTGTGGCTCTCCATATAACTACATAGTCATTTTTTATGAAAGTTTATACACTCATACAAATTGCATTGTTTTCAACCGAATTAGCTATTTTTATAAACTCAATACATTCACAGGATTTTTTAAAATGTAAAATGACAGAATTAACAGGAAACTTAATAGGCTGGAGCCGTTCTCCCTCTCGCTGTTCTCTGGTGGTCAGGTTCCCATGCAGTTGCGGGTATCCGCACACAATCAGCACATTCTGCCAAACATATTATGTCAATTGATTATACTGTGTAGGGTGCAGTGTGAAAAGATGCAGTTGCAAGCTTCACATATGTCAGAGGGGTTGTGTGCCCACCTTACTAGCACTGACTGAGGTAGTTGTCATATGTTTTAAGGCAGGACTGCTGAACTTGCCTGTGAGGATAAGTACAAGTGCATGGTTGAAATCACAACAAAAATCAATATGGGATTGTAATTTCTTCTTCTGACAGGTGTCTATGTTGCGAAGTACTCAGACTGCCTCGACCAGAAACGTTGGTATCATGGAAAGACGGGCTACGTTGCCATCATCAAGCTTACGAAGGTTCCACTTCTCTGTTTTATAATTTGCATAGATTTACGACCTTTCAGTATACAGGTCTTCAAAATGATTTATACTTCAAACAAATATGAAGAGTTGAAATCCTACCCATCAGTTAAAATCCCCAGGTCATCAGTTTGCGTGAGTAAAATAGTTTGTTGTATTTAATGAATTTGGCTTCATAATTTAACTTAATATGGGAGTTTGGTTTTGGCTGCTCCAGGTCATTACATTTTTACTTACTATTTACAGATAAAAAAACATAGAACAAGACTTTATTCAGACAAAGAAATTATGCAAAGTAACACATGTTACAAAGTGTTATATTTGGCACAGAAATGTGTGTCATAGAAATAAGTAAGCCATAGAATATGTTTCAGGAAATAAAGTATTTAATCACATTGAATACACTGTTGAATACAACAGTTTTCGAGTTTAAACTCAGTAAGTTTATGAGGAAGTGATCAAATTCTCACCTGTGTGTTCCATGATGTAATTAAATGCATTAAAATTGTTTTATCAGGAAAGATGTTAATCACTGAAAAAATGGAAAATACTGTCTTCAGAGCATATATGCCTAAATCTTTATGACTCTAAACATTATTTGACCACAGCTTCTTTGCTCTTGTTTTTCCACAATTTGTTTTGTCCCTTTATGCAATCAGGGATTTTTTATTTATGTAGTTATACTTCATGGGGAAGAATGTAAGTACAGCAAGCAGCCTATTCCTGAGAGATATATTCCATAAATGGACTGTCCTTTTTGTGTGTGTCTGTTTTTTATTTTTAAATATAGGGCAGAGTAAGAGAGGTGATAGACAACTACACTCAGAATTTCACCCCTCCAACGGTGGGATTTGATTGCCATGTGTCAGAACAGCTCAGTGCTGTGTCGTCAACTACCAGCTCCTTTCTAGCATTTGAGCGAACTCAGGTAAGATCTCACGTGCTGCATGAGTGCAACAAGTTTTTCGTTGGTTTGTTTTTGTTTTTGTTTTGCTCTTTCCTATGAAATTTTTAATTTCTGTTTTCAGTAACACAATATTGCCTAAACGTGGTCTGCTAAAATGGGTGAAAATAAGAAGAGGACAGTTAAATTGTAATTGATTTTTGTATTGAAGGTAGTTGTAGAAAAGATCATAGTTTACATTTGTTCATGTAGGCGACTAAGTGCCATGTTTTATAAACCCATGTATTGTATTCAGACTGAAGAAGCTTTATCTACATTTAATGAATCTAGTTCTATATCATTAGACATGTATGTCGATGTTTTAAATTGCTAAAGTTGGAGGGGGATGTAGTCAAATTCAACTGAATGTTTTAGGCCTTCAAGATGCTCTTTAATGAAGTTGATAGTCATTAACTCCTGACTGTATAACTAAGGGTACTGCTATTAAATTCTTCTTTAAAGTGTCTACCAACATGCACATACTTATTAGAGCCCGACCAATATAGGATTTTTAAGACCGATACCGATTTTGATATTTGAGGATTTAAAAATCCCATAATGATATGTCAGCTGATATTCTTCTTTTTTTTCAGAAACACATGACAGAAACAAAGATGTTCCCTAGCATTTGTTATGTGTAGTTATTTAAGAGTCTTCACCAACATAACATGACATAATACAGTTCAAAAAAAACTTTTTTTTGCCCCCAATCCTGATCCGAGTAATTTAATATTGAGTATCTGCTAATACCAAGCCCCTATCCGATACTCGTACTTTCCTAGGTAATACAGCTGCACAGTGCACATTTCAAGTAGCCTACACTAAATTTATTAAAGCCAATTCAGTGTATATGCTTGACAGCTGAATAGCAAATGCATTAAGAAAAAAATTGCCTGTGGCCAAGCTGTTCCTTATTTTTTTTTTAAATTTTTTATTTTACAAAATAACAACGTGATCCTTCTTGTAAAGCTCTGATAGAGCAGTGTCTGAAATGTAGTGTCGCGAGGGTAAGGTGTACTGTCGGAGTTATACCAGAAAATATATGTAAGTGTTCGATTTTATTTAATTTTACAATAATTCAAGTGGTTAAATTGTCTAACTGTCACTTACATTGATACTTTTTCTGAAATCCTCTTTTTTTGTATGCTGTAGTTATCAATCCTTAGTGTTAGTTAAGCGACTGTATTGCTCTCTGTGGTTGTTAGTTTAGGCTAACTCGCATACATCACATACAGCTAAAGCAATAGGTGTTTCAATTTTTAAATGAGACCTTGGTTGTTATTAGTAGCCTTGAGGATTAATGTCCTCGGAGTATGCTGACCTAAAAAACGTTCAAATTTAAAAGTTAAAAGAAACCCGTTCGCCTCAGTTTGCTGAATTTGAACGCACCTCTGTATTCGCTACCACATGGGCTGGTCATCCAAAGCGATTAATTCAGTTACCCTCTCGGTAATCTTTTTGGCCTTGTCACATTGCAAACATTACAAGTGGCTGTTGGACTGCTTTTAAAACATAAGCTGATACCGATCAGTTACAAAATGCCTTGATCGGCCCCGATAACTGTCTTTGAGATTGGATCGAGACATCCCTAATTGTCATAAATAGTACAAAAATACAACAACGTATATTGAAGTTTTGATAAATAAGAGTCAAAATGTAAAAAAAGTTAAAAAAAAATCAGATCCATTATCCAACGTAAGCCATGAGAAACTTTTTTTTCGACTACCATTTGGCGCCTTCTAAAACATGCCATCTTAAACTATGCAGTAAACTGATGCAGTGACCTAGAGTAAATGCTGCTGTTAAATGCATCTAATACTACATGACTGTCTGCAATAAGGACTTGCGAGATAAAGTCATAATATTTAAAAAAAAAAGTTGTTATATTGCAAGAATGTAATTTTGTAATTTCATAATATTACGAAATATTGTAAATCATGATATTACAAAAATAAATTGTAAAATTTCAGTGGAAAAAAAACAAACAAACATAATTTTTAGGAAAATATATTACTAGCAACCAACAAAACGGGTGGGAGGACAGTCAATGGCAGCCTGAACCTGCATCTGGCAACTGCTGCTTGTCTCTGACGTCGTTATTTGTGAAACCTATACTAAAGTATAACCACACAAGATGCTCCACGTTCCTCATTTTAACGCAGGCGGCAGACTCCTCTTCTGATAGTTCCCCTCTAAAATAACACGGCTACAATTACGGCTTTATTTTCATAACAGTATGACTTTTTCTCATAGAATTACGACTTTATTCTCGTAATATTATTAGTTTTTCACTTGTAAAATTGCGATTTTATTCCCGTAATATTATGACCTTATTCTCGAAATCTCAGAATTTTTTTCCCTCAGTGTGGCCCTAATACTCCATCGTAAGATAGCATACATTTATTTATGTTCAGCCCATGTTTATTTATGTGTCCCTCTGGTTTAGTAATGTCCAATGCACCGACTGTAACCACAGACATGTGAGTCGCAGATATATTTACCATTGCTTCATTTAGGCAGAATAAGTTAAATGCTATAGTTTAACCGATCATTAACGTCAGCAGTCTTCCACTGATAAACATGGCATTAACTAGCTATCAGTGAACAGCGTTATAAGCTGCTGTAAGCGATGTTGCCAGAGAATTTTTAGAAGTGAGAAGGGAGAAATGATAGGATTGTTGTTTGTTTACTCGCTAGAACTGCCACATGACGACAACACTCATAACATGGTTGAAGGATCCATCTTCCATCTCTCCGTTTCTTTTTAAATGGTCATTTATCGGCCATTATAAACACAGATACAGATTTATCTGCAATTAGATCATACTGGCCAGTAATGCAGTAATGTTGGCACGCTGATTTATCAACTGGGCTCTAATACCTATATAAAAAGCCGCCCCTTTTCATCCCAACTAGGGATTAGACATAAACACATTTAACAGTGCCCTCACAAATCCACCAAAACTGTAGCCATAATGCACAGTCTGGAATTGTGTGATGTTATAGCATAATTTGTTTGGTGAGTATGATGTATATTTTATCCTGCCAAATACTGCTGCAGCGAGCCTACTACCTGCTGCCCTGAATGATTGGATCAGTCTCATACAAATGGAAGTCTCTCACAGAGTGTAGACTCTCAAACCTTCCATCGTAGCCCTGAACAATTAGAGTGGGTGTACGAGAACACACCTGACCTCCACTTTCATTAAGGAACATTTAACATTGTTGAGGCCACCCTGTGCTTATCAAGGCCAATAGTGGAGGCAGGGAAGATGAGATGGCTCTTCAGCCAGTCAAACTGTAGACTCCCTCCAGATTTGCCGTTGCTAAGTATCAGGCCTTGTCTGAGATGCAGCATTGTCAGGCCTTCTAGAGACAGACGCAGGAGGCCAACAGCAAATTACTTAGGTGTGCTTTAGTCAAGGATATACAGGTACTCAGACACACCCAGGCTATACGGATAACATCTTCTCCCTGTTTTCTACATGAGAAGTTTTGGCCCGTAAATTGTCTTATCATTTTATCAGTGCACTCAATCACAGCCGTCTTGACGAGGAATATTATGAAATTCTCAGTGTCTGATCACAGGTCCGCAATCTAGTTTTGAATGATTGCTGTTGTGAGCCATATTCTTTGACTGTTATCAGTGCTATTCAGCATCACAGTTCAAATCAGTAACAATACTGCATTGCTGCTTTGTATAAATGGAATGTCAAAATAAACCTAAGAAGGAAAAAGTTATCAGAAATCGATTGTAAATGAAAACTTAATCATGAAGCCTAACCTCACTGATGTACACTATGTGGTTGTTTGTTTTTTTTTTCTTTTTAACGTCTGTCTTCAGATAACCTCCTTCCTGGTAGAATTTAGTGAATCTCATACTATGCTTTATTTCACAGTATTATATGTATGAGCTGCTCAATGGAGGAGATAACATTGAGAGGTGCCCTAGACACGTTTGCCCATTTGCCATTGTGGCCTTCTCTTATGGGAAGACCACCTCGACCACATCAGAGGTACAGGAAGAGAGGTACTGACATGTCCTTATATTCTGTACAATGAAACCACAGATCATTTTGTTTTTCCACATTATTTTTGATGCTGTTAATCCCAAAAATCAATCAGTCAACAGTTCTAAAGCATATATCTACTTACGTAAGATGTTTATAGCAGGATTGTGCTAGCTATAGCTTCCCTGTTTATTGTAGTGGTGTCAGTTCACAGAATGTATGACAATAAAGCTCCAGAAGATCTGAGACCATCATTCCATCTTACATGATAATTACTTGGATAAATTTAACATCCACAGTGTTTACTGGCATAATACAGCTTTGTAAGGTCTCGTGCTGACAAAAGAAAATGTTGGTTTGGTATATGCACTTTATAGCCTAATTCAGTGTTATGTAAATTATACTTTTCATTTTTAACACCAGGACCTTGTGTGGTAATATTGTTGTGAGAAGTTGAATGTAGTAGCTCCCAAAGTATGTTAGTTTTGCTTTGGGTCAGTAGTAAACACTGTTTTACTGAACAGAGAAGCTAAAGGTAATGCAAAACTACTAGAGTCTGAGCTGTGTTCCATAGCTATACTGAAAATCTGGCTAATTCTGAGGTAATCTACTGCCTTGCCAGTATGTGCAGCATAAAATGCTCGTTATCTGGGTATACTATCATTCAGATTTCCAAGTATGGGAAACTCGAGATGTGTACTGTCATAAATTTTGGGATTTGGGAATTTTTTTGTTTGTTTATTTAGGGCTGGGTGATGGCAAACAATAATTTACACAAGAAATTAGGAGATCATTTATATGAAATAAAATACTTTTCCTTGTGCCTATTCCTCACCCTAATGTAACACAAACATGCAGTCATGCAGCAGAATTGGGCTAGCTTGCTTGCACATTGTTGATATAGACCTCACACCCACTCCAAAAACCACTGCTCCTAAAAGCGAAAGCCACAGTGACAGTGAGGAAACCTCCAAATGTTGAATTTGTGGCAAAAAGTCTGACAAAATCAGGTATCTGGAAGAGGCATTTGATGTGATAATAATGGTACAACAGTTGGTTTCTTATTTCCTGTCCCATTTTGTATTGCTTTGTTTCATTTGTTAATGAGGACTGAGAGAACTGAAACAGATCATATTTCCAGTGCCTGTGTGCAAAAGCTGTGTCACTCATTTTGTTGACTTTCTATTATGGCTTTATAGAGTCATTTTATTACTAACTGCAAGGCTTTGTTTGTTTTGTTGAATGTTTACATGCCAGCTTATTGATTCTGATAAATAGTTTTGTTTCAAGCCAAAATGCATCTTCTGCATCCCAAGACTCTTTTAATTCAGTGCTGTGGAGAATATTGTGATTAATGATACTGATTGGTAAAACATATATATTGCCACATATTTATTGTGATAGCGTTTCTGGCCATATCACCTGGCTCCATGAATAATGGTATCCTTTGTTTATCATCTGAGAGCTTTTTCATTTTCAGTAAAGTCCTTGCTGTATACCATTATACCATTAAAGTTTAAACCCTGTCTCCTTTTATTTTCAGCCATGAAAAAACAGGTGAGCTCAAAATTCATTTTTCTATCAATCAACCATTCATTGATTTATTATAGCAGGATTACCTTACCAGTGGATTTCCATTACAGCATTTCACTACCAACCCTGGAGTGGCCAACTCAAGATTGATTCCCTAGTGTGTCATGTTGGATTGAACTCCACCAGTGGAGCCCTTCCAATAAAACTGTATGTATAGACCTGCTACTCACTGGGTCTTAATGAACTGTCCAACAGATCTCTTAATAAGTAATAATAATTAATTTTCTAATTTCTAGAATTCTGCATGAAGAAAATTTGTTTAGATTTAATAATGTGAATATTTAGAGTCAATACTAACTTAATTTTACTTTACTTAATTTTACCTTACGTAACTTTAATTTTAAATGCTGCTGTGTGTTTCAGTTCAGACACACTGAGAGTTGACCATGTAATTGGAGTTTCACACCTGAAAAAGTTGTTGCCTCAAGCAATCTTTGAAACCCGACATACTGAAGAAGGTATGTTTATATTCATCTGACCATCAATCTAATATCGACTAGTGATTGCCCATTTTGGCTATCAGGGATGCCTGGATTCAATTTATATTTCTCACATAGAGGTGGTGGTGGCCTTGTGCAATAAATTATGTAAGTAAAACCATCAACCAGTGCACTGCCATGATTGGTTACCTGACGGAAGACATAAGTTTAAAGGGATGTTCACAAAAAAGTATGTATGAATACTCACTAGTAGGTGGTGCATAGTATATTTGCCCTCTCTGTTTTAGAGAACAGACAATGTCCTTCTACGCAATGATTTTACATATGGCATTTTTGAATGTTCAGCATCAGATGTTTTGTTACATTGCAATTTTGATCACCAGCTACAATCTTTTATTGAGCGTAGTCTTCAAAACTGAATACATGTTCCCCATAGCCATTTAGACTATTTAAGAAATTCTCAGTCTGTCAACATGCAAAAGACCTGGCATATGCCAAAGAACGACATCATCTGAGAAATGCAACATATGTTTAGATTCGATCTTCATAATATAAGACCAAGCTCCACTAGCAAACCAGATTGGCATTTTTTGTCAGGTTGGGGTTTTTGACAAAATATGTTTTTCTTGAACTGCAGTCTAGTGTAATTAAAATGTATATGCTTATTTTCTGAATAACTCTGGCTGTCTTACTGACCTGTGGTTTGCTCTACGTGAGGCTGAACTGAAAATAGAAAAAAATCTTCCTGAAATATTTTGTACGTTCTATCAGATATAGCTGAAATTGTGTGCTAGTTATGTGATCATTTTTATGGTTTCTATGCATGTGTGTCTGATGAAGCTATTTTTACTTTCAGTGTGTCTTGAGGGCAGATATTTCAGTCTGTACGAAGTTTGTTCCTCTGAAGCTGAAGATACCGTGCTCCCTCGTCTTTCTCAAGAGATGAAAGAGAAAAATCTTGTAAGTCTTGAAAATATATTTACATGCAAAATCAAAGTGTCGTTATGTGTTTGAAGGTTTTAGGACTTCTCTTAAAAACACAAGGTCAGCAGTGTTATTCAGAAATTTGAGGCACTAAACACTGAGTGCAAAGTTAACTGCTTGGGCAGCTATCATGGTTGTCTTGAATAGAGATATCTTAAAAGTAAGTGTTGTTAGAACTATTTAATCACTATAATTGTCCAATGTAATACTTCTAAGGCTGAATGCTGAGAGTTCCAATAACAGCAGCTGATTTGCTTTTATGGAAAAATATAATGTAGCAGAGTTTTCTTATCTGTGAAATTGTATATTAAGTGTAGTACTTGTGCTTAAATCATTCAATGAACCTCTCTGTAAGTCAGCTTCTGTTTTTTTGTTTTTGTTTTTTTGTTTTTTTTACTCACAGCTATACACTAGAGGTCGACAGATATATCAGTTTTGCCAATATATTGGCCACTATTGGCCCCTTTTGACACTTATCGGTACATATTGGTATCAGCCTCCTCATATTGTTTTTTCCGATATTGCAGCTTGGTTCTGCTGAACTGAGATTATTGAAGTTTTATGTGATGCATTAACTAGGGCTGGGTGACATGACCTATTTATATCACTGTATAATTTGAAGCATAGAACGGTAACAGTATATATATAGTGCTATATATAGCACAGAGTACTAGGCCTATATATTCATTTTTCCTAAAATTTCAATATAAATGCTTCTGAAGGAGTAAATCATTGGTACGGAAACTGCATGGTGGCTATTACTGTACTCTTAACTGCATTCTTCTTGTTTTACCTCAAGTAAGGTTTCAGCTACAGCACTCATGCACTCCCTGACAACCCCTCCGTCAGTAAATGTTTTTTTAGGTTGACGCAAAATTCAGGCGACTCCAAGGGAACATTCATTAGCACATTGTTGGGCAGTGAGGATTATGGTGGATCGATCATATTGGGCTCTTAGATCATTTATTTTCTGTGCCCTCAGTTCAGATTTGAGTAGGTATGTTTGCTCAAAAGATATGTGCTTTGTCTCGTAGTGGCACTTCACATTGTCGCTTTTAATAATCACCAAGGTCTCGAAACATATGAGACATTCTGGTTTTGAACTTCTCGTGGGAAGAATGAACACGTAAGAATCTGTCCATTCTTGATTAAAAGCTCTATTTTCGTTGTCTACTTTTCTCTTTTTAGAGCACGGCATGTGAAATTAGGCTACTTTTCTCTCACTCACTTATTTCTCTGAAATTAATCTCTCATGTCGTCTCTCCACTGTGTGTGTGTGTATCTCACTCACTGACTCGAGTCGCAATGCTTAATCGGAATGCACAGATTTGATTGGCTGAATAGCATTGCATGAGATGATTTACAACACATGCAACTGGTCTGTGAGTTACCTGGGCTGTTAAACCAGTGCTGTAAAGGCTAGAGAAGCTGCACTGGTTAACGTAGAAATGCTCCCATCAGAATTTAGTAATTCTCAGTAATTTATCAGTCATAGGTCTGGGTCTGGATAGGACGGCGTCTGGATTTGGACCCGGACCACGGTCCACCTATTAGTGACCTTGGGTTTAGTGCATTGCTGGTGTAGTTACGTCATTGCCACTTTAGATCTGTGAGGGTTCAACCAGTCAGCACAGTATAGTCAAAATCCATACCGTAGGGCAAATTCATATGGGTGTACTTTCTATACCGTTTATACTAGTCTTAACACTTTATCTACTTTCTTAGTTTAAGCAGTGTTCTTTTTTTCAAGTTTTTATCCACATTACATAAACAGATTTTTTCTACTTTTAAGTTTGTAAAAGAATAATTATTTACTCAAAAAAGCAGTATAGATCTGTATATTGCATGTTGTTTCTCATAGAAGGTATTTGCAAACAAACTCATTATGATTCCCTTTTTGTAGTTTTGCTATTGCAACAGTCAAATGTGATAAATGAATATTGGCCCAAAATATCGGCCAAATATTTGCTATTGGCCATCCTAAGCCATTAGATATCGATATCGATATTGACCCTAAAAAATGCATATCGGTCAATGCATACTATACACATGCTGTAGCTTGCCTTTGGCAAGCCGAGGCCAGTAGGCAGTATGAGGGGGGATGCCATACCCTTGTTAGCAAAATGACCAAAATGCACCCTCCTTGTTAACCTGCCATCCTCCCTCTCCATCCCCTAATACACAGTTATAAAAAGATAGTTGTAGTAGGGAGAGAAGGAAGGTAACTGGATAAAATGGATTTGTAGAGTCAGAAATGTCACCGTTATGGTTAAGGCGTCCTGCAACAATGTCCTTTGGGAGGTGTACATGGATGTGTGTGTTGGTTGGTGGTGTGGGAGCAGGGGGGTGCTCACATTGTTTAAGTATTGGGAATGGAAATACAGCTCCCTCCTTGAATTTTGTAACCTTTCCTGACATAGTCTGCAGGCTGGAAAAATCACTGTTGAGCAATACATTTATCCCCAGATTGTATACTTTTTGTTGTGTTATGGCTTCAAAGTGAAACATATTAGAATGTTTTCATTTGTTTTTTATGCATCCCATTCCATGGGAAAAAAAATAAACAGGAAAATTTTGCAAAATTAGAAGTAAAAACTAAAGTAGCTTGGTTGTTCTTCCTGTAATAGCAATACTTGAACAAAATTTTGGACCAGTACAAAACAGGTGTGCTCATTAGCGGATAAAGTTCAGAAATATTGAAAATGGATTCAGTCTTTTGTTATTTCAGTATGCCCCCTACTGAAGTTCTGCTCCTTTTAAGATGATTTTCTTCTTGTCCAACAGGCCCTTGTTGTACAGTTGACAGATAACGGGTTTCTTGTGCTGTTACACTCGTCTTACTTTCTCTCTTATGAAGGTAAGATGTCAGTAGTTCAATAAGTTTTACTCTGTTTCTGTTATTATTTGTTTTTGTCCTCCCACGTGGTTTGTATTTCAAGGTACTTTTAATAGTAGATTATGTGCAACCTGTTTACATGTTTCCATGTTTTTCTAGATGCAAGGTTAAATAAAACTGAGGCACTGCAAGGCATGTTCATATTTCCAGAATCCAGAGCTATACAGAGAGGTAAATGTTGATTTTGTGTTAACTTCCTCAGGTTTCCTAAACACTTCTTTTGAAACTCTGCTTTTGGGGAAGCCACTTTTCCAAACTGTTTGAAATTGGGACCAGTGTTTTATGTTGTTGCTACTCTCGGCCAGTGTAACCAAAGTGTTTAACAAGAGAAATATTTTGTCTGCAGATACCAAGAGCAGATGGACAAAGGTGGATCTGTCACCAGATATCATTCAGGTTCTCCCAGCACTAAACTATGCTGAAACTGAGGTTGCGAAATGTCCTCCCGTTCAGTCAGGGGCTCTCTGCAACACCTTTGAGCAGCATCTGCAGAACTACGCTTCTCTAATTCACCCAGGAATGTCATGCAGTCCTACAAGAGAGGCCAGCATATTTCCAGATCAGTATGATGTGCCTCAAGGTTTCACTCTACTTTTACCATCCCCCAGATGGACGACAGAGGCAAGGTCATGTCTGAAGTCATACCTTGAGCATCCGGGTTCCTTCACAATTCTAATGACAAGAGCATTAGAGCTTCTTGCTGCAGGCCGACAACAACGAAGTGATGATCAAGATGATGACGTGTATTACTGCCTCTCATCTCCTGAAGACATCTCTGCTAGTGTGCAGGAAGAAGATGATGTGAGGGACCAAGTTAATACAGTCCGTGATGAACATAATCACTGTGTACATAGTCCCTCTGAATCAGAGGTGCAGGGAAACCAGGAAGATATGGTCAGTGAAGAGCCTGTACATACAGCTTTGGAGAACTGTGAAACAAGTAATGCAGAAACAGTGACTGAGGTTGATGGTCTCGCAGAGTTGCCTGATTCATCATCCTCTCTCCTACCAAGTGACCTGCCAAAAGAAATCAATGCCAGTTTAACTGGAACTGAAGACGGTGTGTCTCCAAATTTGACGGTGCAAGTTAGTGATACTCACTGTGGGGACTATGAGACAAATCAGAATCCTTTGACAGAAAATCAGACAAAGGTACCTAGTATAATAAATCGGAGATACTCAAAAAGAAGACGGAAAAAGAGACACAAGAAAGGTTTGCATAAACTCTTTCAAAAAGAACCTGTTTTTAAAACAGAAGATTTGTCGTCTAGTTTACCACCATCATCAGCCGAAATTCAAACTCAAACTGGAAATAATGACATAAAAGAAGTAACTCCCCCCAAAAAAGACTGGAGGTCACTCCCAAGACGTAAAAAACATTGGACGTTTGATATTAGTGTGAAGAGGGTCTTGAGATCAGATGTGGGCAGGATAGATGACGGAGAATCCAATGCATTGGAAAGTGAGAGCATCTCTGTCAAAGAAAGTATAGCCGGTGCAACAAAAAGGAAAATGGATGGTTATAATTTGAGGAATCGCTATGGCTTAAAGACAATAATTACAGATTGTGGTCAGATCTTTGTTCCTCATGGCTCAGAGGTCCAGGACATAGAATCATTAAAAGAGAAGCTGACGGCAAAGACCAGTGAAAATGATCTTCAGGAAACAGGTATCGAACTTTCAGAAAATCACTCTCAGTCAACAGAAACAGAAAAGCAGGAAAGCAAATCTACTGAGATGGGAAAGCAAGAGAGCGAATCTGTAGAATACAAGGATTCTCAAGTTGTCCCTGAGCCAGACAAATCCAAAGAAACAATAAGTTGTCAGGGATCCCCAATGGAAACTTCACGTTCTCCACTAATAGAGAAACTAGGTCCTTTTCCTTTACCTGGTGATACATCAGACACACAACACTCTCCATTAAAGACAGAGACAAAAAGCCAGGTCTCTCCTGGGCTAAGCACGGAAATTGCTCAGTTGAGAAAAACAGACGGAGCATTGTTGCCTCAAGGAACTCTCATGGACTATTCTCAAAAAGAAAAGAGAAAAATCTCTCACTCTAATGACACTGTCCTGTGTGTAGACGGAGACTCTAAAATACCATCTCCTAAAAAACGCAAAAAGAAAAAGGATTGTGAATATAAATCAATACCCATAAGTAAACTGAAGACAATTCTCACAAGAAGGAAGAGGTCCGGTGATAATCACACGGAACCAGAATTAAAGAAAAACAAATGTGATGGTGGTCTGGGCAGCACACAGGGAACAGCTGACTCAAATGCTCAAAATGAAGGGCAAGATAAAGATGGGTCTTTCTCCAACAGTTCAGGGCATGTTCTTAGCATGTTAGAGCCTACTGTTGAGGCAGAAAGAAGATCTGATCTCGAGGTACAATTGAAGAAAGATGTTCAAGATTGCAAGAAGTTGACAAGACCTGTGAATTTGGTTAAACCACTGAGAGAACAACAAAGAAATCAGCTTGAAATTGCAAAAGAGAACGGTAAGAGAATTGTAGGATTATACTGAGATTCTTTTATATACAATTGTCTGTTTAATTGTGGGTCTGAATAACTAGTTTTATAATCATTCATTTTTTAAGACCCCGTAAACATATTTTCAATATGGTATTCTTACCGACTTGTTTTTGCCTTTGTTTTTGTCAACTTGCTCACTATAGATTTCAAGGTAGAATCACCAGTCCTGGGTATATAGGTTTAGATGAGGTTGGTTGCTGTGACCCTCCTCTATTTAATACTCCAAGCAGTTTTAAATGACAAACAATTTTGTAATGAAAAAGTTACCAAACGCTTGAATTTACACTTGTAAAATTACCATACACTTAACTAGCAAAACAGGCTAGTAAACAGTTGCCCAATGAAACTCAGACAATTATAGACTACCTCAGTTTATTTATTCATTCAGTTAATTTGCAACATAATAATACAGCAGTTTTCATGTCCAGAAATAAGCGTGATAAAAATTTAGCTGGGTAAAAATTTGATTGCCTTTAGATGTTTTGCTTGGCTTTTTAATACAGATTCTGATTCTGTCTACTCGCTTTGCAACCAGAAAAAAAAGCTAACTTAATGCTCTTTGACCCCTCAAGCTTCTTCACGTCTTAAAAAGACTATTTCTTCTTTGGCTATATGTTGCAATTCACCTCTTCTCTCAGATATCTGGCTAGAAACACAAAAATTGCAAAAACCCTCAGGATATACTGAATTCGGTGTATTCTTCACTATGCCCTGATCTCTTCCTCTTCATGCTTCAGTCTCACCCACAGTCTGTCTGTACAAACTATAACACCTTTTTAAGTTACTCTGCACTTTTTTGTGCAAAACCATCCTCCTGCCCTCTTTTGTTTAGTGTACTTGTTTTTCTTGTGCACAGCCATCCCAAAGTATGTAAGGCAAATATTTTAATAATTAAACCTTGACGTACTGCTCAAGGAAATGCAACCAAAGAAATATATTATTTTTTTAATAGTCAAAACGCTAATCAAATTTTTTTTTTAATAGCCAAAACACTAACAGCCATAGCACTACTTGAAGTACTTTAGAGTACCATTGAAGCACTTCAAGCACTACAGTAAAGAGGCCCTTACAGTGCTTATAGCAATACCAAATGGCTTCCTTAAAATCAGTCAGAAGCAGAGACCTCACTGGATAGATAATGAAATAGCTGAAGCCTTCACTTTGACGAGTATGTTCTATCATGTTCATCACAGAGGTAAATACAATATTATGTTTACAAACTGTTCAAAAGCTTTCATGAACTCTTAGGCAGTTGAATTATAACTAAAGGTCAAATCCCTACATGGCAATATTGTCCTTCAAAAAGGATAGAGTGCCCATTTTCACATCAGTGACGAGGTTCCCATTTACAAATGAGCCCTCCAGAGAAATGGCAAAATATACCAGAGACAGCTGTTGGGTATACGTTATAGGTATCAAATAAAGTCAGAAGATTCTTTTTTTAGATGAAGTAGGGATTTTGGTGCCTTAACTGAAATGATGAATGACTGTTACTTTGAAAATACTGGTGCTGTTGATGGTGCTGTTTGTGTCAAACAGAAGAGGGCCATTAATGGAGTCACTTGAGGGTGTGTGTTCATCATGTCCACCTTCATTAAGGTCCACAACCTTGAAATGAAAGAGCTACAGAAGCTCATAAAATCTTGCTAAAAATGCTCAGGTAGTTAATTAAAATGTACCTAAAAGAGGTGCCCATGTGAACTCTTTTACAGACACTTATCCACATGAAAAAGGTCAAAGAAAGTAAATACCTTGTGTTAAGTCTTCTGTTAGCGCTGACCCCCCCTCTTTGGCTAAGCATTTGTCAGTAGAAGAGCAGATCTTTGCCGCAGTGGACGCAGGGGATGGCTTGACAAAGATGGGATCCTCACACAGTCCTCTGAGTCCTTTAATCATGAATATGTGAATTAGCTCAAAGATATCAACTGAAATAGTGGCAAAGATTAAAGTTATTAGAATTTTGAACACTGAGGGACAAGCAAACAAAACTGAGCACAGACCTCTTAAATTGCCACTTACCCTGTCATGAGCAACAGGTATTACCACCTCCATTCAGCCAAAAACAATGACCTCTGGGTAGAAGTAGTTGGCTAGTAGAGATACATCTTTGTCCCCATAGGTTTTAAACCTCCATAGGTTTTTATTTTGTGTTAAAAAGGGTAATCTTACAGTGTAATACTGCAATAAATGATCATAGAATTATACTGTGTTTGGAATTTTAAGTTAAAATTCAGGGGGACTGATGCAAGAGTGCATTTTTACATTAAATATAAGCATAATAAGCTTGTTGCCTAGACACAGCCTGTGGACTGAAAAGCTAAAAAGCCACAAACACATCCTGGCACTTTGCAAACTGAGTATTTATGCTCTTTTGAGGGTTGCTTATTTATTTGGTTTGAGGTTCTACAAGCATCTTTTAATTTTGTCCATTCAGCTCAAGATGCATGCAAGTCAGTGGTCATAATGTAATGTTGTCCTTTGACTCTCTGACGGAGTCTCTGGGCTTAGAGGTCAAGTTGGACCTGTGCATGGGGGATGCTATCTTTTATGCTGGCATATGGTTATTGTTCCTTGTTGAAATGAATGCTTTGCGAAGCCTTGTCAACTAGAAGTCGACCGATACATCGGTTCTGCCGATATATCAGCCACTATTGGCCCCTTTTTGTGCCATATCTGTATCGGCCTCATATTGGGCTTTTAGGTCATTTATTTTCTGTTCACTCAGTTCAGATTTGAGTGGGTAAGTTTGCTCAAAAGATTTGTGCTTTGTTTTTTTCCACATTACATAAACATATTTTTTCTACTTTTAAGTTTGTAAAAGAATAATTATTTACTCAATAAAGCAGTATAGATCTGTGTATTGCATGTTGTTTCTCATAGAAGGTATTTGCAAACAAATTCATTCTGATTCCCTTTATGTAGTTTTGCTATAGCAACAGTCAAACATGATAAAAGAATATCGGCCCAAATATCGGCCAAATCCTGGCTATCGGCCATCCTAAGCCATTAGATATCCATATCAGTATCGGCCCTAAAAAATGCATATCAGTCGACCCCTATTTTCAACACTAGCAGCATATCACTTGTGTGCGCACGCACACACACACACACACACTGTTGCAATCGGAAATATTCAACCGCCTCACTTCAGAAGACGTTAAAGTGATATGAATCGAGGTTAATGAAAATAAATGACAAAAAGCCTCATTAAAGAACAAAGAATATTTATTGATACATATTTGAGTTATTTGGAGAACATAAATTGACTTTGAGTTCAAATGAAAAATGTGACTCTTCACAAATGTGCATGTGCACTATTATTCAACCCCCAGCTTCAGTACTTTGTGGAGCATCCTTTAGCCTTTTTAACTTCTATTAAGCGTTTTCAGTAAGTGCTGACAAGCTTCTAACACCTCTCTGTTGGAATCTTTGACCATTTCCACGGGCAAAAGCCTGCAGCTCATCGATGCTCGACTGCTTCCATACTGCAACTGCCTTCTTTAAATCCCATGGAAGATTTTCAATGGGATTTGAATCCAGGGACTGAGAAGGCCGCTCCACCACATTCCAGGATCTGTTTCGGAGGTGTGTTTGGGATCACTGTCTTGTTGGAGTGTCCAATGATCACTAAGGTTCAGTTTCCCAGCAGAAGGCATCACGTTCCTCTTTAAAATGGTCTGGTATTTCTGGGAATCCATGATGCTAGTGGGGATGGTGTTCTTCTGGCCATAAGCCTGGCCTTTCGCATGCCAGACATACTGCTGGTCCATGTGTCCAGACAGTTCCAGTTTGGTTTCATCAGTCCATAGAACTGCCTCCCAAAACTCTGCAGTCCTATCCAAATTCCTCCTGGCATATTCTAGTAGTTGTGCGTTTTGGAGTCCGGCCATGAAGTCCTTGTTTATTCAGTGCTCGTCTTATAGCTCCCACTGAAGCACTTGTCCCAGCCTTCATCAGATCATCCTGTAATTGTTTTGCAGTAACACGGGGGATTTTATTAGTTGTCCTGATTAAGTTGTTATGCGCTCTTGATGAAATTTTGGGCTTCCTCTCAATGCCAGGCAGGTTTGCAGCTGTGCTATCATTTTAAAGTTGCTTATAATGCTCCCAGTGGTGTCTCTTGGAATGTTACATTTTTTGGAAATCTTCTTATACTCAGTGCCCTTCAGGTGCAGTGAAATAACTTCCTCTTTCAGCTTTTGCGAAAGCCTTACCCATGATTGCATCTCACCTTGAATAACTTCTTGGGTTTGTATATGCATCACAGCTGAAGCAAATTAAGGATCATTATCGAGTTCCCAAAGTCTTTGTGTTTTAACTCCACTATAAGCCATAACAACTAGCAGAAGATTTTAGAAACAGCAATATTATATAGGGGTTGAATAATTGTGGCTAGATTAACAAAATATCCTGGTACTCACAAATACTACATCATACATTTTCTTTGTTGATTTTATGTATCACTAAATTGAAAAAGCAGTCATCCAAAGCAAAATCTATTTCTTTGAAAAAAAAAAAAACTTTCATTGGTAAATCCTTACAATCTTTTGGGGCTTGAATATTTCCAATTGCAACTACACATACACACAAACACACACACACACATACACATATATATACACACGCACACACACACACACACACACATATATATATATATATATACATACATACATACACACACATACATATATGGTTATGGTTCTAATGAATTTGAAATGAACATGTTCTTGTGCAACCCTCCAGCAACAGGACTGTCCTTTTCTAGTTCTTTTAGTGTGAGCAGTGTGTTGTGTAAATGGTACTCTTCAAGGATATTACTGATGTCTCAAAAGTTAGCCATGTGGTCTTGCAGGCTTGCAAGCTTTGTGGAGCTTTTTGGTTAAGCACAGACTTGTTTCCTTATTCTGTAATTCTGTTTCACCTGTAAATGCCGTGTTTTCTTTGTCGAGTTTTTAAGCATAAGCCTTACCTGCTGAAGCTAAGTGTACACATCCCTTATTTAGCAGGTGTCCAATAAATATGGCCCATGAGCCTAATTAGGATATGTGGCTTAGATAATGAGTGAGTGAGTAATAAAAATGGGTATCCTACAAGAATTATTCTAGCTCACATCAATATATCAGAGTGACGTAGTTGCAATGCACCGTATTTGTTCCAAGGCAGGCACCTCTGCAAGATTGTGTAAGGACACATTCAAGCAGGTTTCACCATTTGTGACCAATGTAATTAACCCCTCTATTGATAAGAGCAGAGTTCAATCTTTAAATACGCCGCTATATAACTAAGGCGGTGAATGAAATGTAGTAACTACGCACTGAAGCTATGAATCAGTTAATCATTGTCTGAGATCTTGACAAAAGTTTTCTGAGCAGATTTAGGACTGTGTCGAAAAAAGGCGCGAGTTGCCGGCCAGATTGAGGAAAATGGCTAACACTTCACATTTATACCTGACAAGCTTTTTAATGAGCAAACTGAAAACTCCGGGTTTATACAGCCGTCTTAGCGGTGTGTTAGATCATATTCATGTGTAGAAACCATGTGGCCAACATTGCTGCCCTAGAACAAAAAGGAATTTGCTGTGGTATGCCACAAACCATTTGGTTTCCTTCCTCTTTTTACTATTCATTATCAACACACACAGTCATTCTGTTCTTGTGATTCTATATGTATCATGTGTGTCTGTTGTAATGTCACAGCTGAAAATATCAAAGCTGTGCAAAAATGGGCAGGAATGGTTAATGTGTGGTATTTTCTTGACCTGTGGTTACAACGTAAAACTTGGTGAAACTTTTTGTTTTTCTCAGTATGGGTAATGATAAATGGACATCGTAAGCAAGATGATAGTCATTTTTAGTAAAAAAAAACAAAAAACAAAAACAGTTTTTAAACAAAATCCTGTAAAATGCCCCCAAATAAGATTGTTAGAGCAGGTCTTAAACTTCAGACATGTACCCACCTTGTTCCTGAGCATTATGAGGCTAGAATAGATTTGGGAGCTTAAGCTTAATATGGTTCATAAAATCAGTCAATGAACATGTCTCAGAAAATGAAACTGAACCACCTGATGTAGTTCTATGTTGTCTGTGTTTTTATTTATTTTGTGGCATGCTGTTACAAGAGGTGCCATGGCAAATATGTTTTTTTCAGCTGTGTGTGTGTATTGAAGCAAGTCCCAAAATGTTTCTTCCTCTGTATGTGAAATATTTCGTTCTTCCTGGTTGATTTTCCTCAGAGAGGTCCCGACAAGAACTGTTTTGTCGGCAGCCTTTTGCTTGTGTTTTTGAGACAAAGTTAGTCATTATTATTAATATCCATAAATACCAGAGAAAAATCAGTGAAAACACTTTGGGCACATTTTCAGTGGGCTGTACAGTGGGCTTGGAGACATGCTGTATTTCCAGAGTTTTGAGATTACCGTTACTTTGAAAGAGGTATTTTAGAAAGTTTTTGGATTTTTTGATGGGCGCTTCAAGATTCAGGAACTTTATTGTCATTGTGCAAGCACAACGAAATTGCAGTTGTGTCAACCTCAACTGGTGCATTTATATAAGACTCGCACATATTTACAAAAAAAAGTAAGAAATATGAAAAATATAAATATGATATAAAATATAATTCAGTGACTAGTCACTCAAACTAGGGATTTCCCGATCAGGTTTTTTTTGCTCCAAATCCCTGTCCGAGTCACTTAATATTGAGTATGTGTTGATACATAGTCCCAGCTCTATCTTGATATTTTCACAGATAATATGCTGCACAGTGACCACTTCAAATAGATCAGTTGCTAAAAAGTTGCTGGGATAGGCTCCAGCACCCCCTCGCGACCCTAATCAGGATAAGCAGCTTAAAAAATGAATGAATGCTTGACTGATGAGAAAGTAGCCTGCATCACAACATTTCTTTAATTGGTTTCATTATTTTAACAAAAAGTAAACATACTAATTTTTTATAAAAAATCTTTTGCAAATAAAAATACTGCCCAAAAACAACACTCCAAAGAATATTTCCACTTATAAGTGATGTAAGTGATGTGCAGCTTAAACATCCACAAAAAATTGAAACAACTTAAACATTCACAAAAATGAATAACATAAAATGCAATTTCATAGATGGTCACGGGGCTTATTGTTAAGCTCAAGTATGTCTGTTCGAGAGCATATGACATACCATGGTGGCAAGAATCAGTATTATTTAACAAAGATAATGGGCTGGTCATCTAGAGCAATAAATTCAGTGACCACCTCTGTGACTTTTTTTCTTATCTTTTTTTTTTTTGGCCATGTTGCTGTTTCAAGGAAAATTTTCTTGTCTTTTGAAAATATCCTCAAGTGTTTGTTTCAGTTTCTTTCTGAGTGACATTTGCAAATTCATTATATTCCTTTAGAGGTTTTACTTTTAGTTGTCTTTTCAAATTGGTGCTGTTGAAAGTAGCTCTACTACCACCTCATGAAACACTGGCATTGCAAATATTGCAAGTGGCTGTTGGAGTGTTTTAATTCTCAACTTTAAAAGTCCTGATTTTTAGCATGAACTTTTTCAAACATGCCTCATTGCGGCTGATTTTAGATGTTGGCAGTTCATATCGCCTCTACGATAGCTGGCATCAACAGAGCACAATAAAGTAATTTAAATGAAAAAAACGGATCAGAGTTTGATGGGGCTTAATGTGGCCAATATCAATCAAGTAATGTATGCCTTTTCGGCTCTGATACTGATCTTTTAGATCGACTCAGATCACTAACTTGGAAACTAAACTAAAAGGAAACTAACAGGCCCAAGTGCTTGCTTGCCACAGTGAAAGGTTCTGATTGTTCTGCAATAATGTGGCATGCGTTTTTTGGCATGGTTTATTTTGATTGGTCAGTTGCATTCCTTGTCCACAATAATACACTTTTTGAATTAGGTTACACTGTTTTTTAATATGCACTTCTGACTACTATGAGAGTAATCCCTAAAGAGAAATACCAATAGCTTCTTCCATTTACCACCACAATCACTAGAGTAGAAGAACATGGATAGGGTTGAAGGAACTGCAGGGAAAGCTGCCTTATCATTATTTAAAATTAGTGAGATGGGGGTGTATTTAGGATTTAGGCAGGTAAAGATTAATTGAATATTTCAGTCACAGATCTGAAGAGATATTTGAATGATTTGGTGTATGTTTTAGTCAGAATTTTTGTAGAATTCTGGTGGAGAGTCAGCTGGCGAAGGACACTTTCCACACTGCATAGCCCATACTGCTTTTTAATGGGTTTTTGTGACCCCCCTGATTTGGTGGATGGACTACAAACACGCCAGCAGTCTTTTTGTTTAAACTAAACATGCGTAGTCCTAAATAAAATACCCTGTTAAGCTTGTCAGTGGAGTGCTGGATTCAGCTTCTAAAACAAGTATGTGTGGAATACATTTGTGGCAACCATTACCTCACCTCCTTGATGTGTGTGCTTGGTTTCTTACGTTTCATTAGACAGAGGTGTATGAAAAATTTCTACTCTTATGAGAGTGATAGCATACAGAGGAAGGAGCGGCCCAGTAAAAACAAAATAATGTGAACACACCTTCAGTGCCCATCTCATAAAAATGCAAAGTAGTCAGCTGGAAAAGAAAATTAAATATTCATAATATGCATGTTGTTTTTCTTTTAATTAGTAGAATTACATTGTTTAACTTTCTGTGCTGTTTCTCAGTCTCTGTTTCTTCTCATTTTGTCTATTTTACAGGATGCCTCAATTTTGATACAACAGCCTCTTGTGAAATAATTAAACAAGCTGATTTCCAACAAATCAATGCTACTCCTGCTAGGGATGGGGTGGGAGGAATATGTATTGGATCTGGTGGGAAGAACTGCAATAAGGAAAGGCATTGTGCACATACAAGTCTGCCCCCAGATGCTCTAACATTACTTGCTGATTTGGCCCTCGATGCAAGTTGTTACAAGCCAGTGCAAAGCTCACCTCTAGAAAGTGAACCTGGCCAAAGTGGAACACACATTAGAGTCAAGGACAGTGGCTCCTCTGAGTCAGTCCTGCATGCTCTGTTGCGGTGCCCCTCTGCCAAAGACAAAACATCTACAAGATCCCCTTTACCTGAGGGTTTTATGGTCACTGGGGAGTTGATTTTGGTCATTTCAAAAGAACATTCTTACTCACAGCCCCGCTCTCTGCCGTTAGGTTTGTCAGGTGTACCCCATCAGATAGCTCCTTCATCTGGATATGCAGAGTCCAATCCCACCTTGAGTCTGGGGCCAACCATACAGCCGGCCACTCACAACAGTGAAGATGGTATGTCACTGCAAATACTGCGGAATCACACCACTGACCTGCTGTGCCATGACGACAGGAGCAAAAATGGGTGGAGAAACCTGTCATCCTTGAACACGTCACTGCCGTCATCTCACATTGTCAAAGCTCGGAAGGCCAAGTTCAACCACATCAGACAGATCACAGAAAAAGAGGGTCTCATTCAAGTAACAAAGCCTTGGAAGGAAAAATATGACTTTAGCTTTGACAGTAAGTTTACCCGTGACCTGAAGGAGAGGACAGTGTCAAGGGCTCTACATGGGTATGTACTAGTCTTTCCTTTGTTGTTGTTGTTGTTTTAAAATCAGTAAGTACACTGCTTAGAGATGAACATAAGCACTGCACAGTATGATCGACGCTTTTTATCATTCTCAGTATATTTTTATATATAAGAATATACAATTCATTAGCACCAGGGAAGATCAGCAATTTCATGAAGCAAAAATGTTTTTATTTATTTGCTTACTTCATTACTTACTTACTTACAATGGGGCCTTTACCTTCATAATGGTCTATCAGGCAAATAAGACCAGCTCAGACTGATTCATTTAAGCAATGTTCCAATTTGGGAAAGCATTGAACTTACTTTTAAAGCTGCATTGGTTTGAGGGTGATTAGTCTGTAACACCGAAATGGAGGTCTCCTACAACTGGTTCGTCCTTTTGTTTTTTAGAATAGGTGATCATTGTCTGTTTCAGCGGTACCAGTGATAATGTGATCTGCCATCCGCAGTTTCAGTTCTTCAGGTGTTTTTTTCTTTTTTTGTCTGCCTCAATTTAAATAGCCAATGGGATTTCAACATTGAAGACACCTATGAAGACGTCCATCTGATCTACCACATGTGGATTGGTCTGTTCTACAGCAAACCCACCTCAAGGTTTTTTCATATTGACGCAGACAATCCGCCACTAGAAGAGCTGGAAACAGTACCATGGATCCAGGAGCTGGAAGTAATCCACTCTCCCATGACAGAACAAAATTTCAAGAAATGTTCCTCGGAGAGGTCTTCAATTGCTGTTCCTGCTTTGCAGCCTCTAGAAACAGGACTTTTAGATTTGAGTGCTGAGCATGACAGAGATGTTCAGACTTTGCATGTTCAGTCTGAGGTGTTGGACCTTTCCTTGAAAACTTGTGAGATCGTGGATGTTGACCTTGACTCAAATAAAAACAGAAACGATCAACATGAAGGATTCCTTTCGGGACCCGAGCACTTACCAAGGAGGAAACATGTTCTCTCTGCACCTCATTCAAAACAAGTCACAAATCGGACAAAGCAGATGGTAAGCCTTGAACCTCTCTATATTAAAATCTGTTATGCGGTGACGATTATTGAAATTTTGTCCTGTGCTCATTGGGTGAACAAATACAGAAACTGCTGAAATCATGTTGTTTTGCTTGCGATTACTTGGGGTCTTATGAAAACATTCCTCTTCCACCTGTTGCTGGTTCTTTGTGAACTTTGGTATCAGATTGGACAGAAAATGGTGCTGTTCTGCCATCACATAGGGCTAAACTGTAAAATTATCAGATGCTTTCTTGCTCGAATCCACATTTATTTCTACCATGCTGGATTTTCCACCAGGATTTTCCCTCTTTTTTCCCCTGCTGCATTGTCGGGCATTGTATTTAATAGGTACAGGATTCAGGGGTACATTAAGTTAAATTTTGATACACAGTAAAGCTGATTTATCCAAGAGAACAAAAAAGTAGTATAGTGCAGACTTCATTGTCCATTTTTACAATGAATATGTATCTTAACAGAAAGTTGTTTTGGATACATGTCTTTTTCACATCTTTTGAGAGGGATCCCAAACTCCAGGTAAGCTCGTGGATGAATAACTGTCAAATATAGGCTCTAATATGTAGGAGAAGAAAGTAAATTTCTTTTATTTTAATCATTCAGATCAATAACTTTTTTTGCCCTCCTATTCAGGATCACAGAGGTAGAGTGGACTCATCAGATGGAAGAACCGATGGTGATAGTGATAACGAAAGCATTTCTGATGACAAAGTTATGAAAGACACTACAAATGATGGAGTCACTGAAAGTTCTTTCACCAAACACTCGGAAAGTGATGCTGATTACATGGAGTTGTGTGAACAGACATCAAACATGTGTATGAAGGAAAAGGATTTCTTGAAAATTCAAAAAGCCATTCACAATGCTGAATGCAAGATTTCACAAGATCCTGAGCAAAAAGAGAGCAGTAGATTTCATCGAGCGCATGAGACCTCCAGCTCTTCAGTGAACTTTGATACCAAAGCAGTAACTGTATTCCATCAGGTGCTGCATACCAGTAAGCCACTGATGCTCAGAAAAGCTACACCTCTGAGCAAGAGAAATAATGCGTCAAAAGCAGGATCTGATGAGAACAAGACACAAGTTGGACAATGCACAGCAGAGCATGATGGAAACGATTTAAGAGCTTCGCCAACAGACAATACGTATAAAGATGATAGCCCCCTGAATTGTGGAAGCAATCAGGAAAACAGAGTTCTCCAAGTGGCGCTTGAAGACAAAGTGCATAGTGGCAGAGACTATGGGAATAATATAGGTGCTGCAGCCGTTGCGGTGCTAGATATTGACATTTCAGATGAGCAAGCATGCAGTGCAGAATCTGACAAGAATAACGCCAGAGAGAAACCATGTACAACTACGCTCGACCAGGTTGATTCTACAATTATGGATGCACAGGATAGTCGTTTAACTGCGGGCAAGAAATCAGCAGAACAAGTTGTTCTTGAATTAGTGACAGTGCCAGAAAAAAATTACATTAAAGAGCCACAGATAGAAGTGCGTGATGGCATTGATTCTGAGGGCAGCAAACATGTGGAGAGACAAGATGAGAATGATTTGGAGAGCAGGGCACAGCAGGATGTTTGTAGTGATAATAAGTCCAAAGATGAGGTATGTTCTGCAGAGCGAGAAGGCGATTCCCTAATCAAGGCTGATAACATACTGGAAGTGAATAATTCTACAGATTTAGAACTTCAACCAATGGGTGACGATCCTGGAAACATAAATATCAGAGAAGAGGATAATTGCTGTGAAGGTGATGTTAACTCTATAAGAAATGACTCTGGAGCTTTTTCCTCAAAAGAGGATCTCACTAGAAATGTTGTAAATGATATGTGTATCCAGACAAGTTTCATGAACAATTCACACTCAGTGGAAAACGAGAACAGTTGTGAAACCCCAATGGTTCAAGGTAAGACTTATTTCAAGACTGAACAAGCTGAGAGTGACAGATTGCTTGTTTTAGATTCTGTCTGTTCAGAAATAAGCAGTGAAGATGCACAAGAAGGGAGAGATATTCGTCAAGCAGACAGTGTCAAAGCTGTTAGTAACATCGACTGGAGCTCAGATGTGTTACCCGCCTCCAGAAAATTCTGCGACTTGGATGAGGAACCTACTTCTAGTCGCACATACTGCACAGAGAATGTCATGGATAAAGGGGACAGTGGCAATAGTAGTTTGGCATCCAAGGAATTTGAGCAGCAAAGCAATGTTGAATCAGTCAACAAAAAATGCTACAATGGGCATCTTCCAGGGCAGTTTCTTAAATCAAAGGATGCAGAGACTTTGTCAGAATCCCATAGCTCTAACCTCCAAGATAAACCAAAAAATACATGTGACACTTGCCTACAAGACAGAGACTCAGAGGATTCATCTCTTGGTGGTATGTCAAAGAATACCTGTGGCATTACAGAAATGGCATCATTACAATCAGAAGGAAAGGGAGGTCACACAATTAATTTGGAGAAAATGAGTCACAAGTCAGTGGCAGTTGTTACTAAGGACCAAACTGATCCTTCTGATTGTCAGACAGGTTCTAGTCCTATGTCTGAAAGTATTCAAGAATCGGAGAATCAAGAACAGTATGTGCCTTATAGTAAAGAACTTCTCTCAAGTGCTGTATCCCTCTGTCCTGATACAGATGATCAAGAATGGGACATTTTAGATTACAGCATGAAAAACACTTGCTCTTTCAGAAGAGATCAAGCTGAGGAATTAGAGGCAAGTACATCTTCACTTTCTGTATCCCATGTAAGAGAGAGCAAGCAAGAATTTGACTGGCACACATACTACAACAGAGTGAAGGCACATAAAACATTGAGCAATTTGAAGGAAGTGGATCGTGTCTCTCATTTTCCTCCCTTATCCCTAGTTACTGTGTTCGATAGGAGAGGTAACAGGTTTACACGGCAAAACTATTCCACTGAGCCCACCAAAAATACATCGATGAGCATGCAAAACCGAACCATGTCAGAAAAAGGCCTTGGAAAGTTTGTCCAAAAATGGGAGGATCGATACCCGTTAACATCCGACGTTACCCAGTCCTCAGTGGATCAAGAGCACCTTATCTTTTCAGAAAAAATGAATCAGATTATCAGACGCAGTCGGACTTTCTCCGGGACCACAGTACAAAGTCACAGAAATGCAGATTCTGCTCATAGTCCAGTGACCATTGATTTCTCCTGTCTGGATGAGGAGAACATTTCAGAGAAATTTGATCTGTCTGTGCCCCAGCTCTCTCAAATTAAGGTGAAAGTGGACATGCCAGAGAGGATGGGAACAAGGAGAGATAAGAATGAAAATATGCCTCTCCGCCTCCGCAGAATATTTTGCGAAGACAACAGCGAGGCAGCACAGTCAGCAATCTCCGCTGTAACAAAAGAATGTGCTTTGTCACACAAGGCTATGATGGATGACGTTTGTGCTGGTAAAGCTTTATCTTGCCAAACTGACAGCACTAAAAATGAATGGGATCAGTCTATTCACACAAGTTGTCAGATGGCTGAAGTCTGTGGTCAACTAAAGAAGGACATGTATGCCAGACTACATGATAATCTTAACTCAGTTGTGAGGCAGGCTTGCAAGATAAAGTATAAGTTCTATATCTTGGAGACATCAGCGGATCCTTTCTTCAAAGAAACCAGGGTAAGAAATTGCCTGAGAGAAATCATATTCAGTTGAGTATAATGTCAAGAACAAAAACTTGAACATGAACACAGGTCAAAAAAGTCTTTTGTGTATATATCAGGACATTCTAGAAGCAGAAGGACACATAGGAGTTGAGCCTCATCAGTTCAACCTTAATAGCAATGCCTCTTCACCTCTTCTCATCATATTGAGAAATGAAGATATTGCTGAGCACATTTGCGAGGTAAGTGGGTGATGAACCAACAGGAATAAATGGTCCTTAAATAGTGCTTGCTAGTAATCGGTAATTTTGTTTCACCAGGTCCCTCACTTGCTTGAATTGAGAAAGTCATCCAGTGTCTTATTTGCTGGCGTTGACCGACCTGATGATGTTGTAAACCTCACTCACCAGGAGCTTTTTGTCAAAGGTGGCTTTGTGGTGTTTGATGGAACAGCACTGGAGACACTAAGTTTGGGTACTTATTAATTAATTGTTCCTCTACCCACTGTTGCATGGTCATTTTGTCTCATGAACCACGTTCTTTTCAAGACAATAACAGTCACAGGTAAACACCTGTGCAATAGCTGATTACATCTAGCACAAAGATGTTAATTCATCCTGATGTTCAAAATGGTAATCTGTAGTTGGGTATTGTGTTGCTAAAATGCAGAGTATGAAAACATTACAGTTCTTTTATTACACAGGTTAGGCTGTTATACAAGGTTTTGGTCCCATCACCCTAGGGGCCACTCCCACAATCTTTGTCAGTTTCATGAAATGCAGAAAATGCGTTGTAGATAGGCTTCACCTCTTCGCCAGCAATAACTCCTTGTTATTTGATTGAACTCCATATTGACCACTTTTAACCATAGCAACGACTCTCTTGAAAGGTAAGATTGGATTTGTTGATTTTAGTGATGAATAACCCATATTAGTCAGACTTACAAGACACAAAAAGAGGATTTTAATGAGTTTCAACACAATTCAAAAACTCAGACATCCCACCGCGACTACCTACAGCACCCCCCAGTCGTCAGCAGGGGTGTGCTCGTAGCCAAATACTTTACTCATAATCACACAAATAGCAACTTCCAAAATGGATAACAGATATTTTAACAGGCAACACCATCTTTACAGCACAGTTTATTTCATTTTCCAAATCCGAGGTGACAGCGTGAAGACAAGGAAGAGAATGAAGGGGGGAGAGTGAATCATTACCAGTGTGTATTTGTGTGTGTGTGTGTACATATGGTCAGCTTTTGGACTGGTTGTATTGTAAACTTAAGTAGCAAAAGCAAGACGGGTGACATTTGTTAAACATTCATTCAAAATTACAACTCACTGATGAATCTGTTTTGATAATGAAATACGATCAGAAGTGTCCCTGCAAATACTCCCTGTTAGAGCCAACAACAGTAACCAAACTTGCCCACAGTGTGCAAATATATCCCGGACAGAGTAGGAAGTTTCTTAGTTTTATTAATGGGATAAGACATACATGATGTCCCACAACTGGCAATGGATTTACATCTAAAATAGGCTTTTCTTTTGGCTTCAAACAACTTGCAGTTCAAACTTCTCTCACTTCCAGTTTACATGGAAGTGCAAATACAAATAATTTAATCAGCAAATACAAATACAGATGCAGATATAAATAGTGGCCTCTCTGCCCCCTAGTGGTCAATGTGGACACAGAGGTTCTTTAGATGGGAAACACTCCCTCATTAGTCATGTGTTCATATAGAAAATGGATGATTGCTCTGAAGTTGAATAAAATAAAAATAAAATAAAATTCAGAAATATACAGTAAAATTGACATGTGACCGTTTTATGGACTAACATATAAACCTTTTTTCTCAAAGTTTATGGACTAATGAGGGATAAATTAGTTGGACAGTATCTAACCATCAACATCTTCACATCTTCTATTCTGACAATGTATTTGAAATGATCAAAATATTATCCTGTGTGCTGTTCTTGATTTGGCAATTGTATTTCATTCTTTTTTAATGCCTTGAAGACAACATGAAAAAGATTGTGAGCTTCTTGGAGGAGTTGAGCAAAAAAGGCAGATGGAAGTGGTTTCTGCACTATAGAGACAGTCGCCGGCTTCGAGAGAGTGCACGGTATGTTCAGTCCTCAGCCTCATGGTGTGTTTGGAAAACACAGAAAAGAAGATGAGGCAACACAGTTTTGAGAAACTGTAATTTGTACTTCATTGTCATATTTCATCATTACTTGTGTTTCATCTTGGTAGTTCTGATTATTTAATCTGGAACAGAGAGTGTTTCCTCTTGTAAATATTTATTAAGTTTTGTTTTAATTGTTCTGGTTTCAAATGTAACTTTGTCCATCAGATCCAATCTAGAGATGGGTAATAGGATGCAGTTTATGGAATGCTGTCAAGAAGCAGGCATTGTGGAGGTTCTGCCCTACCATGAATGTGATGTAATTTCACGACCAGAGCCAGACTACCTCCCCTGTCTAGTGCGTCTCCAGGTCCAAAATGCCTCAGCACGGTTCCCTGTTTTCGTCACAGGTGAAGTACCTCCCCTTCTCATGTTGGTCGTCATCATTATGAACAAGTGCAGACATACACATGTTTATGTAATTTAGCTCACATAAACCACTTTAACTTTTGTGTCGTGGTGAAGGAATGAAGTTCATTATCTGTACTAACCTTAATCTGGCCTTGTTTTTTCCCATTTTACTGTAACTTCTGAAATTATTCATGCTCTTAATGAAGATTAGCAAAGAAAGCCACATGAAATAAACAGTGTTAGTTTTGAGTTCATAATAAAATGCAGTATCATAATTTTCAGTTGATTTTCATGTTTTTCAAAGAACTGTCACGGTTGTTACCACCACAATAATTGTCATATAAAATTTTCCAGAGAAAATCTTGCAATAATGTGCTTCTTTAGGTTCACCTCAATCTTAGGATAGTGTATTGTTGCCTTCAGTGGTTTCCTGTTTCACTGGGACACAGTAATGAAGTAGCATGCATGTAAAACAACCTCATTCCAGTAGTGAATTAGTTTTGTGGATCTGTGATCTTATGGGGTTCCTTCATTAGGGTCAGTACAGTCATGAACACAAATGGAGATGGAAGCAAGACTAAGTAATGTTAGTCATACCTCAGTATCAAAAGTGGTTAACTGACCATAAAATGCCCATTTGTGGTGGCTATTTCAAACTCTTGACTTAAACCCAACAAAGAATTTCTGGTTTTTATTTCAGAGGACAGGATACCATGCAGGCTTAAGAATTTTGAAAAATGTATTTAATAAAATTTGGACATATTCTCATTTTGGTTGATTCTATTGAATCATTATATACATTGAAGGTTTGAAAGGTAAAATATTGCTTAATATTTAAGGTCTCCTTGCACACCCTTTTGTATATATGTTCGTGATGTGAATAATTTAAAATAATTTTTGGTGAACGAGTTCCTTTGATTAACAGCATTTTTATATGACAAACTCCGAATTTTCCCTTGAATTTGTTTTTTTTTTCTACAGATGCACCAACAGAATCTTTTGGAGAGAATGGGATATTGACGATGAATATCAACACTTTCTCAAGGATTCTGTCAAATGACACATGTTGTATTTCTTAAATAGCATAAGTAGAATTTATCAACAGGGATATTTTTCAAAACTGTGTTTTGCAGTTATTCTTTACTCGTTCATATTCCTCCTTTTCTACTGAATGTGCTAGATTTGATATATACATGTTCTGTTTTTTTTTGTTGTTTTTTTTTTCTTTTATTTTGTTTTTTGCCTTAATTTATATACTAACTGCCAACAGATTTCCTGTTGATTTTAAGAGAGTTCAAGACAGCAGATTTTAATAAAATACATCAGTACCTATTTGAAAATTTTGATTTTATAGATAATATTGATTTATACAGATCTTATTAAAGCTGTTCCATATGTGTGGATGTATATGGTACATGACTTTGTTTTAGTCTACGTCAGACACAGGCAGTAATTTTCCTTGAACTGTAACTTAAAGGGATTCATATATATATATGTATAAATGTGTGTGTGTGTGTGTGTGTGTGTGTATGTATGTGTGTATGTATGTATGTGTGCATACATATATGTATATATGTGTGTGTGTGTGTGTGTGTGTGTGTGTGTGTGTATGTATATATATATATATGTGTGTGTGTGTGTGTGTGTGTGTGTGTATATATACACATACATACACACACACACACACACACACACACACACACACATACATACATACATACATGACCAGAATAAAGGGGCTGAATCAATAGTGAACCTTTCATTGTTCATAAAATATGAGAAAAGTAAAAATCTTACACATACATTGAGTTACCAACAAAAATTTTCTTTGATAACTTCAATAAATGTATTGGTTGTTGCTGCTACTTATATTTGTCAAAGATAGAACATTGATTGCAAAAACCCAGCCATTTCTTAAGCTGATGTTACAAAAGCAGTTTCAGACAAGTTAGTCAGGAGTGATTTTGGGAACGGAAATGGTACACACATTTGTCAACATAGCCATAACACTGTTGTTATAATAGATGAAACATGTCATATGAGGCTTATGGACATGATCATAAAGCACTGGTGCCCATCATATATAATGATTTTGTGGAAGATATTGAATCTTCTATTTCAATCAGGATCAGATCTCCAGTATGCTCGTGAACCACAGGACGTCAGGCTAAGAACTGTCAAAGGGGGTCTCCAGAAACGACCAAAAATTTTCAGGGCCTGGATATGTGCTAACTTCAAAGCATATGAATCATTTTTTAAAAGCCAGATCTGAGGATGTTTTTGTTTATTACAGTGCACAATATGTCATTGCTCATATGCCTTCACATTTCTCCTACCTACAGCGTCATATGTGCTAAAAGTATATTACTGTTCAGCTAGTGGGCTTATGATTACAGAGTGCTTAATGTAGTTTAAATATTTTCCACATTTGAACAAGTGTCATCTTTGCCTGGTTTTCTAAGCCTCTCCAACAAAGCAGTCCCTGTAATCTCCTCAGTTACCTTCCTTCCCAGCATGATTCTTGTGTTCATCTACTTTCTCTGTGGAGCTCAACAGAGCACCTAAGACAAATCAAGCATCTGACAGGTCAGTGCATGAGAGAAAAAATGAAAAAGAAGTTAAAAGTCACAGGCCTTCAGTAAGTAAGTATGCATCTAACTCTGCAGTTTGAGAACAGCTAAATGTAAAACAGGATGACAAAAACACATGCCTGCACCCCTCATGTGCTTGAAATCAATGGAAGTCCACAGTTAGTCATTATCTCTTCTCAAGGGCTTGCAAGTGCTTCTGCTTAAGGCTTATTTCTTTTGGAGCTCCATGCAGACCAGGGAACAAAATGTAGCGACTGTTGTCAGTTGGAAGTATATTTTGGGGAAAAAAACCCAAATCAATCTCTGTGTATTCCAGAGATATTGTGACAAAAGTAATTTGCAGACGTCTCAACAGTAAATCCAGGCTAGCTAAATTTTATTTGCTAACAGATTACAAATGAGAAAGTTGTTAACGTGATGCATCAACTCATGTACATATGTTCTAGTTGTGTCCCAAGTTAAATTCATTGCACGGAAGTAAGTGGCTCAGGTACCTGCAATGTGATGACCTGTGGTGACTCAGGGACATCACAAGCAGGATTAACTGTGCTAGCATTGTTGTCTGATTCCTCGTTCTGAGTTATTTGGAAAATGTAGTCCCACCATCATATCAACAGTGGATTAAGAGCATTCTTAAAACCCTTGGAGTGGGATAAATTGTATGCACTGCATGGATTTACCACTGTGTTTTATAAAATGAGCTAATCCATTATTTCATTTGTAGAAATGATAAATATTATTAGCATCTGAGAAGAGTGAGAATAAGTTATTTTCATCAGTTGCAGACTTCAAGAAAAGTCTATGAGGTTGACTTCAGATTGCGCCCTGCAGTGTACATTTGAACCCCTAAATTTCTCACAGTTTTGGTGTACCTTTCAGATAGACTGTTGGAAACATGCTAAAACATAGCTACGATCTGTAGATCAGCACATCTGTGCGAAATGTTATTTTATACAATAATTAGGGCAGCAGCTGCTCTACCCCAGAACAGCAAAGCTAACTAGCACAAATCTCTTGTTTACCTGTAAGATTGATAGTAAGTGGCAGTATTTTTGAGGCGATTGTGTCTAATGTATAAGGATGTGAGCAATAACGATTATGTCATTTTGTGCTTTTTATAAGCCTCTAAATAATTCTTACTTGAAAAAAAAGAGGAGAGAGGATTTGTCTGAAGTACTTTTGATGTATTTTCTTAAGTGATCAGAGAATCAAGAAGCACTCATTTAACAGTTGTTGAACTGAATGAATCAGTTCATTAAGAAATTACACATACACACTCTATTCTCTGAATGCGTTGCATTAATCAGTACACTGTGATATCCATTTTGAACTAATAAACAAATTGAACTGATGAACTTATTTCATAACCATGATTTCTAATCTCATTATGTGAATACTGTGTAGTGATTTACAAAGAATCTGTACACTGTAAATGCTCATGTACCACTTGTCCTTTTTCATCTTTGGATACAACAGCATCATAAGGACAGCATGTGCACATACCAATGTAAAACTCTTTGAATTTGTTCTTGATCTCTAGTGTAGTCACAAGTCTACCCAGAGATACTGTGCACTAGGTGGGACTGACATTAATCTTTTATGTCTGATGTCATCCTTTTTTATTGCAGGCTATTCTATAGGAGAGCAGCAAATTGTATTCATATGTGTTTCAAATGCACTAACATCATTCTGTGTGATTTCTGCACTGAGAAACTGGACTCTACTCCATATACTATACTAGCACTGCGACATATTTTATAAGAGATGCTGCCTATTTAGTACAGAATAAAGGGTCTAAAAATGTTTTTGTCATTGCAACTGACAACATTGTAACTGACACTTCACAGAAATATTTGTTTTGCAACAGTAATGAATGGAATTAATTGTGGTGTGACCTACTTCTCCTCTTGTGTGGAGTCCTGCCTAATTAGACAATATCATCTCCAGCTAATGTGTCATTCCTCAAAATATCTGAATTTTAAAGAGCCATGTAATGTCTTAAAATAAGGACTGATTCCTGAAATTTAATTATGGTTTGACCACTACAAAAATGGAATCCCAAATAATATTATAAATATTATTATATTTAAAAATATTAAAATATTTACCAAACCATTAACATTCCAAGTCATACATACACCACACTCACTAGTCATCACATTACCTACTTCACACTATGAACAATACACTTTATACATTACAACCCACACATACTACACACTCAATACACTATAAACAAGACACTATACACATTAAAACTCACACATACTATGCACTCAGTACACACTATGTACATTATTTTGTTGGTAAGATATAAATGGTGTCCATTTTATCAGGAGGGATATGATCATGAAGTCAGGTAGGACTATCAAGCTATTATTAAGGAGCATATTGGGAGGTCATGTTAGTCCCTGACTAAATTTATCCTCCTAAAATGTTCATGTAAAATTTGATATGTTTAGTTTAACATTAGTACAGCTATTTTTTTCAGTACTGCAGCACTTCATGGCATTTTGCAACAAAGGCCATTTGAAATTGCAAACTGAGTGTAAACAGTCATGACGTATTTCAAATTCCACTTTGGTGAAACAAAGCCATTAGGGTCAAATATTACTTGTGGTTCTCATGGTTGAAAAAAGCTAGGAGCTTGAGCATTTGTGCCAAAAAATACATGAGGATTTGTACTCAAACATACATACGTCACAGCCTCACCCTGTATTTCACAATAAGACAAACACGTACCCAGAACAGAAGTGTATACACACACACACCCACATAGTGGTGATGAGCCAGTCAAATTTTACCCAAACATCTAAGGAGGGTAAAAGCATTGTGCCTATGCTGTTTGATTATCAACAAACCTGCAGGTGTAACATTAGCCACATGATTTGAGTGCCTGACTTTTGACTTGGCACTCCACTCCATACTTCATATTCCATCTTAGTAACTATAAACAAAGCGCCAGTATTGAATGTAGGTCAAGGGTATGAAGATGAACAACTTGTCCTATTGTCAATATTAACAGAGCACGGTGGATTCAATGTGGATAATGACAACACAGCTTTTGCACAATACCCATGGGCAGTGAGCCAAAGGACATGACCTCCCTGGGTCTCCTCCATGGGTTAAAAGGGGGATTTACATAAACTTTGATCAATCTTTCATCAGTATTCAACTCTTCAGCTATACCTTCTGACTAGGTTAAAAAAAGCTATAAATGCACTTGCATTGAACAAGCAGCAGGATATTTGTGTTCTTATTTATTGCTCAAAAATTTCCCATAGTAATTACAAAGTCAAAATAGGCATTACACTGGGTCTCTTGTGATTTTCAGCGCTCATTGTCGATGAAACAGTGCTTCCTAAAATACCATGTGCATAAATTGTTCCATTCCTTCAATACAGCAACATTCATGTTTGTTGATTTAGACTGATACAGTTGAAGTTATTAAACAACATCTCTGCTCTCACAAGTGTAACTATAGTAAGTAATGTTTTGGTAATACAGTGTTTGCTGACACACTGTAGGTTTACTGGTGACAAGTCAGTGTAACCCTTTTGGTAATTTACTGAAGTATGTTATGCTGATGATTTGCTATGTTTGGCATAAACCACAAGTACACTGGCTAATACTACAAGTACTACATACATACACGCATACATATTTACATATATACATACAGACAGACAGGTAGACAGACAGAAAGAAAGAAAAGACACCTGATACCAATCTACCAATATATGAGGAGTGAGAAAAACAGAAATAGAATGGGAATATTCTGAATCCTTATGGTAAGGTGATAATGCTACACTGACTTTATATTCGTACACACAAAGATCCATATTTGGGTTTTTCTGAATGACAGAATTTTTTTAAACATATTGGAAATATTAACATATGTTTTAAATTGCTGTCAGATCAGAGATCTGGTAAACAAAAACGGTAAATGTAAAACCATTAAAAGTTTTTGTTTTTCTCTTATATTTTATTACGGTTATTCTTTCTTTCCACTTTTACTTTGCACTTGTATTGTAACATTTACTATATATAATGCTCACAATTACACTTTTTTCTTGCAAATAGACTTTTGTGGGTTTAAAACACATTTAATGTCCTCATTTTGCACTTAAACACTTAGCATATGTTATACTCCATGGTCTCTTTGAGATGTCTTACAGAGCAAATTACATTCATAAATAAAATTAGCTGACAAAACATATTGTCTTGAGTGTTTACTTGTTTATAAGTTCTCATTAGAAAATAATTTTTCATGCACAGCAACTGCCAAACCAGCTCATACAAGCCTTATCATAAAGATGTACCAAGAAACACATAACACTTACTTAACCACAAAGCCTAGGTTTGCAAGTCAAATACAAATGTATATTTAACAGTGTGTGACAAGGAGGGTGTTCCTTTGACTGCCTTTGATTGGTTAACCAATGCTGAGGTCCCCCTGGGTAGTGCTTTGAATAGTTGCTCTCTGTCATCAGTTTAGTGATTCTAAGCAAAACACGATGCCACGTTTTACTGTTAATGTAAGGGGAGAGTGGTTGACAGTCCCTTGTAAGAAACCCAGTTGCACCATACAGTTGCTGGGTCTTGAGGCTCTTAAACGGTATGTGAAGAATAAACCTGACAATGGGGGAATTGATCCGTTTGACGACATCCACTTTGTGGCGAGGCGTTGTCAAGGGCAAGGAGTGTTGGATGCTGATGACACAGTTGAAGATGTTCTTGAAGATAATGACTTCATTGAACTGGGTAATATCCTATCACAGTTATTTCTTGACAACAAGACAGAAAGGCAAAAGAAATGAATGATAGCTCCAATATAATTTATGAAGGCTGGCTAACTGTAGTTCATGACAAAGTTGTTTGAAGTCTGTGTTTTCAAACGTTTGACTTATATACTCTAACCAAACAGATTTAAATTTAAGTTTTAAATGAAAGATTTCTGTTAGTTAGCTGAGATGAACTGTTAATAGAATGTTTCTGACCTTTAATTTTGAAATGTTTTAAACTTCCCTAGTCATCGAGGGTGACACTATGTCCACTGACTACATGCAAGTCCCATGTGGAATTTCACAACTGTATCCTCAAACTGTAAAATAATGTTGCTGAAAATAGACAGTGTTGATTTGGGAATAACAGTACTGTGTAAGAGTAACCAAAATATTCAGAGTATATTAACTATGGCCTAAAGACTACCATTATGTAATTTCAATCATATACAAAAATCCATCCTTTGTTAAATACATGACCTGATCTATGTATCCTGAGTAAGCATACACAGAACATCAGTATATCGAGAGCCAGAGAATGTAAGTATGCACATTATGAACTTCTTAATGCGCACTGTCCTTAAGAAAGTGGTACCAACACAATGAGTAATGAAATTGTCACTGTTTAGTACATTTCTCTAGACGGCAACAATCTGAGCTCTACAGACCTTGTTAATTTGGGAAAGGGGCTCTATAAGATCAAGGTAAGAAACAGGAGTTGTTTGACTGAAACTTTCTCTCTTTTACATGAACTGATTACAGTTTACATGTAATATCATTAAAATGTGCTTGTAACTATTTCCCACAGAGGTTCTCAAACCAAAAATAAATTTCCACCCCAAAACATCCGTGTACAAACCAATGCATCGCACTTTTTAAATTAAGATTAGTCAGGTTGTTAGTGTGGGAGTTTGACATCTGTTGTCTACACAAAGTGAATTGATGTTTCATGTATAAATTTACAGTGAATACAGATTCTGAGAACTGCCACACTGAAAAGCAAAGTGCGCTAACATTTATTGCTGTTAAAGTTTATTGCTGTTAAGTGGATGAAATTTGCATAAATGCATGTCAAAGGGTCAGAGTTATGTGCTCAAGATCAAACCTAGCAGTGCAGCTCTGCATGAGGGAGTGTTGTATTAAAGTTTGTATATAGAAGTTCTCCCATTCTAATACCATATCAGTAAAGCTTTTGAGCAGCTATTTTGGCACAAACAAGTCCTGACACCTATCTATTCGATTATCTTGAGTTAGCTGCAGATATGCTGAGTTTTGATGGTTAAATTTTGTGCCACTAAATATTAATGTGGAGTAGTAAGAATAGTTTTTCAACAAATAATAGCTAATTTTGTCACAAACTACTGAAAACAACATCAGGAGACAATATCACTTGGATTATTTGACCTTTATTATGAATATGCTATATTATAAATCTGTGAACAACCATTTCAACATTTAAGAGTACATTCTCCTATGGCCTTTTTCAGTTGACTCCTGAGGCTGAAAATAAAGTTTTACAATCAAGGGAACTGTTGGACACAATTGTTAATGAAAACAAAGGTAAGAAATTATGTGAGCACATAAGATCAGTTTTATTTGTTTGTCTGTATGGTGAATTGGTCATTTTGACAGGATGGACTAAACATGCCAATAATACAATGGCTTTTGTAATTAATTGTGAGAATCTCTGATTGTAAAACTTTTTTCTTTTTTCCCAGTTGTGTATGGAATAACTACGGGTTTTGGAAAATTTGCACGGACTGTCATCCCTGTCAGCAAACTGAAGTATTATACTCCATTTCTTTAACACTTTATCTAAACTTTCAAAAGTACAATGATTAAATTTGCATTACTTTTCTGTCATAGGGAATTGCAGGAAAATCTTGTGCGATCACATGCTGCTGGTGAGATATGTTTTATCAGTTTTAAAAATTATTTCTATTTTTATCATTGTTACCTTGATTACTAGTGAAAAAGAGGCAACATAGATAAAAGTAGTGACATGCTAACATTGAGATCAAAGCTATATGCCTTGGCCATCTTCATCAAATTTTGATCGATTTCTATGGCTTTCACTAAATAGACACTAGAAGGCCACGCTTTGAAGTACAGTTTAACCATTGCAACCAATCAAAAATCAACTGGAGATCCATTATGATCTCAGAAAAAAGGAGAATAATTTGGTTGTTCATAAATTTGGTTAAGGTTCCAATTGAATCAATATGACAATTTAAATACATGACCTATTTTTCGTTGCCCCAACAAATTGCTTACTGTTGTAACATAGCTAGTTAACTGATCAGCCATACACTCATGAATTACACATGTGACAAAACACCTTGTTGCAGGACACCAGCAAATGAAAAACCTGGTAGGAAGGCAAACATATAATAAACAATTATTAACCCTTTTGAAATCTTACACACTGCCGGCCAGATATTTCATATCTGCAAAAACTGACAGGATTTATTGTAAGAGGATGCTGGCTTGCTATGTAAAGTTGGTCATAACTCAAATTTGAATTCAGTTGCTAGGAATCAAATTTACTTATGTTGCCATGCCGACTTATTTATTTGGTAGTTTTATGACTTGCATAAATATTGTGAAACAAGAATGAGGCTTGCCTCAAAACACATATGTAAATGTATTCTTGCTGCCAAAATGTTCTACTTTTTATTAGAGTACTGAATATACTATTTTTTGACTGTTTAGGCGTAGGCAGTCCTCTGAGTCCTGAGAGAATCCGAATGCTGCTGGCCTTGAGAATCAATGTCCTGGCCAAAGGGTACAGTGGAATCTCCTTAGAGACCCTTCATAGCATGATTCAAGCCTTCAACGGTAAACATAACAATATATGAATTGTCCATATTGGGAAATTTTGTTGATTGAGCTATATGTTTCAACCATGGCTTCTTTGTTCCTTCAGCATCCTGTCTGTCTTTTGTCCCTGAGAAAGGGACAGTGGGAGCCAGTGGAGATCTTGCTCCTCTCTCTCATCTTGCTCTTGGACTGATAGGAGAAGGCAAGATGTGGTCACCCAAAAGCGGTTGGGCAGACGCCAAATATGTAAACACCCGTTTAAAAAATTGTGGGAATTTTGCATTGAAAATGGGAAGGGAATTATTTTCACTGGCCACCATACCATGTGTGAAGTATCCTCTGCAGTAATCAATTGAAAAGGTGATGGAATACACTATTGCTTGTTTTCTCTCAAGCCTCTAAAATTTAACTTTGTTCTACTTTGCACTAACTGCAGGTGTTGCAGGCTCATGGACTGAAGCCAATATCTCTCAAACCAAAGGAGGTACTGGTCCAATACCTTTTATGGTGTCCCTTATCTGTACCTTTGTACTCTTTTATCTTCATGTAGCTGTATTGACTCAAAGGATTGTTGTTGTTGTTGTTGTTGTTAAGTCACTGATTGTTAGAGCTGCTGAACACACTGAACATAATCAAAATACACACAAAAAGAGTACATTTTGTCTTTTCTGTCAAACATCACTACACCAAAAATTTCATGTTAAGGTTAAGGTGCAACTTTCATGGGACCTCATACCAGCCAAGATTTACTCTCATCTGGAATCACCTATTAACTTACGGCTGAAATGTTCCTTACTTGGTCTTTGTCATTTACATAAATAACACCTTCAGGATTGTTCCTAAATTTTATGTCACAATTTGCCACCTTTCAAACACAGCTGCAACATGAATGTTCACTCTGTTGGGCCATTTGAGCTGGACCAAATATGGTCATGTGGTATTGAGATCTCTATTGCATTTACACTCATAGGGGTTGGCATTAATCAATGGAACACAGATGATCACTTCACTGGGTGCAGAGGCTGTGGAAAGAGCTGAGGCCATCGCTAGACAAGCAGATGTTGTTGCAGCCCTCACACTTGAGGTGCTTAAAGGGACGACCAAAGCCTTTGACAGCGGTAGGGGGAAAGTTTTGTTTTAACAATATCTAAATATTTATGAGCAAAAGGAACTGAGTAACACTTTGTGTTATACAAATTTTGAGTTTGAGTGGGATACTGAACCACTCCTGAAGATGGAAAACCTCCAGATGTTTTAGTACATTGCATGTTCCAGAATGTTCCTTTAAAAGTTGAATGATATTTAGTTCCAATGACTGGAGAAACTAAGGCTCATGTTCCTGTCAGTCTGGTGTTCCTGAGTCTTTTTAGAAGTGTACAGGGCAGTATTATCAGTTTGGAATGTAAACACATTTATATTAATTAGTGGTAATTCTACTATGCGGAGGAATACTAAAGACCAGTGACTCCCATGTGATGGCTGAGGACACAATAACAGATCCACCCTCATTTTTAAAAGATATGAGCAGTTGTGATTTGCAGGCTTCCGTTTGCTTGACCCAGACACAAACACAACCAGAGCCAAGATGATTTATCAGGCAATATTACTTTCATTCTTTCCTCAGAGAACCAGGTTTTGAGCTCATGATATTAAAGTTCTGCGTTGTCACACAACAGTGCAACAAGGAACTCCTGAATGGCAAGCATGAATGTCAGTTCTGACAAACTGTTTTTTCATGAGACTGTCACAGAGCTGTAAATTATAATATATTTTTTTCTATAACAATTTCTGTTGAAAATGCAACACTGATGACATTAAACTAGTAACATTTGTCCATGAACTCATCTTGCCCACTTGATAAGCTACATGGCATGATGGACTAGCAGTTTATGTGGCCATAGACATACAACCTGTGATGATGCTTATTATATGCTGCAGGGGTGGTTGGGATTCAATATTGTCAGTATTGTCATTCTTCAGACTGCATTTTGGATTCTTGGCCTAGAAGCAAAATCTGAAAAATTACCATTTACGTTAACAAGCTGTCCATATTACAGTTTGAACAATATGAAATAGTTTTCTTGGAAAGTGCTCTGATGTTATTTATTTTGAATTAGAAAGTTATTATTTTTAAGTTCATTATTACTCCCCAACCATTAAGACTGCTAAGCCCTTCCCACTTTACAATGGCCCATTATCACTCAAATTACCTATCTAACTTTTTTTTTCTAATATCCACTTGATAAATTCCCCCCTCTCACAGATATCCATGAGTTGCGTCCCCATCCAGGACAAAAAGAGGTTGCCTTGCGCTTCCGTTCACTCCTAGACTCTGATCACCATGCCTCTGAGATTGCCGGTAAGACAACTTTGTCTAATAATCTGTTGTAGGTAGCATACTTTGAATAGTATATTGACTCCTCTTTGTTTTTTTCTATGTTTTCCTCGTGTCAGAGAGCCATCGGTTTTGTGACCGAGTCCAAGATGCATACACTATGCGCTGTTGTCCTCAGGTAAGCATCTTAACAGAATTAAAAGTATTGCTCTGAAGAACTGAACATTTAAAATGACATGCCAATCTTTTCTAGGTCCATGGAGTTGTGAATGACACAATTGCCTTTGTCAAAAACATCATAAATACAGAGATCAACAGTGCCACTGACAACCCAGTATCCTTTTTCATATGAGTCTCACTTGTGTTGCAGGCTGGAATTCCACACTCTAAGCCCATCCTTTACTTCCCTTCCCTCTGCCTTCATTGTTGTGACATGTCGAGTTGATTAAGGGGAGCTACGTTTTATTAGAGATAGTTACTCACAGCATTCCACATATGCAAAAATGACAAAGTAGTCATTTGTAGCAACATTGTAGCAACAGTAAAGAAAAGGACTTAATTGTATCATCCAACTGGCTTACTTACCCTGGAGTTTCTGCTGGCTCCTTAACAGCAAAGTTTATGCTCTTTAAATCCATGTTACTGAGTAGTAACTCAAATGTAATTTTGCTGAAAGAAGTTTTACCCCTAATACAAGCATGTGCAACTTCTTCGTAGCAGTACATCTTTTAGATTAAGCTGAGCCTAGAATAATGTTGTTATTGCACCTAATAAGTTCAGTATAATTAAAAGTTGGTTTCGCGTGGTGTGGGCAAAACCTTAAAGCTATCTTGAATTTTGATGCTCCAACAGTTTAAAACAGTTGCGGCCTTAATTCCTATGTCAGATGGTATTTTCAGAGAGAGGCGAGACAATTTCAGGTGGAAATTTTCATGGGGAATATCCAGCAAAGGTAAAGGTGGACAGTCAGCGTATTTATGAATGAGTGTGTCACTATTTAGACCTAAACAATGCTCTTGCTATGAATCTTGATGCAACAGAATATTTTTTCACCTCAACCTATCATGTCTCCCTCTTTCTCCCTCTTTGTTTCACACTGCAAGGCTCTGGATTATTTGTCCATTGCTGTCCATGAGCTTGCGGCCATTAGTGAAAGGAGAATTGAGCGTCTGTGTAATCCCTCCTTGAGTGAATTGCCAGCCTTTCTTGTTAGTGAGGGCGGCTTGAACTCTGGTTTCATGATAGCACACTGCACTGCTGCAGCCCTAGGTCAGTCACACACTTTTTGACCTTGTGATTTCACTTTCTATCCTTATCAGGTTTACCATGTCTGTCTTCCTTACTGAGTAAAGTTTCTTATCTCCCTGTAGTTTCAGAAAACAAAGTACTCTGTCATCCATCGTCGGTTGACTCTTTGTCCACCAGCGCTGCCACGGAGGATCATGTATCAATGGGAGGATGGGCTGCCAGAAAGGCCCTGCGTGTGATTGAACATGTAGAACAAGGTTCAAAAATGTATTTAAGTATCCTCATATAATGTGATGAACACGATTTGTTGTACAATGAAAAGACATCTTACAGGAATGCTATCATGATATATTAAGAGTCTCTTTGGGGTGGATACCACTGTAAGCTATGATTAAATTCAGATTTCCAAGCAAATTTCTCAAAGAACATTAGACACTGAGTCTTCCTCATCTTGTTATATTATGCTTTGAGAGAAAAGTGTCGGATGTGTCACCAACAATGATATGAAGAAGACTACACTTAGATATAGCTGGCATGAAATACAAAATGCATCGTGGAATCTTTATTTCAAGATTAGTGAGCACATTATAACTGAATATAACACAAGCCGTTTCACAGCACTGTATGGTATTACAATTAGCTCATCCAAACTGAACGCTGTTCTGGTGATCTACCACTGGTGCTCCGCAGTCACTTGATTTTTGTTTGTTCCTTCACCTCTTGATACTTTTCTGTCAAGTCACTCTGGTAATCATGCTGGAATGTAGCTATATCTCCATCATAAAAGAACTTTGCAAAACCTCTGTACTGAAAAACAAAGACGGGAACTCTCACAGTCAGACTTGAGTAAAACTGTTCTCTTTTGTTTACCTTCAGTGCTGGCTATTGAACTGCTGGCTGCATGTCAGGGCATTGAATTTTTACGCCCCCTTCGCACCACAACTCCATTGGAGAGGGTTTATGACCTTGTGCGCACCGTGGTTAAGTAAGTCAAACAGTATTATCCAAACATACAAATGACAGTCTGTAGAAACATTGAATAAGCTGGTTAATATTCTTCTCAGGTTCATTTCCCTTTCATCCTTTCTCTATTTCTCTAAATCTATAGGCCTTGGATTAAAGACAGGTTTATGGCCCCAGACATTGAAGCTGTCCACCGGCTTCTTATAGATCAGAAGGCAAGTGTTCCTTTCACAACTGTCAACATCAGCCATGCAGAATGTTATACCAAATGTGTTGAAAAAGTGATATTTTGCAATCTTTCTTCAGGTGTGGGATGTAGCTAAACCATACATTGAAAAGTACCGTATAGAACACATTCCAGAATCCCGGCCCTCCTCTCCGACGGCCTTCTCTTTAGAGTCTCCACCATCACCCCGAAAACGGATGCGCCTTGAGTGACAGAGAGGTTAAGCTAATATATTGCCTTCTTTCCAAAGCAATCTTCACATGTGAAAGCTTTGGCTGAATACTTTATTTTCGACATCTACCCTGTGAAATTCTTTGTAGCACAGTGGAGTGTAATAAAAGGCAAAAATAATGAAACACATACAATAACTGTTACATACAATACGTACAATAGCTGTTTTTTCATTTAAAAAAAAATAATACAGTGCAAAATAATTCTCTTAATAGTTTACGATGAAATATCCTGAAACTTGGAAAGATTTTGAATAACTGTGCACTGGCACATGAAATCAATATATAATTTTATTTTAAAATCAAAGCATAATTATGTTCCTTCTCCTATTTCATTTATATTAATAAATCCTTCCAATATGCTTTAAAGTCTTACATATATTTTGTAACAAGTTGATTCATTGCATTGATGGTGTCAGACTTTTTATTCAGATCATTGACAAATGAGAACAAAAGATAGTGTCTCCAGTGAATAATACACAGGATGCAGTTTTGCAAAGTGTCCATGCAACAGTCAGTATATTAAACATGAAATATTTGTGTAAACAAAAAATAACATTTTTGAATGTCATTTTCAGTTGCACAAGATATGGTCCACTTTGTAATTTAATAGACTAGAGTTATGATTTCAAAGCTATTTTTTTTTTTTATTTTAAACCAAATTCATTGAGGATAATGTTTTAAGTCATGAACCTGGATCTTGCTGATGTTAGTTATTTAGCATAGCTGCAGTTAGCCTAGTCGAAGCCTCAGTTGACAAAATCATTGTTCCTACCCATCCACACATATGACTGGCTAATGTACAGGACCAGGCAACTCTAGCTGATGCATATGATCAAAAACCAGCTGAAAACAAAAGGTATGCTCAGTTAATATTGACACAAAAGCTTGGGTGCACCGAGCGGAAGAAAGGATAACAGCCTCGGCTGTACAGAGGTAAAAGCTGTGTCTTAGCCTAGTTATCAGGAAAAAGAGCTTTCTGAAGTCGTGATACTTTGCAGCTAGACTGAATCTTTATTCGAGGCTTTCAATACAGTGCATGCTAGTGCCACCCTGTGACCAATTTAGAGTAAGCAAATGGTCATTTAAAGATGATGAGCTACATATGCTATAGCAGAGACAGCTCTTAGCTTTCGATATACAAAAACTTGTACAATAGATGTCGTTCAGCAAAATGGTTCTTCTTTAATCATGACTAGTTTCTGGTGTGGACTTGTTAAATTTTTACTATTTTACCAGTTTTACTGTTATTCCTAGTTTATTCTCTCTCTCCCTGTACATCCTGTTTTTGTTTCCTATGCAAAGCACATTACCACAGTTATCCTGTGTGTATGGTAAATCTTTTACTAACATGCTTACTCCTTAAGGCTGACTTTTAGGGTCCATGTGTCTTCTGCTGATGTGCTGTATGACAAAGGGGGCTGACAGGTCAACAAGTCCTTGAAACTGTTTTACTGTTTAATTGGATCAAGTTACTCATCTGCAATGTGCTAAAATGTCTGCATGCAAACAACTGGTTTGAAAACCTTTATACTTCTTTCTATATCTCTCTTCACACATTGTATTAAACCTTTCTACCTCTTAAGAGAGTGAGTCTTTTGCTTCATCACTTTGGTTTGAGTCCACCGAGAGGGGGAAATTTAAAACAATCATCTGGTAACTATGACTGAGTGATGTGTCAGTTGGCAGTGCACGTATCAGACTCCTGCTGAGATGCACTTTTGACGTTACAAATGGAAGTTGTCACAGTGTTGACAAATATGACAGAACTGGAAACAATGCTGGTAGCACACACAGTTGCCCTACTGCACATGAGACCAGCTGAACCCTGTGTATAACAAATATCATGTAGTGATGTGGTAAGCCCATCAGTTCTGATGGGGGGTGTACCGACAGGCCTGGCGATTCATCACACTCAGGTTTTAAGGGATACATGTAGTTGCCTAGCTTGGGGCAGAACCTGCAGGGTTGGTCTCTATGAGCAGCCAGTGGACTGCAATAACAGTCCAGTATTTCTAAAGGAATTACTCAAATTTTGTTCTCTCCAGGTTCTCGCTCAGGCAAGCGGTTTTTATGTTTTAATGGTAATATACACATGCTTACGACCCAATGATCAGGAGGCACAATGGTTGTTATCCAGTATAGTTACCTCTGTTCCAAATGAATGGCAAAATTACGGAATTACTACTATCATGACCAAAGTCAAAATGGCCATATTGAAATGATGTCCTTGACCATAAATTAAGATCTCATAAATTCTGATTAGTCATAACTGGAATGGTAAATATCCTCAGTGGTACTTGGCAAGCCATATCTAAACTGTAACAGAGTTAAACTGTAGTCATTTCTACAGTTTAATTCTGGCTAGTCACAGTGGCATTTTTAATCTAAGAATTTGACAGTTTTGATGAGGCAGGCAATTGATATCTCAGCATTGTGACTTGCTAAAATAACATTCCTGGTCATACTTCAAGATATGAATAAAATTGTTGTCTTCTCATAATTGTCTTTCTGATATCTGAATCAAAAAGGTACCAGGTGGACATACCAGTGGTTCCATACCTATTGAACCATTGGTACATGGTATACATCACAAGTGTGGTGTGTAGTCCTGGAGGGGGGTCCAGAAAGCGGGTGAAGCCTAGGGGCTCACTACTTACTCTGAGTTAACTAACTGTGAGTTTTCACTAAACCTGTGGCCTGTAGAACGAAGCGAGGTAAAGGTAACTTCTAGTTAAGTTAACTCAGAGTAAGTAGTAAACTACCTAATAGAAGAGCCCTATGGCTTCATTCTCCTAGCAAAACAAAGCCATACTGGCCCCTCTATTAAGATGTTTACCAGTCGTTACCGTGATAAGCCAGTTACCTCGCTTCGTAGTACAGCCTGCTTTCTGGAACATCCCCTGAAGCCCTCAGAATGCAAAACAAATACATAAGCACACATAGGCACGTACATACATACATACATTTTTAAATTAAGCTACATTTTTTGTATTCATGCTGAAAAATATTAATTACTCCACCTTTCTAATTTTTTTTATTCTTTCATTTATTTATTCATTTATTTATTTATTTAATTTGTCGTTCTGACTCCTCCACACGTAGTAACTGAAACAGGACCCGTCAAGTTCTGCGCAGTAGCTGAGTCCTGCGAACGAGGCCCTTACGTTCTGTGTGTTCCCAGAAGTCTCCGCTTCATGCGCACGCCCAGATGCACACTTAGTGCATAAGTGCAATCATGGCGGATGCAGAGCAGAAGGAGCGACAGTGTGAGGAAGAGATCCTTCCGAATGGCGAGGCGCATGATTTAAAAGAAGAGGAAGAACATGCCGAAGAGGCGGCCAAGAAAAAGAAGAAAAAGAAGAAGAAGAGCAAATCAGCCGCCTCAGGTATTTTGCTGTGATATATCAGCCTTACTGACAGTGTTGGAGTTTCTAGCCACTAGCTAGCTATCTAGCTAACTAACAAATTAACAACTCACTTGCTGTCTTGCTTAACTTCAACGGCGAGGTACCCCTGTGCTAAGAAGATAACATGCTGTCTCTTGGCAGCTGTTCCACGCTTCGCTTTGCAGTTCTGCCTCTCGTTTCACCGCCGCAAACCTATTAGCATGCTCCCTTTCAGAAGTGCCAGTCAACTAGTAAAGTCTTACCGATCGAACTTAGAAACTAATAACTGATGCGCAGTGCTTGGAAGATCTGGACATTCAGATATATCGTCCATAAAATTGTAATATTAGCCTGTTTATTGGAATGCGAACCTAGCTATTAAGTAGGACAGTTTGGCCGCCTCGTCATTTTTTGGTTGTCAGAGCACTGTGTAGTGGTGTGGCGGAGTGTTCAGAAGTAGTATCGCCGAATAGTTACACGCTCAGTAACGCATGATTTTTTTAGTTCGAAGGCCCGCTGTGACTACCGCTGAGTTTGGTGAAAATGACGTTACGCAACAGTTCAGAGACAGCGCACATGCATCAGTTTCATCCTTTAAAAAGTATATTTAACCATAACCAAGTTTTCTGTTGTAAGCTGTAACATTTGAAAACAGGATTTTTACAATCTTTTCGCCACAAATATCCCCACCTCTATCGTGAAGTAAAACATGTAGCGAAACGTACAGTACTTGTGTTCTGTAAGTTCGTTTCCAGAACTAACTTGCGTTAGTAAACCTCACACTTCGATTCGGTTTAATCGATGTCATGCCATTGGTTAACAGCAAGATAAATCAACACGAGTTTCGTTAGTCCAGCCACGGCAGCGTTCATGGGCTTAATTGTAAACTGTTTAGATATTTAAATCTGTTAACAAATGTTAAGAGAATTCACTCCCTGCTGCCAGCTGCCCGCGAGGGTGTGTGAAAGAAGTATATCAGACTAAAATCATTTAGTGTTAAATTAAGTAATCTGCTGCTTTAGGAAAAGGCGTCCCATGGGGACTACTGATGTTGTTTCATAATCGATGTAAAACCAAATCATATGTGTAATCATGATTTTTCGTTAAGAATTTAAAAAGTCTTATTTTGTTCACTAACCTATGGATTCCACTTCGTAACACACCCCTCTGATCGGAATTTTTGGTACGGCACATGTACACAATTTTACCACATGTGCAGCACGTGCAGCGGTTAGGCCTGTACCCCCTGACCTGCACATTATAGTCTTTTGGGCTTAAACGTGGGAGGAGGGGGTTCGCAGGTCAAAAACAAATGAGTCATTTCTGCAGTCTATATGTCGCTTTAGTGTTACTTATGTGCCCTGAATTTAATCATAACTAGCTAGCGAAAATGACTACAGGAATAGTGGAATGTTTTGTGACCATATCATTCGCACCTATATTTTAGTTTCACATGATGAATGTGAATTGCTTATCATGAATCTGTATGATGTGGGATAAACCAAAATTTCAAACTCAGTCACCCACACAGGATGAAGTTAGTGTGCTCAGCGTTTTATCTGGAGGGTTAGGTGGAAACACCGAGATTTGGGCTTCTTTTTTCTGGGTGCTCCAAATGAAGAAGGTAAAGAGGATTGAACACCTCAGTCTAGTATTCAAAATGCAGAAATATGACTATTTTTTTGTTACATGTGCCAGTTTCTGTTCATAGCTTTAGTAAGTATATTTACACATGTAAGTCATCACCATTAATGCTAAATATGGCTTTGTTGTCACAATTAGGCAACAAGGAGGCAGACGGAGTTGGCGAAAGTGTTAAAAAAGTGACAGAACAATTGGAGCAGCAAGCCTTGGAGGATCATGATAAAGAAGATGATGCAGAAGATGGTTTGTCCCTTTCTTAACCTATTTTTTCATTGTTTTTACCATCAAATAAAGATTAATATTGGTTGGCCGGACAAGGATAAAGATAAGAAGTCAAGGTGTGCACCAGTGTAACCTGTTTCCAAAAATGATAAGGTAACAGTTAAATGAACTATGATCTCACATTAAATATTCCTGAAAGAGGGAGTTTTGGCAGACTTTTAGTGAAATTAGAGAGCATTTCCTTTTTAGTGCTGATCAATAGAAGTGGTAAATATACTTTTCCCAAATATACTGCAGACATGAAAGCTCACAAATACAGGCAAATATTAAGGCTCTTGGCTGGTGTAGTGGTAAATAAACACTGTGTACCATCGCTGAGATTCAAACCTGTGATACCTGCTGGATCAGTTGTCACAAGAACCTTCCCATGCTATGTTCTGAGAAGGTCAGTTAGACCGTGTACTTGCCCCATCATTGCAATTTAGACATTCCCAGCTCTGATACTGTTGTAAGTGACTTTTAGGGAAATAGCATTGGCCTCCCCATGTTCCCATGGAGGTGCCTCTGAAAATGGATATGTTTAACCAAAAAAATCGGAAAGATTTGGTATGTTAACATGTTGAGAGGGACACGGGGGAACTGCCTTTGACTTGTCTTTGAGGTTGGACAGTCATTGAAATTTATGATAGAGAAAAGAATCCACAATACCAAAGTGGACGTAAAGGTAATAAAAATTCCCTTAAAAAAAAAAAATCGGGCTCATAGTGATAACTGTTGCAGTGTCCTATGCTGCTATGACCTGGTGACAAGCACATTTCTGTCCCGTACGTGAAACAGCTAGTGGCAGCCTCTGGAGCCTGCTGCGGAGTCTTTGGAGGTGCAGCTATAAGCGATGCTTAATGAACTGTACTGTTAGCTTCGTGGTTTCATTCTCCAGGCCACTAAAACCGCACTGTGTAAAGGTACTTGAGTCATACTCTACACTACCCTATTTCATTAAATCATGAGCTTGCTTTATTTTGGGGATGAGCAAATTAGTGATACCAGGTGCTAACAGTCATGGTTTGGGCAAACAGCAGAAAGCGGAGTCCTTAATTATTGGAGTTTGACCCCCGTGGGATAGCTAATACCTGGTGTATAAAATCATATTGCTTTTGAATATTTTGGTTTAAATAATTTGTGGTTAGAAAATATTTTAATAGTTTTTACTCCAGCCTGTTGGCTGTGCCTCCAGGTCCGTTCCCACATGCCTTTCTGTCCTCAGCATTTCTAGTTTAGTCTCACATCAGCGCAGCTGACTCAACTCATCAGCCAGATTTTCCAAGCCCTTGATTAACTTAACCAGGTGCACCAGCAGCAGGCTACGCTAAGCTCCCACTGTCATCAAAGAGCAGCTTGGCCCAGGAGTTTTAATGCGTCTCAGGAAGATCAGCTCTAAAGCTTTAGGACTTATAAACACAATGATTGATTAAATGTTTCTGAAGCATTTAGCAAGTTCATCTGTCTGTAAAATGCACTTTTTACCAAGTGAACCGAAATCCCAAAATTTCAGTAAACCAGCAGAATTCAATGAATCCTGCCTTGTTTCCAGTTTGCAATGTCTGTCAAGCTTTTTAAGCTTATGCTTGTATCAAATTGATCGCCCCCTTTGACTTTGCCATGTGTATGTGAATTGTAGCTAGTTGTCATTAAAATGCAGTTCTGTGAAGTCCAGCTTATTGTGTAGATATGAAATGTCATGAATTACCAGTATGCATAGGCTGACACTGTTAGTATGTTTGGCATCACACACATACCCTCTACTAATACATTGGATGGATGGGAGAAATAAACAGAGGTGTGGACTCGAGTCATATGACTTGGACTTGAGTCAGAATCGAGTCACGATTTTGATGACTTCAGACTCAACAACATTAAAAATGACTTGCAACTCGACTTTGACTTTAATACCAATGACTCTAGACTTCTCTTGGACTTTACCTATTTGACTTGTTATGACTTGACGTAAAAATATTACATTTATTCATCTTATCAAGAAAGTGTGCAGCTATTTCCTGATAATTCTTGCTCACGCGGGACTTCAGCGGAGCCTACAATGAACACTGATGACATTGCATGCACAGCAGAGAAAGAGGCATTGGCGAGCGGACAAGAAAATGATGCATCGCATTTGGTTATTGCATTCGGTTTCAAAGACTACACTGTTGTAAACAGCAAAAGGATGGCAATATGTAAAACATGCGGGACCAAAATTACAAGGGGTGAAGCAGTGGTTTAAGCTAGCAAGATAAGAGCTAGTATGGGTCTACCTAGTTCTAGCTAGATTATCAGCCTAAAAACATTGAGCTCTCGACACGCTCGTTGTGGTAGGATAATCTTGTCTTAAATTGGTTGCCTCCAGTTCTCCTGAGGAGTGTGTGTCCAGCCACCGTGGCATCATGCTACGTCCTCATCGCGCACAAATGTCTACCCACACTTCTGCTTACCCTGAAATCCATATTGTAAAAACAGCTCACTCACACACTTCACTCACTCACTCATTCGCTTACCCACACACACTTCACTCACTCACTCATTCATCAGGCAGAAATGCAAGAGCAATAAGTTAGTCGAAGAGTGCACAATGACTTGATTAGGACTTGAATAAGGTTAAGCACTTGGACTTTACTTTGGACTTGGTAATCCTCGACTTGGGACTTGCTGGGGACTTCTGTCTTGACTTGGGACTTCTTTGTTAGGACTTGAGACTGACTTGTTACTTGCCAAACAGTGACTTTGTCCCACCTCTGGAAATAAATATTTAAAACATGAAGAAAATTTTTAAGAATTTTGTTGTTTATTCAGTTCCCAGTTAATCCAGTTTCGGATAGTTTTAGGTTTTTGATAGTGCCATCAGGATATTATCCAATCACTTTTGCCCTTTTTTACAGATTTCATCCATTACCTACTGAAATAAGACAGCTTTTTCACCAGCTGGGAAGCTTGTAACACAAGCTAAATCCTCTTTTATTTATTTGCAGATGGAGAGGAAGGTGACTCCGCAGGTAAAAAGAAGAAGAAGAAGAAGAAGAAGAAAGGACGTGAGTTTTATTTATGAATTTTTTCCTCCGCAGTGTTTCAGATGCTAAGTGTATAACTGGTACATTCCTTGATGCATTCTAAATCCTACTAGTTCACACTGAACTACAGTGGGTTAACATAAGTTGTTGCCACTTTTGTTTTTTTGCCCATGGGAATTTTGTGCATTACCTCCAGGAGTGGACCGTGTACAACATTAATATGCAAATGCATTTGCCTTTTTGAAGTGTGGACTGGTCGGCACTTTGGGAATGTCTTTGGGAGTCACAATGGTTCTTAATCTTTTTTTTTTTTCGGTCTGTCTCACAGCTAAGGTGCAAACCGATCCTCCCTCAGTTCCCATTGCTGAGCTGTACCCAAATGGCGTTTTCCCCAACGGGCAAGAATGTGAATACCCACCCTCACAAGATGGGTACAGACTTTTTTTTTTTTTTGCTTGTTAGAACTCTAGTCAGAGCAGAGCATATGTTCAGGTCTGTGAGTTGCATAGTTCATGATGTACATGTTAAGATTACACTTACAATGACTAGGGCCAGTTAGAACCTAACTGTATCTGTGTCTTACAGTATAATGTCTCAAGCTGTATTCATCACATTTATTGTTCATTTTTAATTTGAATGTCTAGATAGATAACACTTTCTAAAGCTTCTTTTTAGAGATGATTTCCATAAAATGGAGAGATTTTCGTTTGTCTTTGTTTCAGGCGAAGTGCTGCCTGGCGGACGAGTAGTGAGGAGAAGCGAGTCCTGGATAAAGCCAGTGAAGAAATTTGGAATGACTTCCGGCAGGCGGCTGAGGCACATCGGCAGGTCAGACGCTACGTCATGAGTTGGATCAAACCTGGAATGACCATGATTGAAATCTGGTAATTTCTTTCTTTCCCTTTGAGGCAGCCTCTTGATCTTGAAAGAATATCTTGATTATGAAATATACTGAGTAGTGAATTCAGTTTAAGTGACGCCTGGTTTTTATCCATTGTAAATTTGCCTTTTATTTAAAAAAAAAAAAAGCACTCTGGTCTATTTATGTTATGTAATGTGATGTTTTGTAAAACACAAAATTGGGCCTTTATTCTGTTCACATTACTCAGTGTTATTACATAATTCTGTTTGTTTTTTCAGCTAAATTTATATTTTCTCTGTACATTAGCATACAATAGTCTTTGAGAATAATGATAATAATTATTATTATTATTATTATTATTATTATTATTATAATAATAATTATTATTATTATTATAATAATAATAATAATAATAATTATTATTATTATTATTATTATTATTATTTACTGTGGGTTTTAACCTTCAGGAGCTTATCGTTTTTGTTATTGAACATCAGTGGTTCATGTTTTATAAGCAACAACCTGAATGCAGGGTAACACCAGTGCAAATAAGACAAGTACAGAATCTTTTTAAATCAAGTTAATAATGATGTCTGCGTTAGCAGGGCGTCCACACATTCCACTATATTCAAAGCTGAATTTTGTATTGCTTTTCACATTGTCATGGTTGTGAACTGACTTGTACCATCCACTTAATACCACTATTAAATTAGTACTCCTATATTCTTGCACCACATTTGCTGTTAAGACTTGTCTCTTGGCTGCCAGAGAAATGTGAGCATTTAGCGTGAAATGTGCTCTCCGCCTGCAGAGTAACTTGTTTCAGGACCAACGCACGTGCGTGTGTGTGTGTGTGTGTGTGTGCAGTCAGTAGTAGGTTACTTGCACATCTGGTCGCTAGCAGGATACTCTGTCAATGTCAGGTTGATACTTGCAAAGCTCATGGCTATTCACACTTATTCTGTCTTTTACATCAACAGACTAGAGCAATTAGTAGATCTAAATGTTTTGCTCTGTCCTTTCAACCCTTACATGTTGGTTTTTGTCCCCTGCAGTGAGAAACTGGAGGATTGCTCAAGAAAGCTGATCAAAGAGAATGGCTTAAACGCTGGTCTGGCTTTCCCCACGGGTTGTTCTCTCAACCACTGTGCTGCCCATTACACTCCCAATGCTGGAGATCCTACTGTGCTGCAGTATGACGACGTCTGCAAGATTGACTTTGGCACACACATTAATGGTATGCATCTCTGTATAGAGTGACACACTATGCATTTATTCTTGGACGACCTTTTTTGCTGGCATCATATTTCATCCCATAATGCAGGGTCCATTGATTGGCTGTTCTTGCAGGTCGAATTATTGACTGTGCCTTTACTGTCACCTTCAATCCAAAGTACGACAAACTGCTTGAGGCAGTGAAAGATGCCACTAATACTGGAATCAAGGTACGTCTGTCCCGTGAATCTTGAAACGTGAGCTGTTTGGTTCATTGTGTTGTTTAAGGGATATTACACAACAGTCACTTTGACATTTGATTCAGTTCTTCACTCCTTGGTGCATATAATCTACAGGTCTTCAATTTGATTGCTGTTACCTGTTGAGAGTGGGTTTCTGCATACGCAGTGTTTCTATGTTAGCACACTGCAGAATGTCGTGGTCTGTTCTGATTGGCTGAACTGCTCTCTGTCTCAGTGTGCCGGAATTGATGTTCGTCTGTGTGACATTGGAGAGTCCATACAGGAGGTCATGGAGTCATATGAAGTGGAGTTGGATGGGAAAACGTATCAAGGTATGCAGTCATCGGAGTGACATAGTGTAAAGCTGACACGCCGTGCCATAATTACTTAAAATTTTTCATTGAATTATTTATTGATTTCTGCACCTTGCTGATCAAGTTTGCATGTCAGTCTTCCATATCATATATATTTTTTTATAATGTCATTGTAGTTGTTCTGAGGCCTTAAAATTCAGTAGAGAATGGAGGTCATTTCCTGTTTCTTGGATCTGTGATATTACATCTGGTTCTTCATACCATGTTTTGGTGTTTTGTACTAATGTTATATAGTCAAATACCAGTAACAAGAGGAAGGAATAGCACTAATTCCACATCAGAATTTATTCAAACAACATTGGAAGTCACCTGTCCCCTGTTTACCTTCTCTCCAGTGAAGCCGATTAGAAATCTTAATGGCCACTCCATTGGACAGTACAGGATACATGCTGGCAAGACAGTACCAATTGTGAAGGGTGGTGAGGCAACAAGGATGGAGGTTAGTTCCCAATCAGAGTTCTCTCTGAATGTTTGAGTTTCCTCATTACTGTTCTGTCTGTGTTTCATGTAGTGTCTTGTCTATAATTTTGATCGATTTAATTTGATTTTGATTGGATCTGTGTTTGTCCAGTTTCGGCATATTGTATGTTGGGTTTTTTTTTTTAAACTCCTCCCAAAAAGAAATGTTTTGGAATTCTTGCTGAATTCCAAAATATTCAAATATCTTAATTCAAACTATCTCATGGTTCCAAAAATGCATATTTTGAGGGGTATGGTGTTTCAGATTTTGTTTCTAAGTTTATAGTCTAGTGAGAGATTGTCATTTATTTCTCAAACTGTCCCAGTATAACTTTAGCCCTAGTTTAGCATTTATCGTCAAATTAAAAATGACTTGTGTTTTCAGGAATGAGTGGAACACTGAGCATATGCAAGGTGTGAGTGTGTGTCTGTGGAACAGGTAGAACAGGAGTTGTCACACAACATGAAGAAAAATAGTGTTAAGAAGACTTTTCTGTAGATGAGCAGCAGCTCAAACAGTACCTCTAATTGCTAGATATGATTTAGTTCGTAGTTATGACTGTCACCAAAAAAAAACTATGACTCTGTAGGCAGTTGTCAGATGGAGTAACTTCAGAGTTGACTGACATCTAATTTGCTCACAGAGCTTGCAAGTGGGAGGTGATGTATTTTATTTCCCACCTCATAGCTCTTCTTTTAAAGGTTGCCAGTAAAAGTTAAAAGCCACACTGCAGAAGCAGCCCCTGACAGTCCGTTAACCACGATTTCATGGAAATGTTAGTGTCCCTCAGGATCGGCCATTAGTAATGATAAAAAAAAAAAAAAAACATGGCTCAGTGCTCAGGATTGTCTTTCCCTTCTTTTTTCAAGTCTGGGGTATTCACACACACACACACACACACACACTACTTTGGGCACCTTGGAAGAAGAATTTCATTGAGTTGTTCTCTCACTGAATCAGGTCATAGTCTTCAGCCATGGGGTATCCATTATCCCACTGCAATGTTATTTGATATTTGTGGTTGTCATTTTAGTCAACATGCACTGCACTCCACTTTGAGTCAGCTTCACTGTGAACAGGTGAAAATATGTAGTGTCTTCTTAAAGTATCATTTCATTTATATGAACCGCTTTGGTTCTTTTGAGCTGCCTTGTTTATTCGTGTCTGACTGTTTGACTTTTTCCACCTGCTGTTTTAGTTCCTGGTTAGGGTATATTTTCAGTGATGATTCATGTATCATTAAGAAAATTCTGATGAAAGTTTAAAAGTTCACAAATACTCTGTACCTCTCGTGTGAGCCTCAAAATTCCCAATGGGAATGGAGGCACACAAGTGAATTGTTGTGCAAAAATATTGCTGTATTGTCAAAGTCATATGTGTTAGACTGAACTCATTTCATGTTTTCCCTTGAGTTTTGGAATGTAATCTTACAAATGAAACTTAAGGGCTGTGGTAGGACACAGAAAGGAATGATCGTGATGGAGTCCTGATATGTGTGTTTCTTTGCCCTCTCTTTCACAGGAAGGAGAAGTGTACGCCATTGAGACCTTTGGGAGCACAGGAAAAGGCATGGTCCACGATGACATGGAATGCTCTCATTACATGAAAAACTTTGAAGTAGGACATGTGCCAATAAGGTTGGTACCTGTTTAATTTAAACATCATATGACGTTGTTTTACTGTAAGTGTCTCAATACCATTGATGATAAAATTTCAGGCTGCATAACGTTTATGCTTTTTTAGGCAAGGGCGTGTTTAGTATGCACTTTAAGACTTCAGCAAAGTATTTCACTTGAATGAATATAACAGGCTATCCTTTGTCATCACAATCAGATGACTATTATCCTTACAAGCGTATTCTTTTTTCCAGGCTCCCAAGGGCCAAGCATTTGCTGAATGTCGTAAATGAGAACTTCGGCACATTGGCATTTTGCCGTCGCTGGTTGGACCGCCTGGGTGAGACCAAGTACTTGATGGCATTGAAGAACCTGTGCGACTTGGGCATCATTGACCCATATCCCCCACTGTGTGACACCAAGGGCTGCTATACTGCTCAGTTCGAACACACCATCCTGTTGAGGCCTACGTGCAAGGAGGTGGTCAGCCGAGGAGATGATTATTGAGCATGCCGACTCGTCGCAGGGTTCAGGGACATATGTGGTTAAGCCAAAATATTAGACAACCCAGAAAGATTATTTGGGGTTGGGGTTGGGGTTGGGGGGTGGGGGGCGCTCCAAGCTCCTTTGCTTTTTTGCTGTGAATAGTTTGGCTTCTTCAGCATCCAACTGGTGCTGCTGTTGTTGATTTAACCTTAACCGCAGATGAGCATCAGCACTTGGGGGGGAGGGGGGGGGCGTAAAAAAAACAAACGTTGTTGAAAACCTGAGGATAGTAATGTTTCATGAGATGTATGGGTCATTAAGAAAATACAGACATATAAACACTCAGAAGTGCACTCTTGCCTGTAGGGAGGACACAGTGTAACGCTTTCCTGCACTCAAGATGAAAGCAAGTGATGTATAAACACTTGTATTTAGGCTGAAGCTTTTTCAATTATAGAGGCATGTCCTGAATCTGTTATTTCTCTTTGGATGAAGCACAGTGTTGTGCTTCATTTTGAATTTGAAATAAATTTGTAAGAAATTATTGATTATAACCCATAATTTAATCTGCAATCTTGCTATGGTTGATGCCTTTTGAAAACAGTCCAAAAGAAAATCACGAAATAAAATTACATCAAAATACAATGCAGTACTTTTTCATCTTAAGTGTCGTAGAAGGGTTCAAAGGTCCCAATAGTATGTGTTTTAGGTTCAAGAGACAAACAGGACAAATATCTTTATGCCATACTCTATAGATAAGATATGTTAATGTAAAATGTATACTATTTTCCATGGTAATTCTGGGCAAACCATGATTGGTTTTTATTTGGACTGTGGGAATATGTTTAATGTTTAGATTGCATCCCAATAATCAAACTTTAAGTTAATCGTTGTCTTTGGTAGTCACCAAATAATAATCCTTAGTAGAGAGAACAGGGACAGGTGTAAAAATCTTTACATTTTCCTTGTTTAGTCAAACCTTTTGACTGACTGAGCCTTTTTTCAGACTTGGGTCTTTTTTTTTGTTTGTTTTTGGAGTAAACTCACCTATTTGTGTCAATAAAACATTTCCACAACAACCATATTTAAAAATATCATAAAAAAAATATTAATGCATTTTACTTAAATAATAGTAAGCCCGTTTCTGTAACTAAAACATGTGACACTCAACTATGTGAAAGAGCTTTTGAACCAAAAAAAGTATTCAAATAGTTTTTCTGCGAGTAAACATACCTTAAAGGTCAGAACTGAGGTCATGAGAGGTAGACACCAAGTTTCTCATCGTCTATCCTGGTCTCCTGTCTCAGTCTTTGTGGATCACACATTCTGGATCACACATACCTGAATCTCCTTGTGTCTCTCTCGCTCTTATGCTTTCAGATGTGTCCCCTTTACAGTTTCCATACTGCACAGTTTCAGGGTGGTTCTTTCAGTTTGTTCTGAATCACTGTCCACATCTTGCTGTTTAATTTTTGTTCATTTTTACAAAATGAACATTTACCTTGTTTTCTAATGGTTAATAAAATTTTTCAAAATAAATACTTCATTTTTTTTTTTTGTAAATCAGAAGTTATATGAAGGGCAATGGCTGCAGAGGGCCTTAATTAAATGGTTAAACCTTGAAGCCTATCTCTAATATTGCAGTCTGAAGTTAAGTTTATAGTTGAGATGTATTTATTTAGAGTGGGTGTGGCTAATACATGGCTCAGAACTGTTATGTTTATTTCCCGCTATCCTCTATATTGGAATACACTCAGGCAAAGAGTCAAAAATGCATCAGCCTATGACCAAGCCATTAGCACCCATATGCATGGTGTTAACAATCAATAAAGTTTTAAAAAGTTTCCGCTCCTGTGAAGTGGAGCAGCCAGTGGCCCAGCTGAAGGTTTTTTTGGGGTGGCTATGGACAATGTTCACCTCTGCCTCTGTGTAAAGTAATCCAAAGGGCTCCATTAAAGTTTAAAAGATCGTTTTCAAGTAAATACTGTTTGTAGACGATATATAAAATCATCATATACCCATATTGTATCACACTACAGAAGAGACTTAAATGACAGATTAGTGTGAGGTTATAAGGGTTATATTTTTTCTTCTGTCAAAATAGGAGCATAGTAAGGATCACATTAATTAGGTTCTAAAAAATTGAAATGTGTAGATACAATAAGGCTTTTAATTAGGTATTTATACTCCCTTTAGTTTTCCTTTTCCAAAGTTCCTGTCTTGGTCAGCTGTCAACATCAGTAGTAATTAACTAATGGTATCAGTAGCTATGGCCGGTTATGCTCCTCAGAAAAAGTGTTGACCTCTCTAGCCAAAGTTCCCCCTGTACTTTTGAGACAGGACATCTTCTTGGCTGTCTGTCCTTATGACTTAACAAAGTCCATTTACAACCTCTCACTGTCACTACCACCATCACAAAATTAAAATTCCCTAGAGGGTTTCCATATACGGCCATTTCTGATGTCAGTAGTTAATTTAATAGTCTTCCTTAATGTATACTTTTGCAGTTTCATTTAGAGGGACAATACATCAGATGTACATGGTTATTTCTATTGATTTCTGGAGAAATAAAGGGAACAAGTGGAAAACCTTTTGGACATGAGTAATTTGGGGATTAGCATTGTAGCCTGGACAAAACTCTAGCAAGGGCACCCTCCTCATGGATATTTTTTAATTAGTTAAATACATGAGTCTGGTCAACTTTGAAATGAACATTGATAGATTTGATAAATAGAAAATAATAGCATTGTTTGCTACCAACTTGAGTATTCAAGTTTTTGATTTGTTTATATAGACCAATTCTATTTTTGGCTCAACAAAATACTTATTTGTGATTTAAATCACCCTTGGGATTCCACACTTAGCCTACATTTTCCTCAACATACATTGTCCGTGTTTCCAAACCCATTAGCAATGTAGTGTCATACAGCTGTTCATTTTCCATCTTCTTTCCACCGGTTTCATGAAATTTTGGAAAGATATGCTTCTGAACATGTGGCGATGCAGCTCCTGCTCAGTGATAGTGGGGAGGTGTTTGTCGCCTAATGGGGAGTGGTAGAGTCAACTGTGTTATCAGTGCTATGCAGCAAGACAGTCTTCACTGCAGCACAAAGTTACAGACACACACATACACAAAAATAGGTTAGCTATTGAAGACATGGAGAGCACTCTGAAACAAAACACTTTTTAATAGCTCTGTTGTCAATGACTATGATCAGCTTTTTCTAATATCTTCTCTTTTTTTGGTTAAAGCTATTGTGTTGTCATTTAATGACATTTGAGTGCTTCTCAAATGTCCAGTTACGCTGAAGTTAGGTTTTATCAATATCAGATCGCTTTCACCTAAGGCGTTGCTTGTTAGTGACCTGATCAGTGATCTTAGCCTTGACATGATGGGTTTGTGTGAAACTTGGTTAAAGCCAGACGTTTTTCTACCTTTAAATGGAGCTTCACCCCCTAACTATTCCTTTTCCTGTGCTGCTAGGGCAGCAAAGAGAGGTGGGGGTGTAGCTCTAATCTATAATACTAAATTTACTCCTAACACCCTTAGTTTACCTAATTTTTACTCTTTTGAGTTGCTCTCTGTGAAGCAATATGGTACTGCCTCACCTTTTCTCATAGCAGTGCTGTATCGTCCCCCGGGGCCCTATAGTCAATTTCTAGATGAGTTTTCTGAATTTATCTCTGTTATTCTTACTAGAGTGGATAAAATCCTGATCTTGGGGGACTTTAATATTCACATCAATAACAATTCTGATTCACTTAATAAAGCTTTTACACATATCATAGACACTTTTGGCTTTAACCAATATGTCCACGAACCAACTCATCACAGTGGCAACACTTTAGATCTTATTCTAGCTCGCGGACTAGATATCTCTCATGTTGTCGTCTCTCCTTACTCCGCTGCCCTCTCAGACCATTTTCTCATTACTTTCCAAGTAACTCTTCCGTTGACGCCAATTGTCTCTACCGCGGTTTGTAGCTGCCGTCGTGTTAATGCTTCCACCACTGCTGCGCTCGCTGATCTGCTTCCTACTACTCTCAACTCTTTCAATGATCAGCAGAGATCTTTGAACGACTTGATGGACAGCATAAATTCTACCCTTCGTAATGTACTAGATATGGTAGCACCATTAACTATAAAAAATAGACGTAAACACTTAACACCTTGGTTTAATAAAGAAACCCGCGCACTGAAGCAAGTGTGTAGGAAATTGGAACGAAACTGGCGGGCAACCAAACTAGAGGTTTTTCGCCTTGCATGGCACGACAGCCTGATAGATTATAAACGTGCTCTCTACGCAGCCAGATCCGCGTATTACTCGAAAATAATTAATGTTAACAAAAATAACCCCAGGTTCCTTTTTGATACAATATCTAAACTTACCCAGAATCACTCCCCTCAATCTAGCCCTTTTACCGCAAACGATTTTGTTGAATTTTTCTCGCAAAAAATAGACTTAATTCGTCGTAATATTCAAATTAATTTATCAAATCAGACTGCCTGCACGCTCTCTGTTACTGCGCCTAAGATTATTCAGAATGTGCAGCCTTTAACTCAATTTAACCCTCTCTCTCTAGACGCGCTGTCCAAATTGGTGCACTCTGCTAAACCAGCCTCTTGCCTCCTTGATCCCTTACCTGCTAAACTTTATATGGAGCTTTTCTCGGTTCTTGGCCCAACAATCCTAAACACTCTAAATATGTCACTTAAATCTGGTATTGTACCCTCCTCTTTTAAAACAGCCGTGATCAGGCCTTTACTTAAAAAAACAAATCTTGACCCTGAAGCCTTAAATAATTATAGACCGATCTCTAATCTCCCATTTCTTTCTAAAATACTTGAAAAAATTGTAGCTGCTCAGCTGATAGCCCATATGTCCTCTAACAGTCTGTTTGAAATATTTCAGTCAGGCTTCAGGTGTTTTCACTCTACTAAAACCGCCCTTACTAGAGTAACTAATGATCTTTTATTAGCCATGGATGCTGGTGCTACCTCTGTTCTTATTCTGCTTGATCTGAGTGCAGCATTTGACACGGTCGATCACACTATATTGTTAAAGCACTTGGAGAACCAAATTGGCATTCGTGGCCTGGCGCTCTCTTGGTTTAAATCTTATCTCTCTGAGAGAAAGCAGTGTGTCCACTATAATAATGTGACCTCTGAATACCACAAGCTTAACTATGGTGTTCCTCAGAGATCAGTCCTTGGCCCTCTTCTGTTCTCTATTTACATGCTCCCTTTGGGTGACATTATTCGTAGCTACAACATTAACTTCCATTGTTATGCTGATGATACTCAGATTTTCTTACCTATCCAGCATAATGACCGCTCTGAATTGGCTAACCTTGAGGAATGTCTTTGTGCTATTAAGGGTTGGATGTCTTCAAATTTCCTGATGCTTAACGCAGGCAAGACTGAAATGCTGGTCATTGGTCCCCCTACGCATAAGCATCTTTTTAGTGATCTAACTCTAAATTTTGACAACTGCATCATCTCTCAAAACTCTTCAGTTAAGAACCTTGGTGTGATTTTTGACTCTAGTCTCTCGCTAGTCTCTCATATCAAGAACACAACCAAAACTGACTTTTATCACCTCCGTAACACTGCTAAAATTAGGCCCTTTCTAAGTATGGCTGATCCAGAAACCATTGTTCACGCATTCGTCACATCTCGCCTCGATTACTGCAATGTTCTTTACTCTGGCCTGCCTGCCTCTAGTACCAATAGTCTTCAGCTGGTCCAGAATGCTGCTGCTAGAATTCTGACCCGAACGAAGAAGTTTGATCACATTAGCCCTGTCCTGGCTTCCCTTCATTGGCTCCCAATTCATGCAAGGGCAGATTTTAAGGTCCTCTTATTAACATATAAAATTTTACATGGGCTTGCGCCTTCCTACCTGTCTGGCTTAATTACACCCTATAACCCACCTCGCACCCTGCGCTCTCAAGATTCTGGATAATTAGTCATTCCAAGAGTTAAAAAGAAGTCCGCTGGCAACCGAGCCTTTTCCTACCGCTCTCCCTTCCTTTGGAATGGTTTACCTAAAGAAGTTAGAGAAGCAAACTCTCTCAATACCTTTAAAACAAGACTAAAGACTTATCTATTTTCTCGAATTTATGCGTGATATAATTTTGATTTGACTTTGTTATAGACATGCAAAGGCCTTTGAGACTATAAATAGTGATATTGGGCTCTAAATAAATATTATTATTATTATTCTCAGTTTGTGGTGTGAACATTTTTGTTTCAGCTTTCCCAATTTGTTCTCATGTTATTTTGCAGGGGTTGGGGGCCACTTATTGCTTTGTTCTCGTGTTTTTCGGTCCAAATTTGACAATGAGAAAGTAAATGTGTAAAAGTATCAGGGTCTGGACCACCCTGACAGTGAGTCAGTCCCTCAGGCTGCTGTACATCATCCTGTGCTCCATGATTGTGTGTGTTTTTTTAGAAGTCTCCTGAGTACTGAGTACTCACCTGTCTTCTACATTTTATAAGAATACACTTCATTCCTGTGTAACAGTAATTTTTTCTATCAGATAGCTTGCAATAGCCAATCATGTTCACTGTAATTTTTAAAGAAGAGAGCTAAAAGCAAATCCTAATTTATGTTTTTTTTTCTCTTCTGCCTTTTATATGAGGATCAATCAAGTATCTTTTACTGGAGTTTGTAAGTATCTCTGTTTTCCTTACCAACACAACCAAAGGACTGTTTCATGGTAATAAAAGCTGTTGTGAATTTTACTCCAAGGGATAGTAAGATGAAGAAAGTGCTCCATCTTGTGGTGTTCCTCTACTCTCACCATCACAAGAATCTGAATTACAGAGCTCTGGAGCTGCACATCCTGCTGCAGTCCCTTCCTTCCTCATCTTCTGCTCCTTCCACTTCTCCTCCAAGCACTGCTGTGCTCCTGATGGCATCGACACAATCAAAGCAGATCATGACACAGCCTTTGCAAAAGAAAGTACAGGAAAATATTTGCTTGTGTTTTCTAGACTTCCTCATCAGTTTCATCTTCCAAATGGAAACAACCCTTTCTCAGTCTAGTGGGGCACAAAACAGCTGGAGAAATAAGTCATCATAAATCATATGTTCATCACCAGTGTGCCAAGAAAATGATTTGCTGCTCAAACACTGTGTACATAGGCTCGATACTCCACAAACTCATCTCAGTGCTAGAGAAAGCAGCCTGTGGAACAGCTGATTGAGTGGTATATGAATGTAATTCTCTACAGTGGAATGTCAATGATTGCATTTTACCAGTTCCACTCTATCCAGTCCACTGGTGGAGTGAATGAAATCATTGTTTGCAAGGAATGGAACTGTTTTTCAGTTCATATTTTACATTTGCATCCCAATTTAGTTTGATCTTTATTTCAATCATAGAACTCAAAATATCTGTATTAAGTGTTTTGTATCGATATGTCTCTGACGTATTTGTTTTACAAAACTGTAGTTATTAAGAGCTTAACAGACTGCAGTGTGAAGTACATAATCCTTTGTGACATGGCTTTGGATCACTGGCTTCCTTTTGGACAGGTAGAGACAGTAGGTGCAGTAAGAATGTTGGTCCATTACATCCTATAAACAAATACAGGTCTATACTGATGTATTCATATGTATTAGCTTACAGAAACATTGTAGCAATGAGGCACTGATTAATGAAAAAGTTTGTAAGAGAGAAACAAAAAGCGAGGGAAACCATGATGTGTTTGATTCTTTTGTTTTTTTTCCTTCTCTTCTGCACTCTCCAGCCAGTATAAGAACACTAAGATCTCCAATGCCTCTTTAAAAGCATGATTGCTATGAAGATCCAAAGCAGTTGTGAGCCTCTCCAGTGTCCATACGGACAGTCTAAAACCTTTTTTTTTGTGATGAAACCATGAAGCATCCACCAGAGAGTGACACCAGAGTTCAGGTCATAGAGTGGACTCCTGTCTCTATCTGTCAGTAGAAAAACATGGATTTGTTACTTGTTTCTGTATTTGATATTGTTACTTGAAAAACAAATGCCCGAGTCATCGTAAAGTAAATCTGATCCACTTTACACTGAGGGATATCTAATTACTCAATACTAGCCTATCATTTGGAACCTTGGATTTGTCATTATAACCTCTAATCTATTGAAGGTGGAACTATTGGCCTGCACTTTTTTATTTTTTTACTTTTTATTTACTACATCACTTTTTCATTACATGTTACCCAACTGCTTAGTCCAGTACATGATTTTATAAGTCAAGATACTCTCTTGTTTCTTCAGCACCTCCTTATTTGTTACCTGTCATATTATTATTTTGTTACCCGTCATAGCCGGGTGTAGCAAAACAAAGGCACTGATATGTTCTCTGATATACGTGCATGCCCTCGGTGCTGGAGAAGTGTAGATGAGTTATGGTTCACTGCATTATTGGCTGGCAGTTTTATATCTGATACCACAAATACATTATTATCAAACATACTACAGTGTAATGAATACAATGAATGTGTAATGCACTGTTTGGATATCCAGCTACACTGTCAAATTAAAAGTAGAAAAAGGAGTGACAAAATTTCAGGTGTTCCAAAGCAGGTACACTGCTTTATGATTAACTGTCACATGTGCAGTTCTTGTAGTACAGCAGGATATAATTAGCTGTGTGACAGGCTGTACCAGCATTTCACAGAATGAAGCAGAGAACTCTCTTAAATAATGAGAACTCTCTTAAATACTAGTGTTTTATACTGTCCACATTCTGGTGATCTTACATTTGAATTAGAAAAGGTCCATGAAGACAACTATAATATAAATACAAGCTTTTTATGTTTTGAAATAGACACTTATTAGAGCAAATTGTTTCATTGTCAGCTTGCCATCCTTATTTTCAATTAGCCTCAGAGACGACATCAGTTATGTAGCTTGTGCTGTAGCTAGCTACGCTTCTCTGGAGGATAACTTTCAAGCAGCTGTCATTTGTTTTTGAAGCTGGTGGCTTAGCTTGCAACAATTTTAAGTAGCTTTCTCAACACTGTTCAAAGAGTGTCAGACATATAAAAAATGAAATGCTAAGCTTTTACCCTTGCCTGCTTGAAATCCGTGTGCCTGGATAAAACAAAATAAAAAGTATCACAGATTACATAATCCGTTATAAGGCTTTGGGCTATTTCCTTGGTCGGTTTTGGCCTAATATATTCGCTGTACTTCTCAGCTTTTTGGCACTACCCACACGCGATACCTCGAACTCGTTTCGTAATTCTCTTTGGTAGTTCCGCCTATTGCTCTATTTTGATTGGACAGACTACTGACGCACATAAGTATTTCCTGTAGCCCATGTCTAATACGAGCAGATCGACACTTCCTTCGGTCTCTGTGAACAGCGAGTAACTGAGGACGGAGGCGCCATTTTGAGAGAAGTTCTGAAGGTGAGGGAAGATTTATTTGATATATGTATATTCATACATATACTGTTGTCAGTATATGTTTTCTGTAAAGACAAAATGTTGTTTTCATACAGATTTTTTTAAAAATGCGCCCTGTTTCCTTTTAAATGTCATGTATGAGTCGGTCAGTCTAGCTAGCTAGAACATCGAGTCCCCGTCGGAACCGGTCAGGAAAGGTTAGACGTCATGCTAATGCTAGACATTTTTCTAACTCAGATCTCACTGGACTTGGGCAGCTTTGTCATTAACACATCATCTAAGACATGTCTAAACGTATATGTATCTGTTCTAAATTCAGCTACCATCAAAATGTACCCGTCCACACTGACACAGTTGGCCCGGGTCAATCCCTTCCATGCACCGCTGTTCACTTTGCAAGCAGAGGAACCGAAACAGAACATCAGAGCTACTGGACAGAGCCGCAGGCTAGCGGCCGCTGCGGTAGACGGTAAGTCGGAACACAAAGCTCCCTTTCTAGCTTCTCTGTACATCCCCCTTAATCACCGAAGTCCTGCTACTCAAAGAACCAAGATGCTAACCTGCATCAGATTACCTTTGATCATATGGAACAGAAAGATTTTTTGACGGCTGTATTTACATCTTACCTTCTCTGGAATCACGATGGATTGGATATCCAAGGCAAACGAGGGGAAACCCCGTACACTTCATAAGGTCAGAGTAATCGCAAGCTAGCTAGTCGCTGCTTTACTAGCTTGCCTCCTCTGCTAGAGAGATTTAGCCAGGATTGTAGTTTGGTAGTGCATAAGATTAATTTGAGAAATACTGTCCGTGATTTCTGATCAGTCCATGTAGTACTAGCGAATGTTTTTGATGATATTTGTGGTGCAGTGAAAGAGTATTGTTGCAGCTGTGAATATTAGACGCTAACGCAGGCCTCGTCAGCCTTACGATAGAGGGCACTGAAGGACAAAGATGGGTCAACAGGAGACTTTTAAATTGTTCGAAAAAGCGCGTAATTGAAGGAGCCCGTATTTACCAAGCAAATGCAGTGCTTGAGCAATGAACACGAAACGTTTTGTGGTAAACTTGCCTGTTATTCTTGTAATCTTCTGGAGACACGACCAGTTGCGGTGATCACGCGACGCTGCAAGGTCGTGGAATGTATTTGCTCGAATTTCATGGATATTTTTTTCACAACTAATCAGCAGTTCTGCAACCCCCAGTGGCAGAGGGACTGTAGAAATAAACCTGTTTCACAAGTTAGAAAATTTAACACTTTCACAGCGAACATTTGAATATTGAGTGTAAAACCTTTCCAACGTAGTCTTAACGATACCTATCAAGTCTGTGACATTGAAGTGATAACCCCTATTGTCAGGACTTTTTGCCGATAATTTGTTAGATATTTTCAGACGGGCAAGAAACGGTTTCACAAGAGCCTACTGATTAATATCGTAACAGTTATAGTCCCTCAGTTTAGTCGAATATCTGCTAGATATTATACTAGGAAGTATATGTGGAACTGATACACGCCTAGTATGTCTAGGAGCTAGATCAGAGCAAAGGCTATTCTGATAAATATTTTTACAATAGTGAGGCCTTTTAGCTTGTATAGTAGCTTGCTACATTCAGGGCCAATTGTGGTGAACAGAAATTAAGTCGAAGTTCACATACAAAGTCCTTTTTAGCCTTGATTGTAGGCTGTGGAATGTCTGCATCTCACCCAAGAAACAAAATTCTCTCCATGCTCACAGGGTAGGCTAACTTTAGCTATAAGATCTCTTAAATCTGTCACTCAGTTTTATGAGTTTTGAGCTGACCTTGCTGGTGTGGAGAGAATTTAGTTGTCAAACGATTGTGCACAAACGTACTTTCTCTTCAATTTAACATATTTAGGGAGTTCACTGTTTAAAATAAAAAAATGCATATGATTCTTGCAAGGCTCAGTGTGACTTGGGGTATTGTAGCCTGTACCATCACGTTTCAGATGTTTGTGTGCTATACTGTCTCAGCGTTTGCTTTCAGAGTATCAGTAAAATATCAACTCCTTGCTTAATGAGAACATGATGGTGCATGACTATGGCATAAACAGGACCGCACGTAGAAAACACGCTGCCAAAATTCCGAAGAAAATCAAAAAGAGGCTAAAACGTGTATTGCAGCATTGATTTTTGCATACAAAATCTAATGCCACCACATAAGCGCACAATTGAAATCAAATTTAACCAGAGTTTAAAATATTTGGCCTTGAAATTAATTTGTGGCTACAGGCTTAATCTCCTCTGTTTTTCTTTTGCCAATGTACAATGCCATTTATAGGTTTTTGAGGACCACAAGGTTAGTTTTCTAGCATCAGCCTGTCTTGTGCACTGCAGTCCATGTGAACTCAGAAAAAAGTAGTAGGTGAACTACTGTTAATACTGTGTTATGGAACCACAGACTGAAACAAACATTTGCACAGTATGTTCAAGTAGCACTGCAGTTGGCCCTCAGTGTGCGAAACGGTGCCCTTCAAATGACCCTTTCCGCTTTTCAGTTAAGCCAGCCTGACCTCGTAGTGTGAACCATGCTCCATTTTTCTTTAGAGGGAGACAGTTGTGAGTTTGGCTCACAGAAGTATTTCCTCCTATGTGGCTTCGGTGGAATTCTGAGCTGTGGCACCACACACACGGCAGTGGTGCCCCTTGACTTGGTCAAGTGCCGATTGCAGGTCTGTGTGCTGGTGTGCGTGGAGAATGTGACCCAGCACGAGTGTGTTTGTGTTTGTGTTCGTGTTGTCTTGTTGAGCATGAGCATGAGCATGTGTATGTGTGTGTTTTTGTCCCTGTGTTCCTGTGCAACAGACTCAGATGTCAGCTGTGAGTTTGGCTCTATGAAATACTACGCCCTCTGTGGTTTTGGGGGCATCCTGAGCTGCGGCATCACACATACGGCTGTTGTACCACTCGACTTGGTCAAGTGCCGTCTCCAGGTCTGTACACAAGTGACCAATCCAATGGTTTTTCCAGACAACTTAGAATTAGTGTAGAGTATTAGTACTCAAGCTTTGAAGACGGTAAGAGTTGTTCACTTTTAATCAAAACATTGCTAAATTTATTAATGTTTGATGTTAAAGCATATGAGTGATGAGTGGGTTATTTCAGCTCATTACAATTCATTTAAAATCATATCATTATTTGTACAGACAAGTACATTTGTTTGTATGGTAACAATGTGCTTCAGTTCTCTTTGTGGAACAAATAACTTTCCATTGAGATTTGATTATAGAGCAAAAGTGCAATTCAACGGCACAGAGATGGTTGTGTGACATGCCCGTGACAGCTGCAAGTAATCTTACTGTCTCAAACTGGAGTAGCACAGACCTAGTTAATTCAAAACTCAAATCCCAGTGATGTATTATTTTAAACAATAAGTTGGTGTTTAAGTTTAACAAAGAAGAACCATGACCAAAATATCATGGAACACATTAAACCAGTTTGTTAAAAAAAAAAAAAAGAAAAAAAAAACTGATTTAATTGTGCATCACATGGACTAATGCCAGGGGCTGTGAATCTTCTTAAGAATGAAATCAACTTCTGAGGATTTTGGTTACAGCACCATTACAGAGTTTAAACATATTTCAGAAATGTTTGCAGATTTTAATCTGCTGGAGGACTGGCAGTCGTTTGGCCTATGTTTGAATGGTTGGCATTGGGGCCCAATTAAGATTTACACCCTGATGTCCACTACTGAGACACAAACTCTTGTCATCAGTATGCATCAAGACATTCTTCATTTAATGTTCTGACAGCTTGATATACAGCTTAAGTGTTCTCAAGATGTCGCCCCCAAGTCAATCAACGGAGTAAACAAATCCAAGTGTCCGGATTTCAACTAGAATAAATTTCTAAAGGAGGCTTATGATTCCAAGTCTGGTCCAGGTCTATAGCATGAAACTGATTACCCCCCCCCCTTTTTTTTTAAGTGCCAAACACTGCTCTCAGTCTTATGTTATCAACAGTTTTATAATTGAGTAGTAGAATTTTTCAGATATTTGCAAGCCATTTAAGTTCCCGACCAGAACCATATATGGCCTGTGAATTTGAATATTAGGTTCCCAACCCATGAAAACACAAAGTTAGACTGAAGTTAGAGAAGTGAGAGAATGTGCTGAGACTTCTTGAATTATATTTGTCTAAGAAAACAGTCTAAACATGTTAGAGAACTAAAATGGTTTAATATTTGATTTGTGACTTACTAATGAATAGCTATAGAATTGAAAGTGATGTTTTTGGAATGCAGATGTGTGTTGTGATGGATCTTGTGAGTTGTGATTTTTTTTATTTAAATTGTGCATATATGTAAATATTCCCAGCTTGCTACCCTGCATGTTGGTGTTTTAGTATTTTGATATGGTGCACTAACTGATCCACAGAAGTTCATTCGGTGGCTGTGTTTGCTGTAGTGCTTCTCAATAATAAAAACCAAATCGATGTGTATAGGTGGACCCCAACAAGTACAAGAGCATATTCAATGGCTTCTCAGTGACTGTTAAGGAGGACGGTGTCCGTGGGCTGGCTAAGGGATGGGCTCCAACCTTCATTGGATACTCCATGCAGGGTCTCTGCAAGTTTGGCTTCTATGAGGTGTTCAAGATTCTCTACAGTGATTTTCTTGGAGAGGTGAGGACACAGACCTGAAGCACTGGTATGATGTTCTTATGGACTTCATGACTCTGTTCCACTTGTTTGTACCTGTGTTACAAATGTTACAAATGAACAATGGCTGTGAAGAGTGGTAAAGGAAAAACTTTGGCTTAATTTATATTGATGTTGTGATGATGGATGTCATTCACCTACAACAAGGGTTTTCACTCTGGCATTTGCAGCAGTACTGTAGGGAGTTCATGAGATTGATGGAAATGTCCGTGTCTGATTACATTCACTTAGTTAAAATCTCAAGGGGGTGCTCGAAGATCATTTGGGTTGAAGGGTTTCAGCTAACATGGTAGCCTCTGTGTTGGGCCGGTATACTTGATAGAACTATGTAGATATGTAGACCATATCGCTGTGTTGTATACAGGTATGTACAATGGAATTTGTGATTTTCCCCATTAACTTGTGGCGCTATTTATCATCTTAAATGGTTTTGAAGTGGGTAGCTGTGAAACTGCTCAGCAGTATTGCATTGGTAGTGTCTTACACATTCATTCCAAAGGCACTGCTTCTAGGAATGTGGAAGCTAAAGTGGAGATGAGCTGGTATAATGACAATCAACTGTTTTACCTAGCATTTACAAGGAAACTGTCTTGTGCCCATTAATTACATATCATGGAGCAGTGATTGCTGAGCTTACTCAGTGCAATTTTTTTTTTTTTTTTTTTACATTTTTTTAGGAAAATGCTTACTTGTGGAGGACCTCACTCTACTTGGCAGCATCTGCAAGCGCTGAGTTCTTTGCTGATATAGCACTGGCCCCTATGGAGGCATGTAAAGTGCGTATTCAGACTCAGCCAGGCTATGCCAACACCCTGAGAGAGTGTGCCCCCAAGATGCACGCTGAAGAGGGGCTCTGGGCGTGAGTAAACCCTTCTTGTCTCCTGGAAATTTTGTGCAAGCTGAAACGGTCAGAGTTCTGCACGTGGTCCTCCTCCAGGTTTTTGCCCTTTCACCAAGTTGTTCTGTTGAACCCAGACATTGCTTCATAGGACATGCTATACTTAAACAACCTGTAATGAATCTTAGGTTAATTATAGTTCGTATTTGATGTAGCTCCATGAAAGTGTCCATCTGCACTGGTGAAACACGTCCCTTAGATCCACCTCTGGGGAACTCATGGTTTAGAGCTGTTCTTTCTATCTCTGGAAAGTGCAGCTGAAGTCTTGAGATTCTCAGCAGCTTTTCTGGCTGTACAGTTGGAGGTGCTTGAGTCATTGACGTGTGAGAGCAGTCTACCTGCCACATCCAGCTTCACTGCAGCACTGGCCTCCTCTCAATGGATGACACCCAGTGCAGCAAAGGTGAAGGGCGGACAGCAATTTGAGAAAAGTGTGCTACACTGAAACTGAGGAGGAAAGACAAATTTAATCTAGTTTTTGAATAAAACTGCCATCACTGAATGAAAGATATGCGTCAGAAAGGCAACTGCAGGTCTTTCTGCAATCGTGTACATTAGACAACAAAGTCACTATTCACTCTGACCCGCACATTGCATTGCACTGCACAAAAGATTCTGGCCATGGAAATAGGCATGTATGACTATGAAGTACGAAGGCTGACTCTTGATTTTCTTGGCAGGTTTTATAAGGGTGTGGCACCTCTTTGGATGAGGCAGATTCCATACACCATGATGAAGTTCGCTTGCTTTGAGCGCACTGTGGAGCTGCTCTACAAGTATGTGGTGCCCAAGCCCCGCAGCGAGTGCTCCAAGCCCGAACAGCTGGTGGTCACATTTGTTGCAGGCTACATCGGTAAGTCAATGCAGCGATGACTTAGCAAAAAATAAATTGTGACTTTGGTGAGATGTTTGCTGCCAAAAGTACTGTGTTTCAAAGTAACACATGTAGTCAAAATTAAGGCACGGCATACCACACATTACGCATTAGAGGGAGTATTTTGTGGGTATTCATACTGTGATCTTCATTTTAAACTTCAACATTTATCAAGTTTTGTAGCTTTGGAAATCAAGTTTTGCCTCGGTTTTCTCAGTTGAGCAGCTGACTGTTGTGGGTTTCAGGGGAAAATTGAATTTAACCCATTGTTTACTTCATTACTGTATTACAGCTGGCGTGTTCTGTGCCATCGTGTCCCACCCTGCCGACTCTGTGGTGTCCGTTCTGAACAAGGAGAAGGGAAGCACAGCCATGGAGGTGCTGAAGAGGCTTGGACCTATGGGTGAGTGAGCCTGCCCACACACACTGTTCCCTGTTGTCACAGACAGATGTGGCAGGTAGCTGTCATGTCTGCGTTAAATGCTCCGAGACTTAAACGAAATGGTAACATTTTGACTAAATCTTGGCAGTGTGCACAAACTGTGGATTGTTTGCACATTGTTAAAAATCTCTCATCGGTAGACACAAGTGTTCAAACGAGTAGTTTTAAACCGCTCATAAATCTATCAGTCTTCCTGACAAATCATTCATTTTGATGTCAGTATCATTATCTGATTAGACATGCTCCTTAGATCCATCTCTGGGGAAATGTCCAAGTCTGAAGCTGCTCTCCATCTTTTAGATGTTGTGTAGTTTCAGTCTGGCAGTTCCCAGCAGCTTTTTTGCTGTACAGTTGGAGGTGCTTGAGTCATTGGCATGTCAGAGCAGTCTACCTGCACCTCTAGCCCCACTGCTGCACTGGACCTTCTTATGGATGCCACCAGTGTAGCAATGCTGGAGAGCAGACAAACACACCATCCTCTGCAGGCTCATGGAGTTTGAAATTTGTATTGTGATCAGGGTCAGCTGTGACAGTTCAGTAAGAGTAGTAAGAATGAGTCTGACCATGAAAATCATTCTGACAGTTTTAAGCAAGACAACATTCTTTCCATAAGCATTGAAGGGCATAGAAAAGTCATGAATGTGGGAGAACATGTCTATCTTGGCAAAAGTGATGGCAAAATAATGCCTTGGATTCCTGGCTGATTTCGGGATCTTTTGTGCGTGCTCTCATCCAGGTGTGTGGAAGGGTCTCGTTGCCCGTATCATCATGATCGGTACACTCACAGCCCTGCAGTGGTTCATCTACGACTCTGTAAAGGTCTACTTCCGCTTGCCACGTCCTCCTCCCCCCGAGATGCCCGAGTCTCTGAAGAAGAAGCTGGGTCTCACTGAGTAGAGCTACTTTTTCCAGTCTCCTAGTGTCTGCACCACTTCACACACCTGTTTTATATATTTAAACCAGTACTGCGGACCTTCCAATCATACTGCTCAACGGCCCATCAACTGGAGAGGGTGGAAGGTTTATGGAGGAATCAAGAGATGAATGCTATGTGTGGATTAAACTCTTGGTGTTATTTTGTCAGTAGTAATAATAAAACTAAACCTCCAAGTTATCAGTACATCTGTCTTTATTTAAAGAGAACATTCACCATAACTGGTGTCCTTTTCCATGGTGGTGAAACAGTGAAGGCTGAAGAGGGGTGTGTTTAATTTAAAATAGTTTTGTGAATTTTAAGCAACATTACAAAAAATTGCAGTTAGCAGTTTCATGTACTTTTAAATTATCTAAGCCTTAAGCCATTTGGACATCGCATCCACTTTTTTAAAGGTAATTATGCATTAAATTTACAGATTTAACACTTTACACCATGTCAGTGAGTGTGTAATTATGGATAAAGAACAGCCTAGCTTTTTCAGGTAGGTAAGTTTTGACTTCTGACAGTTTTGGTATCTCAATGTAAAACTTAACCATTTAAATCTAAAGCTTTTAGTCAAGAAAAAAAGTTCCTAAAACAGTACTAGTGAATTTCTCAAGTTTCAAAAATGTGTAAATGAGCCACACATGAAAAGGTAGTACACAACAAAAATTTAATGAGGAAATTTGCACATCACTTATTGCAAATGAATCAGGCAGGTGTTTCCTTACAATTACAACTGAGAATTTCTTTAAACAGAACAAGTAGTCATGTAACATACACATTTAACTTAATTCACCTTCATGCATTTTACACGGAGAACACATTTCTGTAACACTAATCTACAGTTGGCTTGAAAACCACTCATTGTTGAACAGTTTGGTATTCTAAATCTGTTGCTTGATTTTAACTCAACTGTTAAATTTCTTACGCTAAAAGTACAGTTCCAAAGCAACTGTCTAACTGGAAACACACAATGGAAGAAAGCGAACTGAAGAATGATTTTACTTGTTTTTTAAAATATATTAAACGTGTCTAGACTCCCCGGGGTGTTTTGAAGTTCATTCCAACAGGGGGCTGGGTGACCTGAAGGTTGGACAGACTTCCAAAATCCTAAAAGTAAAGGTTAGAGAAAAATTTCCTTGTCATTTGGCTGCACCATGCAGATATAGCTCACTATGTTCTTACTCATCACCAGTTACAGTGCTTAGGCAAGTCTATTTTACCAGATCTATCAATTTTTGAGTTGCACCAGAGCCATGCTTGATGGGTTGGGTTATGTTTTTTTTTTTTTTTTTAAATTTCGACAATTGAACAAAAATTTATATCCCTCATGTAAAACATAAATGGTAGTTGAAACACCTAATAGAAAAAAGGTTCAATGTCAGTTAATCTCTGTACCATTAATGATGTCACATTCAGTCAAGCCTGGTGTGTACTTCAGTTAATAAAGTTAAGACTCATCCCAAAATCTGGCACACTCACCAGCAGTTTCAACATTTCTTTTGTGTCAGGATCCACTTCAATGATCTCTTGGTCCAATGCAGAAACCTGAAACAGAAGATATTCTGATTTACTAATCTGACCAACAACCTCCAAACACAAAAATGATAGATTAAAAAAAAAAAAAGTAAATTCAAAATTTCACCTATGGAGACAAACCAAAATCATTAGTCAACCTAAACGATAAACATAACTAACATACAAACTAAATGATCACAAGATGTAAGGAATCCACAAGTTCTGTCGACAGATCTTCTAAAGGCGACAGCCATCTTAGTTTTCACTGGGGATTGTCTGAAAGATTCAGGGTTTGGCAGGAACAGGCAGTCCAGCAAACACGGGAAAGACTTTCAGTTCATTCTCCCTGTACTATCAATGACCTGGCAACCAAATAACCATAGTCACTTTCGATACAGGGACGTCAAGAGCAGATACACGCAAAACTAACTTGTAGAGATCACTGTACAACATGTATTCTAATTTTAAACACTCAAGCATACAGTGTTGGTTCTTGTTCTGATTGCCAATGGTATGACCAACTTGACAATTTCAAAGTGTAAGGCTGAGAATATACCCTGCTGCGACCAATGAATGTCTAAAATACCAGTCTTCTTGCAAAACTGGGCAGGTAGTAGACCTGTAATTTAAAGATATGTTTCTGGTCTTTGGAAAAATATTTAAAGTAATCCCAAAGTATGCATTTCAAAAGCTAGCAAGAGATTCTCCATAAACTATGGTCAACCTCCATCAATCCAACAAGGCAAAAAGATATTCTACTTGAACAAAGATATTGGTATTTTATTTATTTATGAATTTAGTTGCTATCAGATTTATTGATGTCCAGTATTTGGTAAACTGCTCATTGCATGGATACTTTTACACTGTTTTATTGTTACTGATGCCTGTTAGAAAATCTGATGTCAGATCTTCAGTGGAGGAGTTCAACACTAAAGTAGACCAGGAAGACCGAGTTCTGAACAGTTTTACACACTGACCTCTGGAACATAGTTGTCCCTCCTTTCTCTCTCTTCTTCCTGGAGTTTAATTGAGATTCCTCTGACGGGCCCTCTCTGGATGCGCTTCATAAGGTGGGTTACATAGCTGACAAAATAAAACATCAAGTTCAGATTTGATCGGGTGTTGGAGAGAATATTTTGCATGTGTGGAGACCATCACATACCTGAAAACCACACCATGCCCCAAGGAACATGACTTCTGACAAAGCACTGAGCATCCATCAATGGTTTTGACAGAGTGGCATCACCAAAACAGGCCACCGCACTCACCCTGCAATCTTGTTACGCAGCTTCTTGCTCGGAATGATGGCAATCTCCTCACACACTCTTTTGTTAGTGTGGAAGTCATTGCCTAGTCGAGTGTAGTATTTTTCAATGATTACCCGCGCTGCTTTTTTCACTGTCTTGGTCCTGACCCGTCCCTGGTTAAACAGAGATAATCGATTAACAAGATGTACATCTCCTGTACCTTTTAATGAGGTCAGCATTAACCTGAGGTACAGTAAAGCTATCTTCATGAGATGTCTGAAAGATACAGGGTTACACTGGGCTCAAGTTCCCAGCGAACACGGGAAAGACTCTCAGTGTAAGTTTTTCTACCTGCACTATCAATGACCACTAGCAACAGTCATGCCACAGTCACTTTCGATACAGGAGACCAAATAAATTGAGACTACATGTATGAGGCTTTAAAATCATACCGACGATTGACCACATCGCTCAAAATAATTTAGCTTGTTCAGCTAACTGCCTCTATATCTAAATGGGCACCAACGCATAGTAAAACTAAAAGGTGGCTGGCTGCAGTACCAATGCACGAGGTAACTATCTACGACTGCAGATCGGAAAAGACGTTGGTTTTAATGTAACCACAATGCATTGTAAAACGTTCGTTTTGTAATTCAATACCTTCATATATAAATACGAAACACAAAATCAAACATTTCCATAGAAACCTATCTGTTGGCCAGAATATACAAAATTAGGATTAACGCAGATTTGGAGCAGTAAAAACCTCCAACACTTACCATGGTTGCTGTCTGGGCGAGAGGGGTGCGAAGGGCGGAAAACGGAAGCTAATGGGATTTTATAGCCACGAAAAAGACGCATTACCGCCACCTCCTGCCCTAGAGTGTTTCGACATCGATGCAGCGGCCACTCTCTTAAGGTTTTGACGCACGTCAGTGTCTTGAGTTTATCCTGCAGTCTTTTAAGACATTAAAAATATCGAGTCACTGGCAGTCTTTGGGGCAGACATAGCTTGTCCATTTGCTAACGGACGGACTGCAAACAAGAAAGTAGTGGTGTAGTATAAGAGTGATACGCAGAACATGTCAGGATACGCAACTTGTTGAGAGGAAAAACATGCCTTGGACCAATGAATCTTGGTTCGCGTTGAGTTTTACTGACGGCAGAGTCAGAATGACAAAAACAGCATGAATCCAGGAACCCATCGGGCCCAGTACCCATGGTACAGGCATGATGAGAATGTTTCGATGGTACACACTAGGCCTCTCGATAGAAACAGAACAGCCCTAAATCTCATGAGAACACCGGTGCTGAGCAGATCCATCCCTTCATACAGTTGTTTACCCTTCATCACATCACATAGATGAAGGGTACGCTGTCATAAAAGCATGTTGTCTCGGAATGGTTCCAGGAACATGAAACCAACTTCATTTTGAGTGGCGTGCACAGATTTCAACTTGGCAGAAGCCCAGAATTTGAACGTAAAAACGGATGCAACAACACCCAGTTTGACTGATGCCTCACATCCTGCAAAAGAAAAATATATCTGATCACACTGCAGATTTAGATTTTCTCATACTTACCTGACGAATTTTGCACGTTCAGAAGCACAATAAAAATCTCCTGATCTCTTTAACATGCTTAAAGATAATGCTCATTCAAAAAATGTTTTAAGCCTTCTCAACATAATGTTGAGCCATTAAATGCTGACAATTTAAAGTAAAGCACTATGTTGCACTGGTACCCTCTTTTGGAATACCAAGTCAGCAAAGCTGGGAACAATGGCTCTACCCGTTATTCAGAACATCTCTTTGAAATAGTAGTTGTATGGGAGTAAATCTTCAACTGGCAAATGGTTCAAGTGATCTCACAGCACTTCAAGAATATCATTCTTGCTTTGACAGAACTTCAAAATTTTAGCAAGAACAGCATCTCATATCAAAGACTATATCTTAAACTTCACATCAGGTCCAATCGGTACTCTTCAAGACCAGACAATGCTCAGGTCAGTATTACAATACTGATCAAGGACCTTTTTTTTTTTTTACATTATGGACCTTCCCAATCAGCTACATAACTGAACCAAGAATGCAGTGAGGAGTCCTAATAGTCCAATAGGAGAGTTTTTTTTTTTTTTTAAACTTATTCTATTCATTTCAGAATGTGTTACAGAAAACAAAATGAAGACAAGAACACCTTCCTCACACTGAAACATGGGGGGGTTCAGTGATGTTTGGGAGTTGCCTCGCCACCAAGGTACTGCCTTGAATGTGTGGATGGCATCATAATATCAGAACACCAAGGCTTTTTTTGAGCAATGTCATATCCAGGGTCAAAACTGGGTTTCTGCTGAAGGTCATGGACCTTCCAACACAACAACTCCAAACACCCCTCCAAAAGCTCCCAGGAATGGTTCGAGCCAAAATGCTCAATTGTTTTGAAGCAGCTAGCAATGAATCCAGACCTAGATCCAACTGAAAACTAGTGGAGAGATCTGAAAACAGCAGCTGGGACAAGTAACCCCTCAAATCTGGGAGAACTGGAGCAGTTTGCACAGGAATGGGCCAAACTGCCAGTAGAGAGGTGCAGAGAGCACATGACTGCAGTTCTTTTGACCCAAGGCTGTGCTACCAAATTGTGTAAAGGGTGCAAATTTTTTTTATCAACATCGTTTTTTTCTACATCCTTTTCAATCAGATATGTTTTGAAAAATGTTCTGAATAAAAAACAAAGCTTCTATAATATCAATAGTGAAAAAAAAAGAATTGTAAAGACCAAATTCATTCAAGAGCTTAATCTATATTAATACAGAATACTGAGTTATCTGCAAAAAGTGCAAGGGTGTTTTTGGCCACGACTGTATGGTTATTAAGGTATCCAGCTAACTTGAATGCTGTTTCCTAAAATCATCTTTAATATCATGTTGTGTTAATAAAACACAAAACCAGCACAATATTTCTTAACTAAGAGGTCCTCACAGAGACTGTAAAGGGATCATTCATTTAAATACACTACAAATCAAATTTTGGAAAACATTTTATTAAACTACTGTACAAGAAAAAAATGTTTGTAAAATAATTTATGTACAAAGATTTACAGTCAAATCATTAGGTACCTCTAACACAGAAGACCATGGCTTTTCAATTGATAAATTCATTAAAAAAAAGAAAAAAGAAACAGGGATTCAGTCATCATCTTCGTCTTCAGGCAATGGTCTAGATCTGAAAGATAAAATTGGTAAATACTTAGCATTAACATTTCTGTACCACATCTGTTTTTTGTTTTTTTAAGTTTTGATAATTCCCTTCATGCTCAAGCAAAAGAAACACATGAAAAGGGTTCTGAGTGAGACATTAACTCTGCAAGAGTGAACACACCCATCATCACTTCATATACAGAAAACAACCTGAAAATAAGCCAATCCCAGGGCTAAAAACAAAAAAAAAGCCTTGGAACAAATTTCTTAGCGGACAGACTGCTTATAGATCAAGACATTTCAAAACTGTATGCAACACCAAGACTTGAGCAAAGTCAACCAAACACCACTGTTTTATGTTAGTCAACCAAACAAGGTACTTTGTAACCCAAACTATTTTCATACATTACACACACATGCAAAAAACCAAATACAAAACAAAAAACAAAACAAAAACCCAAGCCTATAAGCATGAGCTTCCATTAAAATTCAAACTGAAATCATCAGTCAGGAATCAAGTGCTATTTTGGCTCTTTCATACACAGACTAATGGTTTAGGCAGAAGAACATGAGACACAACAGTGGAAACCAAAACACACACATGAATATGAACAGATACACATGGCCTCATCTTTATATTCTGCTATTGTATGATCAGCGTCAGTTGTGAAAATGAAACCACTTGAGGCATATACAGAGAGTTGACAGGAAAACACCCTACTTAATATGAATGAAACCATTAAGAATGGCACCAGCTTAAGACCGCCATACACAGTGAATGAGGAATACAGGCAAAATGCAAGTATCAGTCTGGCCCAGAATTTTGAAGTTCTACTACATGTATTGGTTACATTACTGGGTGGGGAAAAGGTTCCTAACATTTTAGAAAAGAGGCTGAACTTTCCCCCCCATTACAGTTGTCTTTATTCAGTCTTAAACTGCATGTGTGCATTTTAAAATTCAGATTAAGCAAGGGTTTATCAGGGTGGTAGTACTTACTTCCGTGGAGCCATTGACAAACCACTGCCTCCAGCCTCTTCCTCATCAGAGACTGGGCACTGATTCTCCTTCTCAGGCTTCCTACTGGGTCCACCAAAGAAATCTCCAATGCCTTTCTGCCAGGAAGGGGTAGGGCGTGGGCAAACTGGATTGCCCCCAGCATACTTATTTTTGGCTGCAAAGACATGCAAACTCCATTTAATTGCAGTTTGAAGAAATTGCAACAATGCAGAGAAATCAAACAATTTGGTCAGTTCAAATGGGGTTAAACTCAACTCAGAATGCAAGCACAGGACCAAACTGGTTTGCTTTGACAATATCCATCAACAATGTCATACCGATACACATTGAGGTGGTCATCTTTATTCATATAATCCACGGCTCCAGGGTTCTGCGTCCGTGTTCACAAATCAGTCACAGAAAGCAAATCTGGTCACGATTTATTCCAATTTAGTGAATTACTCCTAATAAAAGCCCTGCCTTACCTGGGGTCCCTGCTTGAGAATTATTCGGTGAATTTGAAGAACTTGAAGCTCCAAGAGACTTCCTGGGCGCCGATGCAGCAACAGCTGAAACGAATTAAACGTAGTTGGATCGTGTAACCATATTACATCAGATTAGCAGATGTACGAACAAGTTTGTTTTTAGGAGCTGGACTTTTAACGATAGAAACATTCAGAGAAAAGGCTGGCCTCATTCCAAATGAGCTAAAACGAACCTTCTGAACTTCAATAAACTGAAAGTTACTACAAATAAACAATAACTCTTAACTCTTATTTTCGATTAGTTTCTTCAACTGACCACCCATGTTCCTGGTGTATATACCCACACTGCTCAAATATTTCGTGCAAATTCGAAGCGTTACCTCCGCTTCATCGGTACATTTTTAGCAAATTACATTATTCGCTGCAGCTTCAAAGGGTGTTGCAAAGTGCTTTTTGGATGGATTGGGTGCATACATGTCGATATATCTCGAGAGCAAGCGGCTTTGATGGAAAAACATTTCTTCCCGCCAAATGCCCAACATTTTGAGCAAAATTACATTGATCAGGGTCTCTTTAAATTTTTCATAACAAAAGCTGCTCACGAAAAAAATAACTGTTTTTACGGTGACTGGATCCGAGACAATGTGTATACTTTTCTCCGGATTTACGCCATTTGACGTGTTAATATTATTAAGTTTTGATCATTTTGAACAATCGTAACGTTTCATTTGGTTTAAATTAGCTGGTTAGATAAATTCGCAATGGTATAATAACTATAGCACAGTAAGGGCCACTGAAACCATCAGTGAAATCATGTTAACCAGGTAATACGCCTATTTTCGCCTATGTCCACAAACTGAAATAAAAACGGAGATGTCCTTTTTCTTGGCAAAACAAAATCAATGAACTCAAACAGGTAGATTTATTGAAAAGAGTTGGCGCCAAAATTTCAGCAGCAGACATCCTCGTCCGCCTTCATAGAAAAACTGGCGCCACTTTGGCACTTACAACCAAAGCCTTAACCTTAGGTTCACTGATAATTAAAGCGCGTGGGATTTAGATAGTTAGGACTGATCTCCTTAACATGGAATTTACTTCAGAGCGTATGTCTTAAGCAATGCCTGTCAGCAATCCCCGGCTGACCGTTTAACTTCACCAGCGTAGGTCATTTTCCGGTCTATAGACCACACCGGTTATCATTACAAATGGTCAGCCAAGTAAATTAGACGTAAGTTATGCATTTCCACTACATTTTCAAAGGAAACTAGGCTTCAAGCTAACGCTATGATTTCTAGGTGTGCGTCTCAGTTTCACATTGCGGCAGTTTCAGACAGAAGAGCGCGCGCAGACATTAAGCCTGTCCTTAAGTCGTATTACTAGCAAGTTGAGTTTGAATAATGAACTTTTTTCATATCCTTGAATCAGCCGCTGCAAGTCCATAATAGAGGCAAAACAAATAGTATTAAACAGGAAATTGCAAGAAAGCGGAACCATCCACTCACACGGGCTTCGTTATCCGGCGTGCCTGACACTATGTTAAAAAGAAAAAAAGAAAGAAAAAAAGAGTAGACTTTCCATATGATAACATTTATTCTGAAGTACGCACCTTTTCTGTATGTGCTAGGGACGCTGTCTGCCTTTGTCCGAACCATGTTATCAGGGGTGTTCTGTCAGCGTACCTACAATGTTCTCAATCACTCGGTCAAACCAGACTGCCTAGTAAAGATTTTCCCCGCCAGCATTTAAAAATTGATAGAATTACCGCGGCGGGTAGACCATCACTGGCACACCATCGCCACCTAAGGGACTGGAGTACAAACAATTAAATGTGCCTGCCTTTTCAGATAGCGTGACCATGTACACTGGAGACCGATCATCTAAATCAATGGTTCTCAATCCTGCTCCTGAGGGACCACTACTCTACACTTTTTCCGTCTTTCCCTGCTTTACCTACCTGACTGAGCTCGTCTGTGGCACTTTTGATTGGCTAAGCACACCTGATTGAATCTAGAGTACGTTAATCACACGAATCAGTCAGGTAGGTAGAACAGGGAAAGATGGAAAATGTGTAGAGTAGGGGTACCCCAGGAGCAGGATTGAGAAACACTGTTTTAGAATATATGTATGTATTTGCATTCACAACTGATCCGAGGGTTACCCAGAAAGACCTGCAACACAATGTTATACTGCTAGTAATTTATTATAAAATTGTTTAATCATATGAATAGGATTGGTAGATGTATTTCCTTGTTACATTAACTGATGAATACGAACACGGAAATATCTCTAAATTGTCTGACACGGCTTACACGGATGTTAATGCCTGTCCTCAACATAATTTTGCACAGAAGTTAACTCTAACACTTACTAACCTATGTACTAAAAAACTCAGCACAGAATTTGCGTTGACCTAGCCTTACACTGGCAACCGTGAACGAGCCCAATATCTGGTGCATCACGTGAGAGTGTTAAGTGTTTCACTTCCGTTAATCATCATGGCTGTGCTCACGACAGAGTTGTTCGACTGTTTGCAGCTGCTTTTGAAGGTAAGGTGTGATTTTTACAGCCAGACTATCCATTCGTTTCAAGTGCAGTGAGCAGCTGTTACTGGAAAGTACCACTCCAAGCAATCGAAAGAGGTACACCATATGCGTGCATGTAATTGTGAAAGCCAGTAGAGCTCCCCAGTTAGACAGCTTCCTGACATGTCCTTTGGTCAGCTGACTAAATTTACAAACATATTTCTCAAACTATACTGACCAGAATATTTGACACACACAAATAGTTTAAATATCCTTCGTTTTTTGATCATATCAAGGTCAAAATTGTTCAGGGTAATTAAGTCACAGTACTCACTAACTAAGTTCACCTCAGCTGAAAGGATGCATTTTAGCCCTAGCCTAGAATATATAAACTCTAAGGCAAATGGAAAGAAAAGAGGCTACTTTAAGACGTGCCTTACATGAATAAATATTCAGAGCCCATCTGCCATTACTAGTTAGTCTGTCAAAGCCGGCTGTGAGCGGATGTATCAGTAAATAATACCTGTTGTATGAGCAAGAAAAACAAGTGTTCGTGTGCCTTACTTCTTCTGAGGTAGTTACTTTAAAATTGCTTAACTATAGCATATATCTGTTTATACACCTAAACGAAACAGGCACCGTCGAAGGACACAGTGCGACAGCTGTGCACGGACAGTTTTTCGGCCGGAGCGTTGGAATCACAACAGCTTACTGAGAGCACTGCAGAAAACCTGTCAGTGTCAGCCCCCGAAGCAAAGCAGGTGGGATTCACGAAATGACGGAGTGAAACCATCTCCCTTGTGTCTTTTTGGTTTGATTTAGTGGAGTGGAAGCTATCGAAAATGTGTTTTTCTCAGTGTGTTGGAGCGAACGAGAAAGCCTGATGCATTAAAATGGGATCGTGCAAAAGATTCAGTAAGAAGAATACTGAAGTAGAAATTTTTAAATGGTAGATTTATTTATGTCTCAGGCCGTACCGTGTTAAGAGTAGAAAGTTTGCATGCTAGAGGTGTTGACAGGGAGCTGAAGGAATCCTCAGGTGAGTGCTACGAAATGCATCCTGTCACTTTACTGCTGCCAGTTCATACTATAGTATGAACCTGACAAAGTAGAGCACTGAATGTAATAAGTTGATCCAGAGGTACTGCAATGTAATGTCTGTGTCTCTACAAAAGGGAAACTAGTTTTCATTGTAACTTCCACAGTTAAATTACAGGTAAATTTAAAAAATGTAATTAATACTTTTTTTTTTTTGGCTTTCAGCTACTAACAGCATTGCACACACTGTCACGTCATGTCATGTTCCATAATCTGACAACACCTGAGCAGATACTAGGGGTCTTTCCAGACACTTTCCATTCAAACCTAAAGAACCTCATCACCAAAATCTTGCTGGAGAACAGGTAATTTCCAAGCAGCTCTTTAGGATTAGCTCTCTAGGGTGTGCTCTAACTTGATTTACACATGTAAAATTATACTGACTGAAGAGAATATGGGTCATTCATATTCTCACAGACACAGCCTGTCAAATAACCTAGCATTTTTTATGTAAACTATTAAAAGAAAGTACTGTAAATAATTTTTTATTTTCTTTTAATTTGCAGCTCAACTTGGAGAAATGAAATTCTTGCCAATCAAAGTAGGTTTGATACATTCATGTGTATTCTCTTTATTGTTCTGTGGATTTCAGCAATCTCAGAAATCTGCCCTTTCTTAATGTTTACACTATATGGGTTGTTCTACTATTACACTGTGGTGTGTAAATTTGTTTGTCCTGCAGTTTCATTGCCTCAGCTGGTGGAGATGGACTGGAGAGTGGATATGAAGACAGCTTCTGACTCTGTCAGCCGCATGGCTGTACCAACCTGTCTAGTGCAAATGAAGGTAGGGTGATAATGATGCTATCCATATCACATTTGAAAAACATTTGTACATAAAGGAAGAATGGATGAACTGTTTTTTTTTGTTTGTTTGTTTGTTTGTTTTTTAAAATCAGGTTCAGGACCCCCTGTGTGTTGGCAGCAGTGACTCTCTGTCCTCAGTCACCATGGAGCTGAGCAGGGAGACTCTGGACACTATGCTGGATGGCCTAGGTCGTATCCGAGACCAGCTCTCTGCAGTGGCTGGGAAATAGACACTAACCTGCCAGTGACACAAGAATCTCATTCTCTCTCGCACTTCCAAAGGCCCTGTTTTGGAAATGTTTGTCTGCCCATTTCTGAACTGTGATTCTGATATAGCTGAAGATTAGCTCAAACTAAGGAGAGGAGGGTTCTTTGCGTCATTATTGCACTCTACACACATGTAACCACACAGTCTCTTTCAGATGTAACAAGGACTCACAACATGAAGACCCAGATGCTTTATTTGTCAGGACAAAATCTTGTTCATAGTCACTGTTGGCCTTAACAGCTCCTCTGCAAATTCTTTTGTACATGTTGTATATACTGAAATGTATGAGAACTGATGAATATCTGTGGCGGTAGTGGGACTGTTTTAATGCTTTGACTGTTCGGGCGCCAGGTGATATCCACCACCACTTAGAGTAGTTAAAAATAAAATTATGATAATAATGAATAATAATGATGTTGACTTTAGCTGAAGTAAACCAAACACCACAAACACAGCTATTTATTTATCTAAAGAAACACATTCCAGACCGGAAGCTTCAAAAGATGTATTATATTCCATCATTCGGTGCGCGGTAACAAAGTCTCTTTCGGGTTAAACGAAGCGGCCCTCCGCTTTGTGAAAGGAAGATGGAGCGAGACAGGACAAAAAAAAAGAAAGAAAAAAAAACCCTTTTCTTCAAGGTCCGTTTCGACAGCCTGCTTCCAAAAGAAACAATTTCAAACAATTTAAGATAAAAAATTATCATACGCAGGATTCCGACTTTTAGAATTTCCGTTACATAATTACATTAAATATAATTTAATCGCAACAGTAATAGGGCAACCCGGGCGCCATAGGAAAATAAAAAAGAAAATAAAACAAAATTTAAAAAACGAGAAACAAAACAGCTATCCCAAGGTAAAACCCTCCCGGACGAAAACCTCAGCAGTAACCCAAGGTTGCGCTTCCTGTATGAGCGGTCAACTATAGGATCGGATTAAAAAAAAAAAGGAGGAAAAAACACAAAAATTTACCACACCGGTGGCGTGTCACATGCTAAAAAACAATAAACAATTCACAATAGAATCGTAAGCAGAAAATGATCACGGCTTACCGGTGGAAAAATGAAGAATGAAAAGGCCGCAGTATGAAAAGGCCGCTCTCTCTACAACGCTCAAACCAGCTAGCGCGTCTGGACAGCGCAGCAGCCCAGTGTACCAGGAGCGCACAGGTGCGACACACCAGGTAGAGGAAGTGAGGGAGAGAGCGCAATGTTACCTGGGCCGTTATTTATAAACAATGATCATGACTCGTATGCAGACGCCATGTTTTTTTGTTTTTTTTAAATATTTTATTATAAGGAGACATGGCTCTTATCGCCACAAATAAATGTGTGGGGCTTTTTTTTGTTAAAACAGATCAAATGTAACAGCAGCATTTCATTGTAAAAGAACTTTATTGTGAAAAGTCTGATTTGTAGTACAAACATAATGTCTTTTTTTTTTAATCAGCATAAAAATAACTTTTTAATATACTAACCATTATTGATTTTTTAACCATCTGTACAGACACATGTATATGACTGATACATTCAAAGATTCAGTGATATGTTCATTTTATTAAGTAACCCACACCCACTTTACTTTCAAGACCCAGTCAGGCTCAGAGAGTTGTCCCTTAATGAACGAGTTTGTCTCCTGTTTTCATGATGGTTGTGAGAGACAGATCCCTTCCATATCCAGTTCCACTGTGTGGATGCTGAAGTCCCCGAGGCACTGTAAAAAAGTGGGATTTTTTTTCATCTCTTTCCAGGGTTTTCACAGAAATCAGCTTTGAAATTCCACACATCACATGAAGGCAAGAATCTCCCTACTTTTTGGCTTTGATGCCCCTAACAGAAATTCAACACCTTCGGCCAAAGTGGCCACTGGGCCTTGAAAACATGTCCCTTCTCTCCTTGTCTGCCCTAATATTTTGCCCTCCTCTTTCCCTTTCCTTCTGGGCCATGACACAAATATCATATGTAAGACTTGGTACTTGGAAAATATCATTCATTAAACCTGGCATGTATCCTACTCTTAAGTAAATGCTGTTGGAGCAATAACACACCCATGTCAGATACTTCTAGAGCAGATCTACATGTACTTACATTAAGGTTGTGTCACTCTTTTCCATTCACACAAAAGATGTAGGAACTGTTTTTAATGGATGATTTGGTGTTAAATCTAGTAGTGGCTTTTCTGTTGCATCATTTTCCTTTAATAACATATTGTTCAATAAACATTAAATATTAGATATTCTTGAAGGGATAACACGATTTAATAACGGTATAACATGTCATAACCCTATGAACATGACTATGTATTGAAGTGATTCGGTAATGTGCACTGATGATGTTAATTCTTCCTGAAAAATGAACAAAGGATATATGGTTTGTTCTGACCCATTCAGTGACTGGCACAGGTAACCGTAACAGCACTCACACATTACTTAGAGGACAAGCTGCTCACATAAATTTCAGAACTCACATTGAGCTTTTTTCCTATCCCCGTATGCTCGGTGCACATTTTCCCCACGCTCCTGCTGCTCACCTGTGTGTTGTTTGAAACCTGTCTGTCTCTTCCTGCTCACCTGTGTGTTGTTTAAAACATGTCTCACTGTCTCCTCCTGCTGGGCTTCTTTGGTCAGTAAGAGTAGGAAACCTCCACCTCCTGCCCCCGTAAGGCTCTGTCCTAAGGTCAGAGGTCGAAGGGCATTCATCATGATCCGCACAGCCGCTGGCTCACACCCAGGTGCCATTACTTTCTTCTGTTTCCAGTAGTTGTCAAGGCAACGCCCTAGTTTACAGAGGGAACCTGAGGAAAGACAACAGCCATAGATTTAGAAGCTTTACAGTAAGGATCCTGAGTTATTATCCGCTCTACTTGTGGCGTACCCTCTCTGAATGCCAGACCACATTCCTCTGCATTGGACACTAGCTGCTCAGCATTCTCCACAATGGAGGGCAGGCGACCATACCAGCTTCGCACCACGTCCTAGAAAACATCATAAAAAGATTAAACTTTCCAAACTGTATTACACAGAAAAATGAATCTTGAACTCCATTCATATTCATGAAATACTGATGCAGAATTAAGGTTGACAATGAGCATTTCTTTCAGTTTTTCCTAATTGTTTGTACACATTTCCTGAAAGTGTACCACTCTCACTACAGCACATATAACTACACATAACCGTTGTCAAAATGGACCTGTTTTGGAAGTGTTTTCAACACCAAAATCACACTTTGCAACCAAGTAATACAGACAAACTTTATGTCTCATAATGATTACATATAGGTCCCACTTTGAAATGCTTCAGTACATATAGTGGGAGTACTGACTAACAGAATTTGTGCAGAGAGGGAAACTTAAGACACGCCTTAGGAGAGAGGGAGTCAACAGGAAAATGTTTGATTAAAAGAGGTTAACATAATTTTCTAACAGAGAAATTCTGCTTCAGTGATAGGAAAGCTTTGTCTGAAACCATCCAATTGAATAGAGACAACATTCACTCTTAGAGCAGATTATAATGAGAATGAGAGTGAATTGAAATGAGACCTGAAGAAGGTTACGCGCCAGCCGTGTCTTGCCTGTGTACACCAGTAAAAGGTGCTGTTGTAAGGTAGACAGGAAGTCTGTGGAGAGCGAGAGATGCTCCACTTCCACTCTGAGGGGCAGACATGCTTTGGAGCGAGCCACCTTCACTCCCCCCACCAGTCCACCCACCTGGTCCTGCCAGCCACCACCTGAGTCAGAGAAGAGAGAAAACATCTCATTTAAACTCTCAAAGCACATGGAACATGCTGGATGTTTCATTACACTAGGATAACTGTGCAGTTTATACCAACATCACTGAGTGCCTTAATTCCTTCACTATACAGCTGGTTTGTATGTTTCCTTTCATAAACTACATATAATTTGTTAATGTAATTGTGGTGCATGTACCTATTTGATTCCTGTTTTTTTCTGTTTTTCTCATTTCAAAGGTTCTTTTTATCTATTAGAGGTTCCTCTGGAGCAAGAGTTTTGCAAAAAAGGCAAAAAGGTTCAAAGTAACATGTTAATCTAAACTTTGCCTCTCTCAATTAATCGTCATGAAAGTTTCGGAATTCATTTTCCACCCCTAAAGCACTTCATCACCTCAACCCCGTTCATTTTTCTTAGTCTGTGGAATTCTAAAACTGCACTCAGGTCAATATTGTGCTGAGGTCATTTTTGCACTGCCCTAGAATGTCACTGTCAGTTGCCCAGATCTAAATCTGTATTAACAGAGTTGTTAAATAAGTGTTGAGTTTCTTCAAACGGAGGTTTAAAAACCAGTTGTCACCTGTGGTCAAGGTCTGCTCCAGGTGCAGTACTGCATGGATGAGAGAGTCCGTGTCATAGGTCTGTCCAGTGCATCTGTATACAGCAGCCAGGACGGCCCCGGCCAGGATACTGCTCGTACCTGAGTATGAGCAAGAAGAGGCAAAACTAAGTACTGTGGTAACTGCTTCCTGTTCTTCTGTCCATGTAATCTGTGATTGCATTCGTGACAGAATAAGAGAATGATGAGTATAGACTGACGGTTTAAAGGGCAGGCCATATTTCATATCTTATTTCATAAAGGGCGCTTACCCAGACCAGAACCGTGAGGCAACAAGGACCAGCTGTGGATCTCTAGTCCTCCACCCCAGCGCTGTGACAGCTGTTCCTGCAGAGACTGCTGAGAAGGGAGGCTAACCAGACCACTGCACACACACACAGCCTTCAGCAGTGCACCTACAGGTATTTATATCAGATATTTAGAGTGAATGCATATTATTTTTAGTCTTCCCAGTCATTCTAATAGTGTCAATGCTATCCATAAAATATAATTATAATAGCTTTAATGGAAATATTAGAAATGATCTGGGTAATCATAAGTATGAGGAAACATACATTAATCATAATTATGAAAAAAGACCAACGTCTTAAGTATTGATCTGGTATTTTCTTTACTACTAGTCAAAGATTCAAAAGTGTAGACTAAAGTCATTTCCAACCAGGAGCATGGGGTTGACAGTGGTCCTCTAGATCCTCCAGCACTTCACACACTGTTTCCATAGTGACTGTGCAGTCTGGTGCCCCACTGGAACTGACCAAAACTAGACGACATTCTGGAATACGGCGGACCTTGGCTCCAATTGGCCGCTTCCCATCCACCTTTACAGCCACATTCACCACCGTCCCTCCATGTTCAAATGCGATGGGAGGGGTATCACTCCAGCCACCTGTGTTTAAGGAGGTTTTCTGATGTAATTGAGGATACTGACGTTATGTCTGGTGTAATGCAAGCTTGAGGAGAAACAAGAATTGCAAGAATGTTGTGGCTCTATGTATGATTTTTTCCGTTTTGATTGACATTTAAAGCCAGGGCTAAAAGTCTGAGTGTCAATAAGGAGTCAGTTTAAATGTGCAGTTCAAAAAGTTCTATTAAACAAGTTCTACTAGTCCATTAAGAGAAAACCCACAGTAAATGATAAAACAGTTTTTTGAGGCCATTAATGAAGTATGCACATCTATTTTCTAGTGCAAATCTATCATGACAAAAAGAAAGTTGGCATGTAAAGATATTTATGGAATGAAAGGCGGACGCTGTTATATGGAAATGACCTTACCTGAAAGGTCCAGTCTAGCAGGGCACTCCACCTCCTGCCATTCCCCCATAGGGGGCATTATGCCCTGACCGATAAATACAAATTTCTGGGCTGACATCACTGCCTGCCGCAGCAGTATCTGCCCCGCCCCTTCATAATGCCTTGCGGCACGTACCAGAAGATCTGGCCTAAACAAAGCAGGAAGAGCCAGAAACAGTCATGTTCTCATGAGGTCATTTTTTCCAAAATCAAGTGGTCTCGACCACACTCAGACCGATTTTTAGGTGAGTCTCACTACAATCTTTGATTGGGTTGTTTAGGAAAAAGTGACCTAACCCCCTGTGGATGCATCAAATGAGGACATTACATTAACACTAGAGATGAGGGCTCTGCAATTATCAGATAAATGAAAGATAGAGGCACAGGTATACCATCATTTATATAAAACATACATTCAAATTAGCATCCTTAAATGGCCTGAATGCATACATAATCAAAACAGATGAAATTAAGTCAATCAACAGACACAATCTGTATTGACCTCGATAAATCATGCTAACCTGCTCAGCCACTTGAGTCTCTCACTGGCAAGAGCGTGTATGCCAGCCTCCAGTTTGCCCTCTTTCAGAAGGCTAAAGGCTGGAGCCCAGGCAGGATTAGCAGCAGGACCACTCCTCAGACCCCCACTACCCTCTCCAGCAAGACAGCCCAGCACGTCAGCTATACTGGCCAAAGTGCGCGCAGCCACTCCCAGATCCTCACTGCTCCCTGCTGCAACTATTAGCATGAGAGCCAGGAGATGAGGAGAAGAAATGAAGTTGCTTTAGTACGTAGACCCATCGAGTCTTGTGGAAGCAAAGCTTGGAAGAAAACTCAACACCCCCTCTACTCACCAGAGTCTAGCATGCGGAGGAGTTTTTCTTGCTGGCCACCCAGCACTGCTGCTCTGATGCTTGGCAAGAGGCTGAAGTCTAAGTGACCCTTCAACGTGTCTGACACTCTCCTCCGTGCTGCCTCAAAGAACAATTCTTCCCTCCGGCGTAGCTCCCCGTCCTGGTCTGTGAGAGCCAGTACCTCCCTCAGGGAGAGCCTCCAAGCGCTCCTCCAGCTTTCTAGTGATCCTTGCCCTCCCAGGAGCCAGCAAACCCCTTCCAGACCTGCAGCACCCCCTTGTGGCTGGAACACTGGGAAGAGACGGGCATCTAAAAGACAAGGAGCTGTGCTACACTCACTTTTCCAAGATGCCCACAGCTCTTCAGGTCTGACAGAGAGAGAGAGAGAGAGAGAGAGAGAGAATTTTAAAATTCAGTGCAAAACGAAATAATGTATCACAACTGCTAAAGAAACACTGACTTTAATCCGATACCACAGATTTGATGAAGTCTCCATATGATGAAGTCTGTGCAACTACCGTGGTCATTTTCCGACATTAAAACAGTTAAATAAAGGGAGATGAAGTCCTACCGAATCCCTGTACAGCTGTAGAATTCCGTCCATTTTTGATTGAGGAATGTGGCACTGGCATCTTCACTGCGGACCTGAGGGTGTGAGAGAATGTCTTACAAAACAATTGACAATAGTTGATAACAATTCTCTGTTTCAGATTTTTTTTCTTTTTTTATGACTGTTCCATACAAAATTAGAAGGAAGAAGAAAGAACTAATGATAAGACATTTAAAATTACTTCTAGATTGTCATGGGCCCCCAGCACTGTGAAGACAGTTAATTTCAGCTCTCCAAGCTGCACACGATGTCCCTGGATGATGATGTCTTTGGTTAGAGGCAACTGATGAATGTAGGATGAGGTGTTCTCTAAGCCTGAGAATAAGCATCCAGAATTCACTTGGAGTGGTCCCTAAGGAGATAAAATTAGGTTGGTTTATCATTGACTCAGTTCTCAACATATTTGAGTGCCTTTATCAAACTATGTTTTGAGTTCATCCTGACCTGAAGGTGGCAGTGTTGAATTATTGCTCCCTCTGCCACGCTAACGTCTCCTTCCAACACACTGTTGATTACTCGGCCACCTGAACTCACACACTGGCCATTCTGTGGAAGACACAGAGAAAATTAAACACGTTATCCCAGCATATCCCAAAGGGACATCATTTATTAAAAACTTAAATAAGCCTGTTTTCCCACTTGTAAGTCATTTTGGATAAAAGTGTCCGCTACATAAATGTAAGGTAATGTAATGTAAATGCAAATGAAGAATCTTTAAATTCATTTTAGATAATGAAAATCTCACTTGAATATGAGAGAGAGTGTCTCGTTGTCTCCCTTTTTCTGCAAGACGTTTAATGTGCTCCCAGCCTGACAGGGTCAGATAGTCATAGCAACCATCCGGAATGTAAACTGAAAAAATGAGATGACCACCATTTTTGCAATTTAAAAACAAAAAAATAGCACTTTCTGTCAATAAATTTCAGAAGGTATAACATTTTTGTGCTGATCACAAATGTTATATATTCAGATAAACACACATGTTGAAATTTAAGGTATAATTATGTTTCTAGTAAGTGCACTGAAATACCCATGGTGAGAGGAGTCCCTCTCAGTGTCCTCCATAACACAGATCGCGCATTTCTCACAGTGACCCCCTGTGGTCCAACAGGGGAACTGCAGCCTGGACGCTCCTCGTTTACAAACTGAGCCTCACTCACGTCCGTGCAAAGGCACATCAATATATCCAAGAAAAGAGAAATCTTCATAAAAGAACACAAACAAGCAACAGAAATAAGTGAAGAATGAAAATGAGAAGAAAATGACTGACACAGGCCTTTCATTAGAAAAACTGCATAAATACACATGCAACTAAATTTCAAAGAGAAAGTCTGGGTGCAAATACAGACCCTCAGATGGGAAAACAGGATTAGATGACAGACCTGCAGAGAAGGGGCTCCAGAGTCCATACCCAGGTAAGTACATCCATCCAGTGGAGGAGTGACATGTGTTTGAAGGAGACGTTCTGACACCACTTTACACAAGAACACTGGTCCTGACACCTGTGCAGCCAACACAACATGGATCTACTCTACATAATCACCACACAGCGTATCTAATGCCACGAAAAGCTGTTCAGGAACAACGCTGAATGCATTTCTTCGTCTTCAAAACTCTTTCACACACAAATAAGAGGCTGAATGGCTTTGGACCAATATCTCACATCTCAAATCTCCACCTATGATTAGTGTATTTATTCTAAAAATCCCTCCTTTGGCCAATCCCAACCCTGGCATACCAGTGGCACTTTTCCATCAGGCAGAACAGCTTGACGGATCCTTTCTTCTGAGCCTTTGTAGATGATATTACGCACCCCTCCCTGCCAACAGAAATTTGTTTTAAAAACAGTTTGGAAAAAGAGAACTGTCAAATCATTATTTAAGCCAGATCTACTATTCAGAACTTTGATTAAACTAAGTGCTGAAACTAAGTGTTGCATAAATATAGCCACAGTATAAGTAAATGACTGTTTTATGTTCACAAAACTTTTGCAAGCCCTTTTTCTTACTTAACTGATAAGTAATTGAGAAAATCAAACGTTACTTAGAAAATTAAAAAAAAGGAGAGGTGTCCCCAAACTTTGACAGGCAGAGTAAGAATATCAACATAATGTATGTAATACATTTCAGAGCATGTACCTGTCCATCAGTGATATACACTCCATGGCTCACAGCGTAAGGTACATCACCAGGCAGTGCCAAGACACGGACTCCAGAAAATCCCTCCCATGACATCTCTGACAGAGATACAGTAAACCCCTGAGACATGTGTATCAAGCATTCGTGTGAAAGGGTGTATGCTGGCAGGGTGGACTCACCAGGTGTGCTATGGAGTGTTAAGATCATGTCAGTGCTGCACACCCATACTCCTGGAGGAGAGCCAGGACAGATCTGAAACAACACCAAGAGGCAACATATGACATAGTAAGTCACACTCGGCAAAAGACTGAACAGACTGAATAACAGCAGTATTTAGCTAAGGAGGCGCAAGGTTTTACAGTGTGTAATTGCTTTTTAAGCCAGAATCACCATTTCTGTCCCAGAAGGATATTTTTATCACTGACTTGCCTCTTACCACCAGGGTGGCATTTGATTGTAGACTATGAACAAGGCCGGTGGACTTTTGCCAGTTGAACCACCTTTCCCACTGGGTGGAACAACATACATTTGCATCATCTACCAGCAAAGTTTACTGCTGTTTGGAGAGAGTAAATTTTGATTTCTTTAATTGTTACCTTAATAACGGTAAGTGGTATGCTGGGGGGAGGGGGGCGGTTATCCCCCAGTCTGGCTTTTGAAGGTAAACAACTATTCATTTGTAATAATATGTGAGTCTCTCCCCATAATGGATAAAGGCAGATTTTACATATATGTTACCTCATTTTCCACCCCAGTGACAAGAGAACTCATGGAAGATTTTAGTCTAGCTCCTTAACACTGAGACGTACTTAAAAAAAGGACAATGGTAATGCTGACTGTGTAATCAGCATACCTGGCCAAGCTCCTTGAAAATAAAACCAAATGACTTGAATTATGTCCAAGTAAGAACGACTCTGTTTGTTTGAGGGTTCATCTAAAACCAAGGTTATGTTCTCAGGATCTGAGGACTGTGTGTGCATTTAGCACAACATGAGTGTCAAGGTCAGTCCCTTTAACTGTGTGTGTGTGTGTATGTGGGTTTCTAACCTTGCTTGAGAGGCACTCCAGGAGTATATCTAGGCAACAGACAGGACCCTCAACTGTCCCCTTAGGTCCTGTAATTGGCATCCAGCAAAATGCCCTGCTACACCCATCCCAGGGGAAGTCTCTTCCCTAATGAGAGAGAGAGCAAGAATCAGAGTTATTCTAAATAACTTCTTGTGCCGTGAGTACCACAGACGTCTTTAATTTGCCATGTCTCCTTTCCCAGCTCCACCCTGACTTTGCTTCTCACCGTGTGCAAGATGAGAATGCGAGCATCATCCAGGACATCTGCAGTCACCACCTAAACATAGCGTGACTGTTAGTGCCTACATATCATTGATCTATAATCACAGCTTGACATGACAAGTAAGTGATGACTACAGACTAAAAATAATACTGCTTACTGTATGCCCAGCTCTGGCACTGAGGTGTTCTGCAGCCACTAACAGGGCGTTAAGAGTGGCTCCTCCACTGCCCAAACGTTCCTGAGGGTCTGACACAACGAGCAGAAGAGTTCCTGATGGAATAGTTCCACGCTGCTGGCGCACCTCCAGCTCTAAAACGCAACAATTAGAGTGTGTCGGTGATTAAAATTAAATTAAATAACAGTGAGCACTGAAGTATTAAACCTTTCGCCTGGAGTGAGTGCAACACCCATCTTTCAATAATGGATTTTCAGTTCAGAGTGTTTACTTAAAAGAACGAGTTTTCCACCAGTGCACCCTGCACGTGATACAGGAAGTATAAGGAAAAACGTTGTCACACGATCTTTCTATGCAGTTATTGTGCTATTTTAGGCGCTACTGCAATAATATCTCACCCCTCTGGAAAGAATAGACACTGTCTTTATGCTGACAAGTCAGTACGATAACCGTCCAGTTGAAAACCCCGTCCTTAGCCATGCAGATATGTTTCCGATATAACCTAGGTACAGCGAGAATCACAGGACAGCGGATGATACACTGAATGTATGTTAGTGCACCTGAAACTCCAGATAAACGCCAACACGGATCACAGGACACAACAGGAAGGTATGTCTATCGAGAATGACAGCTTCTCTCACGACTTATAGCATTTAATGACCATAGTGCGCAAGGATCCCTAAGCGCCCCTATCTTGTGTATAACCAGCGGCAAATATGGCTAACACGACAGCGACTGACGACAAAATAACTGTATTTTTATTCATTTCCCAGCACATGAGACTTCAACACAAGTTTTTTTTTTTTTATCTGCTTCCGAAGCGTAATCTCCGATGCACCGGGCGCCCAAGGCTTACTGGGTATTGTAGTCTTTGTTTGAAAATAGTCTTAAGTTTGTCATTTTTGGTTCAAGCACGCCTAGCAGAATAGCAGAAACGTTACATTAATCAAACACACAAAGATATTATTAAAGGTTCTTATATTCATATTCATAAAATAATATTACGGATTAAGCAAACACAATAATGATGTAAGGATGAAGCAAACATTTATTTATTTTTAAGGAACGACAAGTCATTTAAAACAATACTTTCCACTTTCCACTATGAGGAGCATTTTGTGATTACTTGGAATTTATAAATTTACGACATAAAAGTTATGGTCATCACACACCAGCATTTACAGTAGTTGTTCTGTATAGCCGCGTACCCTACGCCGTGGCCTGACGCGCACCTCCCCAGAAATGTAACTACACATCACGGCAACGCAGACAACAACAACTGTGATTGGACCAAATCGAGGAGAGGTTAACTGAGAAGTCCGTAAAAACGTACATTTGTACGACTCTTCTTCGCCGTAAAGGGGGGGGGGGTATTCCTGATAATATGTTTAAGACACTTAACTAGAGTAATTTTAATTTTATTTGGAAAAATAGACATCATTATAATAGAAAGGGAGACATTGTTAAACTGCTGGAAGAGGGGGGATTGAGTGCCATTGATTTTGATCCTATGAATGGTACCCTAAAGTTGAAGTGGTTACAAAGTTTTGTAAATCAGAATTAAAGCTTTTTGTTTAACCTACCTTCAAAATTGTTTATGGATTTTGGAGGTTTACAATTCCTGTTGAAATGTGATTCTGAGATTAGTAAACTGCCTGTCAAGTTATCTACATTTCACCAACAAGTCCTCCATTGTTGGAAACTGATCTATAAACATAATGTCTCTCCCCATAACACACCAATCTGGAATAACAGATGTATACTGATAAAGAAAAAGTAATTTTATTGTAAAGAATGGATGGAACATGGGATATGGTCTATTAAACATCTAATGGATGACAGAGGCAGTATGTTGAACTACAATGAGTTCAGTTGTTAATACAATCTAACATATGCTAATAGAGAATACTGTGCTGTGATTAGAGCAATTCTACAAGCCCTTGTAATGTGTGTAATTTATTTTGGGAGGATTTTAACGATTGGATACTGAATAATAATTTAATTATGCCAGCCCTTATGTATAGCAACATTGGATTTGGTTTTATAATGGAGGACAGAAAATTGGAATTCTTGTTCAATAACTTGATAATACTCGCCAAATATTTTTTACACAAACGTAAATTTCTAAAATCCACGCCACGTTTCTCTATATTTTTGAGTTGTCTCGTTATTTAGATTCAATGAAATTGATTAGATCTAAGAATGCCCTGTATCTGTATGAGCTTTTGTCGGTTTTTTCATTTATTTGGACCCCAGACAGAAGTTGAAATAGATTTTTTGTACATTTATTTTTTAATTTATGTACATTTACCAGGCTGAAGTTTAATGCCATGTTGCCACATCCGGCAAGGCACTTTTCTCAAGTCCTCAACATGTTTGCTAAATGTCTTGGAGTAGCATAAGAAAATAGTGGAAAATAGTACTCATCGTGAAGACCCTCCTGACCAGTCTCCATACACCTCTGGAATGCATCTTGGGTGTTAGTGAAGCCAAATGGTATTCGAATCCACTCATATAAACCTCAGGGAGTGCTGAAGGCTGTGACATGTCTTGACCTTTCATCAACAAAGCCTGGATGAGAAGCACTGCCCTGGTCGAGGATGGAGAACCAAGTGAATCCTCCCAGGTTTTCCCGTAGATTCTGTATTCGCGGGAGCGCATGTCGATTTGGAATGGTCTTGTGATTTAACTCTCAGAAGTCGACACACAGCCATAGACTACTGTCTTTTTTTTGCACACAGATGATCGGCGAGGAGTATGACGGCGTGGATTTCTTAATCCAGCCTCTTTCAAGAAGGTTTTAGACATAATCTTTCACCTCTTTCCACAGCGGTTTAGGAATTGAGTCGTAAGCCTTTTGAACCAGAGTTTCGTCTTTCAGATTGATCTTTAGTTGCAAATTTGGAATACAACCTATGTCTGCATCTTCGTTAGCAAAGACATCGGATTCCTCATAAAGCATCTTCCTGACAATCTGTTGCTCATGCTCATGGAGTTGAAGGGTGGATGCCATTTCTTTTTAGTGAAATGAGATTTGTGGTGCTCACTTCTGAGATCTGAGTGTTTCTCACTGTTAGTTGCAGACTGAACTTGTTGAAGAGCACTCTGACACACTGTCTATCACCCATGTAACAAAATCCATACCCCAAAGCATGGCTATGACAGCAGTGTATTTGTAGTGGTAGAGAGAACACTGAGCAGAGCCAAATACAAGCAAATTATTGAGGATAACCTGCTTCACTGTGGAGAAGACCTTACACCTAGGGCAAAAACTTGTATTACAACATCACCCTAACCTAAAGCAACACTGCTGTACTTCAGAAAAGCAATGCGATGTAACTCAAGTGGCCGAACCAGAGCTGAATCCCATTCAGAATCTGAGGCAAAATGTAATTTAGAATTTTATTTTAGTAACTTTTGTATTTTAATTTGGAGCTGACAGTATCTGTGACATTTTTAAGTAAATCACCACAGCTCATTTACTTGATTAAATAGATGGAGATATAGAGTAAAACACAGTGCTCAGAATGATTATATTTAATGGTTATAATATATATATATTTTATCCTAATCTTATCTTAACCACATTTTATGGGCTTATATACTGTATGTGTAAGACATAGACAAAGGCATACAGTTTGACATGATTTTTAAAATCAGATTCAGCACTAATCACAGCTGTGTACTGGTAGTGTTAGCTGTTTGTTACTGTCATTCTCACATTCCCACCCCTATACTCCAAGAAACGATACAGGTGCATTCATATTGTCTTAATCAGTGAGTTGCGAGGTGGTATACCTACTAATAGAGAGTGATTAGTTTTTGTTTTTTTTTTTTAAACAGAATCAACTCTTGCAAATTGTGTCTCTTTTTTTGTTTTATTGAAAACTTAATAAAATATCACATTGTTCTATATTTAACTTGGTTTCCCTCTCCATCACATTCATGATTATCCAAAGAAAGCAGAAAGTTCTCTGTTTTGACAGAGAGACACCTGACAGAGAGAAGCAGACAGACGAGACTTACAGCTCTCATGAGGAGTTGTTAATTGATCTCACTCACATTAGAACACAGTTACATCATCAGTGAATAGCATGGTCCTGTCAGGAGAGCCTGGAGCTTTAGCATGCACAGTCACAGAAACCTAAGGAGTCACATTCCCATAGCAACAAAGACAGGGGTTTCTGAACCTTCCATTAGACAATTATGACACAGGACAAGAAACAACTTTACAGAATGCCAGCTTGATGTTTTAGGAAGCAAAATTTGAAGGAATCGGAGCATCTGTTCAAAATCAAAAACAGAAATTCAGTGCATGACAGTAAACCTTCTGGGCTATTTGCAGTGCAACTTGAAAGCATGGCACAGTCTTCTACTGCAAGTCAGGGTTTCATGAAATGGCAGTAGCATGGGCTTACCCTCACCCTCTTCAAAAATTTCAATAATAAAATAATGTAAACTCTTTTTTCCTTTCTTGGCTTTAATTACTTCAGTCCTAATGATTTCAAAAACACCACTGCCCTTCTTACTTAATCTGAATAATAATAACCAATAAAACTGACCAAGAGCCAGCAAATGTAATACTAGCGGAATGTTCCAGTAATAATGGATGCATATGAGCTGCGGACTGAATCCGAAGATTCTGTTACACATGATTTTCACTAATTTATGCGCACAGACTGTTATTTACTCCCACTCCCCTGGCCACATGACACTGTAATCAAGCTGAGGTGTTTTAGCCTTGATGTCAAAAATTTCATCCAGGAATATGTCCAAACTCAGAATTTGAAACTCTAACTTCAGAACAGAGTTTTCAGTGCACTGCAATAGACCCAAGGTATTTCCAAAGGCAGGTCTGGCGGACAGACATTAAATGAGAGCATGTATTCTGGACATGATTTCTCCTTCTACTCCAATGTTTATACATCACACAAAAGGCCCATTTAATACCTAACACAACACATAACCATATTTTTGAACAGTCAGCAACACATGGCTTTGAGGGAGAACTAGCCCTCATCTGTAAACATTTAGGCTAGATATGCAAATTTCCCTACACAATCAAATTTATATTGGCATGTAGCTGGTACTAGACAGTAGTAGTTTTGGAACAAACAAGTGATCTCTTTGTCTGGGGCAATGACGCTCAAGACAAGAGATTTACTTTGCGTACAACAAGATCTGGCAGAGCGACTGAAATACAAGTACATATTATACAAAGCTTCCAATTTTAACATCCCACAATTACATTGAGTTTGTCCAATGGGGTAGAAAAGCAGAAGCACGATACCCCACTTGCATTGTCATTCAGGCATATACACATTTCCTTTATAAAGTAAAGCCACTGTTCTAACTGTGTGACCTGAATGCAAAAAATAGAAACCACGAAATTAAAACCCAGCCGGTTACTTACATAAACACAAGCTGCATCACAATCAGCACTGGCGCATACATTTGAATTTCTCAGGCTTTTGGATGGCATTTCTATTGGCTAAAAAAAAAAAAACAATTGGGTCAAAAACTAAAGCAAAACAAACACAAAAATAAAAACAAAGAAAAGAGAATGTGTTAAAGGTAACTCTCAGCTTGAGGCTGACTGGCATTGTGTGAGGCAGTCCAACGGACTATGGCTTGAAAAGAGAAAAGAGCTTATCTTTGCATGTTGATGACTCAGTGTGGAGAGGCCAGGGGCATTAGCCTAAGTCCATCTGCCCCTTTTCCTATATACCAGCTGTAGAGGTCACTGTTACATTTTGACAGTCACAGAATATTTGAGATGACTGGACAGGTAATATGGCAAAATAACCACCCAAGGTAAATGTAGAGCCAATTTTTCCGTTTTTTTTTTTTTTTTAACGTCTGTTGGAGGGTTTAGGTAGAAGGCCTATGGCTTAGCTCTGAATAGGGCCTTTGGTATCTTTGCCTTGGCTGAGACAAATGTGATTGTCCATTCATTTAGAATTGTACATGTATGTCAATGTGTTTTTATCCATGTAGCCTGAAGGTCCTAAAGTGTTGTAATGACCACAAAGAGCCTCAGACAACACCTTGTGAGCACTCCCCTGTCTTTGTAAAATATACTTCTTACTTCTAAGCAATAAACTTGATTTGGAAAAAAAAAGAGAGAACATTATACCCCAAATATCATAACTCATTTAACTACTTAGTAAAATGAGATAAAAAATATAATTATATAATTATTACTACACTTTATTACATTATAATTAATTCTACATTTTTGTTCGTAAAAGAAATGCGTGTTGTGGAACACGTTCCTGACTGTTAATATGATTTGGACTGTTTCACGAGTTACATCCTCCCTGTCAGAGCATTACGGCCAAGCCGCACACATTACTCTTATAGACAGCATCTACTAAAACACTCATAACTGACCTATGTGAAAGACTGTAGAACAAACACAATCTCATAGAAAAGTATTACGGTGGAGTTACGGACGACGCTCCAGTCTTACGTTACATATCGTTGGCATTTGTGTCAAGGCCGTGAGACTGTCTGTAAAATATCTTTCCATGTCTGTGTGAATGTAAATGTGGCACAAGCACACGACAGCCACATGATTCGTACTTGACTGAACTGAACTGACCGTTGCGTCAGTGAACAATGTTCTGACTGAGAGTCTGGGTCTCTGTGGCTGAGGTCATGAATAGCACCGCAAAGCAGAAAAACAAAAAAAATGAACTCAAAACCCCTCCCTCTCACCTCCTTAGGGACACATAAACAACTGTATGCAAAACTGCATGTGGCATCTCTAGTGTGAAAAGGAAAAAAAAAAAAAAAAAGATATTCTAGCCAGAAATATCTTAAAAATGCAATGTTTGTGTTAGGTTTTAATAGCAGAGGTGAAGCAAAGATTTCCTTTGCAGCCTCCACAAACAACAAATGTGTTCTGATGGCCCTAGAAACTCTAATTCTCACATTCTTGTTTTCTCACCATCCCAATGGTCAATAGAATTCTCCCAATCCACCCAGTTTTAAAGGATATACACACACACACACACACACACACATATATATACATATATAGACTCAGAGGCACAAATTGCACCATAATGATTTATTTCCCCAAAAACGCTTAAACAAAATAAAGAGGTAATTCACGTGATTTTAATGATTGCCAACTCCCCACCACCCATCTCTCTCTCTCTCTCTCTCTCAGCCCTACTTACTCTGTGACTAATTATAAGAGTGAGTAGCCAGCATAGGAATGTCTGAATCCCATTCAGACAGACTGACAAACACACACACACACACACACACACGCACGCATGCACGCACACTCAGTCATCACAGTACCAGCACTGCGATGTCAGCTCTCGTCTGCATGCGCTCTGACAGCTGCAGGTGCAGAGTTGTGCTTCTACTCCTCTTTACTGCTTGTTTTTTTTTTTTTTTTTGTCCCTTCCCTCATCCCGTACAGACAGGCTGCACTCCCGAAGAGAGTGAGGTTCAGGACTTCCTTTGCCGGACTGATTCCGTGTTGCCGTTGAGTTTGCTCCGGCCCGAGTTGGTCGATGTGTTGCCGCTGCCATTGGTTCTCTCTCTCTCTCCTGCCCCCTCCTGTTTGCGACGACGGGTCTCCTTGTAGCGAAGCGTAATGTCCCTGGAGACACAAGTATGGGTCACTTCAAAAGACAAAAAACACCCCCCCCCCAAAAAAAAACCCCACAAACAAAACTCTCCAAACTCAATCTGCTTGTCCACACTCTTAAGCCAGTGACCTAGAGACAACTGGGCAATGTGGTGGGCATGTCCCTATGTCCCTTTTTCTCTCCAGACCTCATGCAGCAGTTTTCAGCAAAATGACTTCACTTCAAATGATCACTGCTGTGACAGGGGGCACACTCTGATGTGAGAATGAGGCGGCCTTAATGCAGATGACTGTCAAAAGTGGCACATTTCAACATTTGGATATTCAGTCAACTGTTAGAACTTGTTGTTGTGTAGTGACAAGCAAAAGAAGGGCCAGAGAGAACATGCTGACTGACAGGCTGGGGAGGGTGACTACAGCCTAGCTGTTGCAACTGTTGCTTGGTGACCAAAACCTTGTGCTGGGAAGAGAGGCAAAAGTGCTTGAATTCACTTTGCGCAAAAAAAAAAAAAGAAAAGGGAAAAAAAAATGGTGATAGAATCAAATGGAATCAGGAGTAAGTAATAAATAAAATCATTTTAAAAACACCGTGGCAAAAGAGAAAACAACACACACACACACACACACACACAAAAAAAACAAACAAAAAACAAACCAGCATGCAAGGTAGATCCTTTTGGCCATGCAAAAAAATGAGTGGCGATAATACCATAGCAGACATAACTCAAATGGAAAGACAAGCCTTCCACACCTACCTCACTGTACATGGACATTGCCGCTGAAGGAATGGGAAGTTTAGGGGAACAAAGGGGGAGAAAACAGACAAGACGCTTGAGCATGCAGGGCTGTATAACTAAGCACTATCTTGCAGGTTTGCTCCGAGAGGGAAAGAAAATAAAAGAAAAAAGCGAGCTTCGAACAAAAAAAAAACGACAATAATACAACCACGAAGAAAAGCACATATGAAAATCTACACAAATAAAAAAAAACGACATGACACAATAAAGAAAAAAACAGTCACTCTCATCTTGAATTCCATCTTGAGGACACACCAATAAACTGGTGTTGTATAGGTAATGGTAGTCTGTCGACCTAAGCCAAGATGTTACATTTAAACCAGTGAGGCAGTGCCAAAGCACAGAGACTGGCCTCCCGTGACTGTGCGATGATCCTGAAAGAATTGCTTACCGGATGAAAAAACGCCATATCGTCCAGGTGAGGATAAGAACGATGCCCAGGATCCAGAACTGAATGACGAAGACAGGAATAGGAAGCATGATGGTGTTGGGATCGTACTTGACAACTATGAGGAACTCAGTCACGGTTATGGCAGCCACCAACCATGCCTGCTGACCAAGCTTCTTGTGAAACTTCCTGATGGAAAGTAAAAGTAAAGAATCACAAAAAACCCATACTATAAACAGACATGCTGGCTAGCACTATGACTTTGACTGTATTCTGAGTCTAACTTTGACTTAAGTTGGATTCATGGAACCATAGAACACAATCGCTCTCTCGCTCTTTCTCATATATATATGTGAATGTGTGTGAGCGTACTGTGACTTTGAGTGATTTGTATCTGTCTCTGTGCGTGCACACACACAGACACACACACAGAGAGTGGCAAGAAAAAGTATGTGAACCCTTTGGAATTACCTAGTTTTCTGCATTAATTGGTCATAAAATGTGATCTGATCTACATCTAACTTACAAGTATAGACAAAACCAATGTGCTTAACCTACTACCACACAAACAATTTTAATTTTTCATGTCACTACTGAACACATCCATTAGACATTCACAGTGTTAGTGGAAAAAGTAAGTGAGGCCTTGAATTTATTAACCGATCGAACCTCCTTTGGCAGCAGTAACGTCAAACAAGTGCTTATGGTAGCTGCTGATCAGACCTGCACAATGTTCGGGAGGAATTTTAGACCATTCTTCCTTACAGAAGCGCTTCAGCCCAGCCGTATTCTTAGGATGTCTGGTGTGAACAGCTCTCTTGAGGTCATTCCATGGCATCTCTTTTGGATTCAGATCTGGGCTCTGACTGGGCCACCCCAAAAGGCTGATTTTCTTTTTTTGAAGCCATTCCATAGTAGATTTACTTCAGTGTTTAGGGTCATTGTCCTGCTGCATCACCCAGCTTCTCCTGAGCTGCTGCTGGCAGACAGCCACCCTGACATTGTCTTGCAAGATACCTTGATGAACTTGGTAATTCATTTTCCCCTCGATGATGGCAAGCTGTCCAGGCCCCGAGGCAGCAAAGCAGCCCCACATCATGATGCTCCCTCCACTGTACTTCACAGTTGGGACGATGTTTTCATGTTGGTGTGTGGTGCTGTTTTTATGCCATACGTAGCGCTGCGTGTTCTTCCTGAACTATGCATCAGTCTACAAGACAATTTTCCAGTAGCATTGTGGAGTGTCAAGGTGCTCTTTGGCAACCTTGAGGTGTGCAGTGATTTTTTTTGGAAGGCAGCAGCTTCCTGGATGGTGTCCGCCCATGGACACCATGCCTGTTCAATATTTGCATATAGTAAACTCTTGAACAGAGATGTTGACCAGTTCCAATGATTCCTCCAAGCCTTTAGCTGTTACTCTGGGGTTCTTTTTTACCTCATTGAGCATTCTGCATTGTGCCTTGGGAGTCAACTTGGCTGGGTGCCCGCTTCTAGAGAGAGTAGCCACTGTTCTAAATCGTCTCCTTTTGTAGAAAACTTGTCTAACTGTGGACTGGTGAATAGCTAAAGTCTTTGATCATAGGTCTTCGGAGATCTCCTTTTTGCAAGGCATGGTTCACATCAGCAGATCCTTCTTGTGAATAGCAAACTCAAAAAGTTTGAGTGTTCTTTTATAAGTCAAAGTAGCTCTGCACCTCGCTCCAATCTTGTTACTGATTGGACTCCAGGTTTGCTAATTCCTGACTCCAAATAGCTCTGTTGGAGTCATTAGCCTAAGGGTTCACTTACTTTTTCCACCAGAACTGTGAACGTTTAATAGATGTATTCAAAAATTACATGAAAGATTATGATTGTTTGTGTGGTATTAGGTTAAGCACATTGTGTTTATCTATACTTGTGACTTAGATGTAGATTGGATCACATTTTATGACCAATTAATGCAGAAAACTAGGTAATTTCAAAGGGTTCACATATTTTTCTTGCCACTGTACATATATATATATGTGTAGGGGTTGGACAAAATAATGGAAACACGTGGTATTTCAAGACCTATAAATTTGCTGACATTTAGCCATTGACACGATTCCCAGTGATATGTAAATCTTATGTATATGCACTGCAGACTTCCTGTGCTTTATGTATTACCCAAGATTTTTCTTTCTGTAGAGGTCTGTATATTAGTATAAGTCAAAATGTGTGACCTTTCAGACTTCCAAAGAGGGCAAATTGTTGGAGCACGAATGGCTGGCGCTTCAGTAACAAAAACTGCTGAGTTGTTTAATGTATCAAGAGGAACTGTTTCTAAAGTCATGATGGCATACAAAAAAACTAGGGAAAACTAGTTCTGGGAAGCGTAACTCTGGACGGAAGCCAAAACTCTGTGAACGTGACTGCAGAGCACTAAAACGCATTGTGTCAAAAAATCACAGCACCACAGCTACTAAAGTGACTACAGAGCTAAACCAACATCTTACTAACCCAGTATCAACCAAAACAGTTCATCGAGAGCTCAATGCAGCTGGATACCATGGGAGGGCTGCCACTGCCAAACCTTTTCTTTCCCCCATCAATTTTTGAAAACGCCTAAAATGGTGCAATCATCAGAAGTGGACAATGGACCAGTGGAAGAATGTCATCTTCTCTGACGAATTATCCTTCATGCTTTTTCCTTGTTCAGGACGAATTTATGTATGGAGGAAGCCAAAAGAAGCCCTTGATTTCGATTGCCTGACCCCAACCATTAAGCATGGAGGCGGTTCTGTGATGGCTCAGGCCGCAATATCGTGGTTACCTGATGACCAAAATCACCCAATGATCCAAACGGCGGTGCCATCTTTCAAGATGACAATGCACCAGCGCACACTGCTAAAACCATTAAAGACTGGCATGAAGAGCACAACAGAAAAGTTGAACACTTGGATTGGCCCCCACAGTCACCAGATCGTAACATAATCGAAAATCTCTGGTATATTTTGGATCGGCAAGTAAGGAGCCACTTCCCTCCACCATCATCTCTGAAAGACCTGGAACAGGTTTTGCTTCAGGAATGGATTAAAATTCCCTTAGTCACTGTCCAAAAGTTGTATGAATCTATTCCTTGACGTACTGAAGCAGTTATTGCTGCCAAAGAAGAATCAACTCGATATTAAATAATAAAACTGTTGTTTATCATGGTGTTTCCATTATTTTGTCCAACCCCTGTGTACATATATATATATGTGTGTGTGTGTGTGTGTATGTGTATCTATATCTATATCTATATCTATATCTATATATATATATATATATGTGTGTGTGTGTGTGTGTGTGTGTGTGTGTGTGTGTGTGTGTGTGTGTGTGTGTGTGTGTACACACACACACACACACACACACACGCAAAAAACTGCAGCTACACTTCTGAGCAGACAGGGACATTATTTTTTTGTGATAATTGATATTTGCAGAAACAAGCTTTTACTGTGACATAATTATAATAAATGTATAGAGGCCTACATAAAAACAAGGTATGTTGGACTTACGGGTCATCCATGAAGTCATAGATCTCTCTCATTGCTACACCACCCACATTCACAAAGAAGACCAAACGCAGCAACACCAGGTAATGTTCAGGAGGCATCCAAAGCACAAATTTCAGGTAGAATGTGTTCAGCTCAGCCAGCAAGAACTAGGAAGAGAGAAAGTGGGACATGGATGGAGAAACACAGACGGAAATCACGAAATGAAATGCAATAAAATCAGTGTCCTGAGAATGTGAGTGTGTGTGTGTGTGTGTAGGGTTTGACAAAGCTCACCACAAAGATGATGCCAAGTACAGCCAGCCACCTACGCAGGTTGGACGCTGGCCTCCACTCAAACTTCACCCAGCTGTAAGGGGTGAACTGAAATGCAATACGCTTGATCTTCCCCCTAATATCCACAAAGGTAACGATAAATATAACATCTTAATACCACACATGAGCAGCAGTGAATAAACGTTTCAGCCTCTGTGGAGCTCTGTTTTTTAAGAAGTACTAACACACAGATTAAAAGAATTTGAAAGAGTTTAAAGAATACCAACATCTTTGCTTGGAGATACTCTCCTATTTTATGACACATAATCCATGCACATCTATGACGTGCAGGCTGGGTTCCACGTCAACCATGTGATACAGTCTGAAAAGCTACTCACTTGTATGTTGGAATGTTCCAAAGTCCCTGCCACTGATAAGGTTTCATTGAAAGCCAGCCCAAGGTCTTCATGCCACAGTAGATGCCCAAGCCATTACACACTAGTACATCCATTATCCACTGTGACAGACCGACACAGACACAGATACAAGCACACACACACACAGATTGTTTATTAAAACATTTAATTCTGATCTTTTTCTATAGTGGACATGACTTCTGCTATAGAAAGAAGACGATTTCTGTATCATCATATGTATATATGTAAAAAAGTCCATGGAATTGGATATTGTTAGATCCTTTTTTAGTATCACATTCATATGTGATACTAAACCAGGAGAAATCTGATTTCTGCTAATTCATTTTACATCCAATTACCCAGAATGCTTTGAACACCTAACTGAAATGATTTAATGCTGTATATGCCCAAGCAACAACCAATATTTTCCTCCTTGAAAAATCATTTTGCTCTTGGTTGCATTCATGTCGAAATTACCAGCCTGGCTCGACTCCAATCTCCTTTGCTGACTGTTATTCAACAGTGCATTCGGGACATTTAGTCATCTTTAATTAAACGCTATCTAAAGATAAACATGTAGTTAAAACTCAAGCAGTAGGAAGAGTTGCGAAATTTATTTGATAAAATACATGCCTTTCTTAATTTGTAAAAGGTCTTGTGGTTTTTCCAAATAAGTCTGTCTGTGTGAAAGGCATTAATAATCTGTAAATAACTTGAGCCTGTGTGTATCCTATCTCAAGGTCAGTTGGTCAATATGCATGTGAGTTAGTCAGTGTGGGTGTGTTTGTTTTTGTGTGTGTGTATGCGCGCGCGTGTGTGTGTGTTTGTGTATGTGCACATGTGTTGGTGTGTGTGTGTGTGTTTGTGTATGTGGGTGTGTGTGTGTGAGTGTGTGTATGCACTGTAAAAGAATGGGAGACATACATGGTCCCACCAGCACTCTGAGAAGTTGGGCAACTGGTGCTCCAGGCTGTACTCCAGAAACTCAAACATCACACTGATGATCATACACATCCACCAGTCTCTGATCATCAGGGTCTGACAGAGAGAGAGAGAGAACACAGGACAGCCCATCACTGCCTGTTCGTTTATATCAAAACAACTGGATTCAAGTAATATGCCATTTTGGTTTACACACTCTACATTACATACAACTGAGGTGCAGGTAACAGAAATGTCACAGGCATTTAACAGGAATATCACATGGACTATACTGTTTGAAGAATAGAGGACTTTAATATTATGAACCCACCTTTATGTACCAGCCAAGAAAATGAGCAGGAACAAAGCCATCCATCTTGTCCTACAACACAATGTTACTTTTGCAAGAATTAATTATGGATAGACACTGCACAGTATGATTCGAATATAGACCTGTGGGTATGACAACACCATCTCTCTATTCTAGCTCCACTGCCCAGCATTAGGAAAGACAATTTAAATAAATTATAAATACATATTATGCGAATATTACAAAAAAAGAAATAATCAGGATTTTAGGTCAGTCTTAAAGGAGTTCGTACACAGAGCAACAACTGTTACTGGATTTGGAGGACAAGGAGAGGCATTTGAGTAATGGTACTATGTTTAAATGGGTCACATACAGTCCCAGTTTTAAGGGACTGTTTTTTTTATCATGCTTGCCACAGAAGGGGAGAGCTGGGTGGGGCACACACACTTAAGGAGACAGTATGGATGAGGTAAAGATCTCACTTTTGCAGCTGTGGTGAGGATGTCAGCTGGAACAATCTGACTGAAGCTGCTAACTGACGGGTTTTACCATTACACAATAATAATATTGATAACAACAGAAAACGAAAATCAGTAAAGTGGCTTTTTCAAGCCAACTTACTTAACGACTTATGTTAAAGTCTGTCAGAGTTGGGTCTCATTTTATTGTGTGAGACACCCACTCAGACACAGAACGCCACACACTGTGGAAGACAGAACCATGTTGTGGGATCAGTGGGACTGCCAGCAGGGGAGAGTAGGTTCCCACAGGGACTCATCACACCACAGGTAAAAGGTGAAGTGTTCCACAGAGAGCACTGTTGTCATAGAGAATGTCACTGATTGTTGTTGGGGATAAATGACGAGAGCATTCACTTATATCAGTATGGGAATAGGTTGGTTCTTTAAGAAGGTCCGTCATGAACAGTTTTTTGGAACACTTTTTTTTATGTCTTTCACATAAAACAACTGAACTGTTCAAAACAATGACAAGGCTCTCAAGGTTATGTTTTCCCAAATATGGACACGTCTTCCCCTAAAGAAACACTCTTGATCTCCAAAGGACAATAACAAACAAAAGCTTTGTCAAAAAAAAAAAATAGAATAAACATTCCAGTTATACAAAAGGTTACTTTTGTACAACTGAGAAATGAAAACCTCTCACATGTTAAAAGGGAGGAACTTCCACTAGGGAAATTCCTGTCAGCTCACCATTTCCTCCATCTAGTCAACCCTGGCTAACTTGCAACCTTCCCTGATAAATATTGTCTCCTGTAGGACCTTACCCAGATGTTGTGGAAAGGATCTGTCTCATTCCCTGGGTCATAGATGAGGCAGTTTCCTCCATAGTCTCTCTCTGGTAAGGGAACACCCAGCTTGGGATCAATGTACTTCATGAACTTCCGCCCATCCTGTACTGTCTGTCCAATCAGAACACAGAAAAATGCCATATATTCACAAAGGCGTCTAGGAGAAACTAAAGATTATAATACATTTTTTCTCGTCTTGGGAATGCATTGAGACACCGAATCTTTCTCTGTGAAAAACACACCCATTGTTCAACACACCCATAACTTAACAAAGGTTTGGTGATTGATGGATTATTTAATATAAACTGTGTTTGCGAAAGGTTTCATTAATATGTGAAATATTGTTAGTCCCAAAGACAGGGATTTGGAAATTCAGTAAAAAAAGTTGAGACAACATATCAAAAATTTCGTGATTTCACACTTTACAATCATTTGCTGTCCATAAAAGTATGTTTTATATATATATTTTATAATCCTGCACTAATGTCACACACAACTCTTTAATGACTTTATGCTTGGCTTGGAAGTGTCCTTAGATTAAAGTGTCTGCCAAATGAAATGAATGCAAACGTAATTTTTTTTTTAAAGCATTTTTTTATCTTTAACATAAATTCTACTAAGCCAGCAAGCTTTTATTTACACCTAACCTCTTTTGAAGACATGCTTTGGAGGGATCTGTTAAAAAGATTAGTTGTTTCTTTTCTTTTTAAATCATGACTGAGCCTTTTTCAGTGAATGCCCATAGAGACTATGGTACTGCACTCAGTTTCTGATTAGCTTGCCTCCTCTCTCAGCAGAACAACACACCTGATTTATCACTGTGGGTGGACAGAACCATACACAATGAAGCAGAGTGCTGTTTTCCTGCACTTGATAAAGCATTATGCACCGGTCTTTCATATGCCGGCTGCATGTAATTATGAAACAGTGAGCAGCAATATGAACGTGACACCACAAACTGTGGAGCTGTGGTTGAGGAGACAGTGAGCATGTCGTGTGTGTTAGTTATTGTGTGTCTTGCTGCTCCATCATTTACAATTGTTTGCGAGTGTATGTGGCGATCTCATAATATACCCAGAAGCATGTTTGTCAAAGAACATTAAAAAGTACATGCACTGTCTAAAGCGCTTTTTAACAATCTTTTTTTTATTATTTTATATTTGTACGTATGTGTGAAGGAAAGAGAATTACAAATACACTGACCTGGAAGAGGATAAAGATGAGGAAAAGCTCATAAACAACTGAAACACACAGCCAGAAGCGCCAGTACGCTACAAAAGAGGAAGGCAACAGAGTCAGATATCAGCCACAGTAACTGAGTTATTTTGTAAAGGCCATACAGAGCACTCATTGTCAAATAAACAACAGAAGCTCTTTCTCCCAAATAAAGATTGGTGATTGGGGACACATGACAACAGATTCAATGTATGCACGCTCGTAGGCCACAAAGCAAGAAGCGGGAGTGCGCTCAGTGGTGTAAGAAGGAATGCACGTCATTCAGCGTCGTTAGCATAACCCACGTGTCTCAAGCAGACTGAAAGCGAGTATGAACTTTCTATCAAACGCAAGGTCACCTTAGAGCTTACAGTTATTGCAAGACCGAGGGAGCCAAACAGAGGATGTGTCAGTCAACTCCTCGCCAACCGACCATATATGACACTCCCTGTCATTCCCAATCAGACAAGGGTGGGTTGCTGCTCCCAGTTTACCATCAGTACACAGAACCAGTCCCACTTGTCCATGTTAGAAGGCAGGAGGACGAGGTGCACAAACTGGTTCTGCGAGCTGAGCAAGTCTTGTGATATGGTTGCCACACAGTTTTTGACTGATCTGGTTTACATATAGACTGAAAAGATCCAAAAAATGTACACACCTCTAGACAACCACCTCCAGGCTCTTAGTTATCAATGGAGTAAAAACAATGGAGTCTCTCTTTCCCTGTCAAACCCCTTTAATTCTTCTTCAGGCTGCTTCACTAAGAGGCATTTGCTAAAGCCATCCTTATGGAATAAAGAACTGAGTAAAATCTCTACTGCCACCTATTTTTCCTGTTCTCTTCTCTTCTGCCCACACGTGCCACATTCTTTCACATTTTAGGCATTCTGTAACCCACGTCGCTAGTGCTATGCTACAAATACCAACAAAATTGTTAGGCAGTTGTCATTTCTGTATCAGGTGATCTCTGCTAATGCACATTAAGTAGCAGTGGAGGCAGACATGGGTGTGGAAGTGGAGAGGGGCAGACCGTGCTCCACTAACTGACACCATCTGCTTGGTTTGACTGGTAGAAAGGAGGGCTCAAGCAATGTGTGAACTGCATCCATTTTAGCGCAAGGCTGTGTGTGCAACGCAATCAATGATACACTCTTGTGACACAGGAGCATAATTTTTTTCTCTTCTTGTTTTGTGCCCTCGTGGCTGTAAAATGCCCGAGGCAGAGACTGCCTATACGGCTTACACTTAGGGTTGGATCTGACTGTGGAGGTTCCAGTCTTTCCATAAGCCTGAGCCAAAAAGCAAAGAGTACTGGAAGGGATCAATACTTTTACTACAGGGAAACAAGAGCAGTTAAGTGCTTCCATTACCCTGATTCAGAATGAAAATTCTAACACTGCAGCGTACCTGGGTGTGGTCGTGTGAAGGGTCCATCTTTTGCCTGCGTAACTCCAAAGCAAAGGAATACCAGGATACTTGCCACAATCCCTCTGCGGAATGACACATAAACATCCTTTTACTGGTGCATATATACTGAAGAATTAACACATCTGTTATAGATCAAACTAAAATTCTACACAAAACCATCACCATAGAAACTGAACAAATATTTGACATTTTCTCAGAAGGGTGCCTGATGTCTGACCCTGCCAAAAAGCTCCCACCTACAGGTCACATTCAAAATTCGGGGAGCATTAGATTACATCAATAGTGTACAGCTTGATTCTTCAATACTGTGGTCTGTTGTCATTTAAATTTGGTTTATCCCCTCTTGCTGTCTTATCTGAACAAAAAGAATACATCTGTCCATCAGCTGGTCAACAATATTACCTTTAATAGCTTTTGATCTTTTGACTTTTGACTGACATAGTAAATATGTCAATGTTTTGACAAGGTGAAAAATTAAATTTATTAAACAAATAGTTGTATTGCTCAAGCTTCCTAATGTCATTATTAAATATTGCATCTGTACATAAACATGACAAAGCATTGTGCCCCAGAGTATCATTTGCTTCACTGCTTAATTCTCAGTGTTGACCAAAATATTATGGGAAACTTGTGTCTTTCCTGCAAGTGGGTCAATGTTAACTAAAACAAAGGCACAACCTTCATTATCCATTTGTCCATTAAAAACTGATGGCTTTCTGTACATCGCCCCAAATTTAATTTGAAACTAGAACAACTATTGAGCAGCAGACTGATCCAGCAAATCCTCCTTACATTTGGAATGATGTGATTATAAAATAGCATCATAGAACAGCAAACTAGTAAACACTATTCTATTGCTTCTTCTATTGCTAAATTCTTTAGTCAGAGTGCATCGCGAAGACAAGAACGATTTTGACTGGTTTGACAGAAAAACACTCTAAAGAATTTCAAAGGCTCAAAAGAGGCACGGATCAAAAACATATCTCTTGTATTTTTCAACAGATAAGAAAAATTTTCATTTGAGAGTCCAATCTAGATGGAACCAGCTGTTTAGCTAAAGATTATAGAGCACTTTGTATCTCTGTACATAGGTAGGTGTGTGTGTGTGTGTGTGTGTGTGTAAGTGTGTGTGTGTGTGTGCATACTCATTTCCAAAAACGGGACTGAGAGAGAAACAACTCAGACAAGCAGATCAACTATGTCACTCCCAAAACACTCAGACATGTGATTTCTGTCATCATCTCTGTCTCCAGCATTCTCTCACAGGGAAGACAATCACGTGAACTGACTCAAGATGTCACAGTAATACGCAAAGTCACTCAGCGCAGGCAAACAGTCACAGGTGAACTCAAAGCTAGGAGTTCCCCATGAGGTCTGTTCAAATGAAAAAGAGAAGAATGTTGGAAGTTCAGAGATAAGGGGGAAGTTGTCTCGTTGGAACAAAACTGTGATCCAGCCCCTGAACCTACAACGGCAGGGACAGGGGCTGATTCCTGAACATTAAACCAGATCAGACCATGACTATGGCAAATCCTGTTAGCTAAATGTCGAAAGACACGGGTCAGTCCCGCCCACGTGCCTATTTCTGTCTACTGTAACACCCACATCTTTTCTCCTAGTGCACAGTTCTCCTTCTGCTTTCTTTTCTGGTTACACATCCACAGAGGAGGCAACATGTACAGGGAAGAACATTCTGCCAAGGAATATGAGCCATTCTGGGACACTGTTCAAAGACCATTATTTTCAATATGTTTGTAGTCTGTGTTGTTATTGAGGAAGGTGATTCATAAATAAACAGTTGCCGATGTGGAGGCTGAGTTTGTTTGTGTATGTTATCAACATATGTGCTATAACTGTTATCTAAATCAGCCACAAGGACAGCTGTGTCATACAGTTCTATATGGTCTCATGTTATCACTGGACGTTTAAGGACACAGAACACCATCCAGTCTATTTCATACATCTGCACAGCCTAATGTGGTTTATTCCCTACATGTCAGGTCAGCTTCAGCTTCAAAGATGAGGGGGAAGGGGGTAAAATAACAGACCTTTTAGTGTTGAAAGCGGTGTCCTGGGGTGTTTCTTCGAGCAGGGTAACATAGACCAGGGCGCAGGTAAGGATGAACAGTACAGTCAAAGTGTGTGCTCTCCTGCAGAGAAAAATTTTTTTTTAGCTAAATGACATGTCTTCCTGGGGCATGGTTGACTGAGCAAAACAAACAAAGAAAACATAGAACCATTGAACATTGACTTGTTGCGCAGAAATGTCAGTTCTTACTGGGTAGTAATTTTTTTTTTTTTTTCATGTCAGGTAAGTTAGGTAACACTGATGGTTGTCAGTCAGTAAACTAGAATGGTACACAATTACCTAATACAAAGGGCAGAGTGACCGGTGATCGGATAAGATGATGAGCAAAGCAAACTATCTGAGACAAAAAAGTCAGGCCAATTTTACTTTTCCAGGAAGAACTGTTAACCCTTCAGTGCACATTATTAAATTCAAATGCAAAGAGAGTTTAAGATGTCACATTTAATAGCCCAAATCAACATATGACTACAGAGAGAGTTCAAACCTGTACCATATTTAAACAAAAATGTGCTTGGTTATCCCTGTCAATCTTTGAATGACTTTTAACATCAAACATTTCACTCAATCTTTCCTCAGTGGAGTTTGCACTCCAGTGCGGGCAATAGTTTGGTTGCATTTGTGTGTCTCACATTGTAAAACATTCTCAAAGCTAAATGTAAATCCAGAGATGACAAAGTGAATTTTCCTACACACACACGCGCAGACACACGCACAGACGCACACAGAAAGCAGTGCTACTGAGAAGAGCCAGCCCAGCTCTGTGCAGTTTAAGGTTATGACTATAAAGAGCAAAGTGAGGAAGCATAATATACATGAAATGCAATAAACTCAGAGGAATGCAGAGGATAGGCAGGCAATAACTACAGGCTATGCTGTTATGGAAGTTTCCTTTCCAGTAGTGACCTTGAAATCCCGCTGGCATGGTGACTTCAGTCTCTCCTTGCTATCACTACTACTGAACCCTCCTCTAATTAGCAGATAACGAGCTGCGCTTTGGTAACTCTCCACACAGGACACATGACCTCTACTCAAGGCTGATGTGCGTACTACATCTGGGATTCAGGGTTCAAATTCTAGCCCCTAGTCTGAACTCCTCTGGAACCCAACTGTTCACGACCCTTGGGCAGGTGAGCTGATCAGGTGAGTTTGGTACCTCTTGCTTTGCATAGATATGAATGTTTCCGGTAGAGTCAAAGGCACAACATGCTGTTACAAGCAAGTTACCTCACCTGATAATACTATGCAACCTGAAAAAATATACAGCAATAGGCCTGCCATATAATGGAGCAAGGGCCTGTCTCACGCTGCTGCGAAAAATAAAAAGGGTGATCAAAGAGATGGAGAAGACTCACAAGGAGGGGGAAGGAAACAGAACAGGAAACATGGGTCAAAGGATACGTTGGAGTTGTGAAGTTGTCTGATTGCATTCTGTGAGGGGTAAAAGCAAATCACCTAGCTGGTTTCACCAGTATCAGGAGTCCTACACACAAAAACATCTCTAACAGTATTAAAACCACAGAGCTCAGCTCAGATTTTCTTTGCTTATCACAACCAGTTCTGTGACTTGAATCTGAGCTGCTGCCTAACAACAGACAACAACAACAACCACTGAAGCCTCACGAGGGACTGGAAGTCTCAGACCATGAGAAATGCTCAGGTCTTGACAAGCCCCGAGCAATCAAAACACCACACTCAAGGCAATCACAACACCCAGTACCCTTACAAACAGTCATCTACCTCTAAGATCTCTGTAGACAGAACTCTGACCAATCTAGATTTGTTGGTGCATCCTACATCTTGTATTGCACATCTTACATCTTGTATTTATACTTACATTTCTATTTCAATGTTTATATTTTCTACCTCTTTTAATATGCTATCATACTATATTTGCAGTGTTCTCTGTACATTGTACAGCTCCTTGGACTGTTTTTTGATTTTTGTTTGTGTTTCACTACTTGTTACTTGAGTGTTGTATTTGCATGGCGCACCAAAACACCAAGAAAAATTCCTTGTATGGGTAAACCTGCTTGGCAATAAGCCAAATTCTGATTCTGACTGATTCTGGAGGTGCTCTGAGATATTAAAATGAGCTTATTAAAAGCACAGGAATGGTAAATATGTCAGACCTTGAGACTGCAAAACACAACTCTGTTAATGCTTTATGCTACTGAAATGACATGTGACTACGATTGATTACTACAGATGTAAATATTGATTTATTTAGATAATTTTCCATAGCCCTGAATATGTTGATAAATATGCTATAGTGCATTTACTGTGGAGTGGGGATGCTAGCTACCAACCTGAGTCTAGCACAACCCCCACAGAAAACCACATACGCAAAGGGCACAGGTCTCTTATGCTCCAGATTAAGGGTAATTCACACAGCCTAAACATCAAAAGGCTAAGAATAACATTAAATTCACAAAACTATGGTTTTGACACACTGGGCTGGATTACTTATGCTTGGTCTTAGTTATGTATATTGAAAAAAGAAAAAAACTGGACCTGCAGCTCCCGGTATAAGCAAAATTGTCTGTACAAGTGTTTGGTTGATTCACTGTGCGGTAACAGCACTCCCTCCAGCCCTACCTCCTTCTCATCCAGATTAAAGTCTTTAGTGCATCTGAGCTAACCCTTTCCGCTGAGGAGGCACACATGGAGATACAGCCAAGGGAAAAGCCTGACTCAACACATGCTTACAGCAACACTACTTCAACCAGTCAGTGTACAGCAAGTTGGAAAAACAAGATAAAAAACAAACAAATGTGAAACATAACAAACAAGATGAACAAATAAGTTGAACTGCACATATATATCCCCTGCCTTTATTTGTTTTAAGGATTTTTAAGTAATAAATTCCTGTGACACAATGTTCATTATTTCTCAAAGGTCTTTTTTTTCAGTTTACTTCATAGTGGATATGAAGTTACTTCTTTGAACCTATCATTTGTACGTAATGCAAATATGTTCCATAAGCCATAAGTAGCTACACATTCATGGAGAAGTCTGTCACTGCGTTGTAGGGAAAGATGCAGAAGGAACTGCGATACTTGCAAGTAATTCTTGACAGCAGGTCCAAAGCATGTTGTCTAGAAAACAAAATCTGATGTTTATCCGTACCCTTTTTTTATCTAGATAAATATAACACACCATCTAAGGCCCTAACTTGATTCAGATTGTTCTGTTTGTTGAGAGGCCTTGATCAAACACATTTGCATATTTAAAACAATCGCTCAACCACCAAGAACCCCATAACATGTAGGGTTTAACCTTGCTAATCAATATCCAGTGAAGTACTTCGCATGGTGTCTGACCGATAACCAGCTCTGTGATTTTTACAGGTATTCTTCCATAGTACCACAGACTTTGGAAAAAAAGGCCTACGCAATGCATCAAATTAAAAGCTGCTTACCAGAAAAAGGTGTTGGTTCCGTCGTCGAACACCACACTCTCTGTAGTCCGTCGCGGCATGTTCTCGCGCGATGTTTGCTTAGCAGATTTAGATCGGTTTGGTGCAGTTGAGGCGGTTGAGTCGAGGGACCCGGTGGATGGAGACAGGTTGACTGACCCGTTGTTGACCTGTTCCTCTGATGCAGTGGTCGACCGGCTAGTGTTAAGAGGCAGGGCACTTCGTTTCGACTCCGGTTTAGCCATTGTTCTCCGTATCAGAGATTTCTTGTCAAGGGACCGACAGCAATTATTGCCTTGACTACAGCCAAAGTGTTATTTTCAATCATCCAACGCTTTAGCCCCACCCGGTAGCTGCACGCATCCGAGGCCGAATTCAGAGAGTTAGAAGACTGACAGCTCTGAGCATAAGGTAGAGATAAAATATTGCCTCGTTGGTTACAACAAAGCAACGGTCTAATTTCAAAATAGTGTTTTTCAATGTTTGAACAGAATTTCAAACTATTTTCCGCCTAAAATCTATAATATACAACTAACTATCTGATAGGGGTTCGCCTTGGAAATCTTATTTAATCATTTGGCGTTCCATGAACTATGTATGAATATGTCTGACTAACTCTTAACTGACATCCAATGACTGAAACATCGATTAATTAAGTCCACATTTGACAGGTAACTAGACCCTGGACAATGACTACACTGCTACCCCCACCCCGCAGCGACTTGACCTTGTAATCAGTAACTGTTTACAATGTTTTATTACAGTGTCACCCTTACATAGAAAACTGGTTCAATTGAAGTGGTGAATCAGCTGTGTTTCGAATGTTACAAATGATCCAGCTACGTCCCAAGCCGTTTTGATTTTTATTAACTACCACTCTTTATCAGCTAGACCACTGTTTAGCGGGTAGATGTAGACACAATTGCAGTAAGAAGGTATGACTTTGACCTCGCCAGGGTTCAATCACCAGCTAACTACAAAACAGTCATGGTACGTTTACAAAAAGAATAGCCGACTAGTCACGATAACAATACAACATGTCCAGAAAGTGGCTCTCTCACAAATAGCAGATGCATGCAGCGGGCACAGCATTAAATCACGTCACTGTTGTAGCATGTTTCAAAAAACTCAGACGACTGCACAAAGTATGCTTATGATGACTACAACAGCCCTCTCAAATAGGTAATGATATCCACACAAACCGTTTCTCTCTGCGGCAGTCCCGAATTTAAAAATTAAATATCGTCAGTAGTCAGTCCGGTGCATGTGAGGCAGTCATTGCAGTTCCTAAGCGTCGCTTCCACTAGCGTATAAGAACAACATAAGGTCGCGCTAGTTTTCGTCACTTCCTCTAGCCATACAACTCTCATGTGTCTCGCGCATCGTCACAAGGCTTTTGTGTGTATTCGTCATCGGACCATGCTCACGTTATATCAGACTTGAATATTACTTTATTTAAAATATTACTGTTTTTTACAGCGTGTTTTATACTCATATAACGCCACAGCTGTTTTCGGGAAAAATCAACATTCATGCGAAAGCGAGTTTATTGGGGGGGGGGGGGGTATTAATAATGAAGTATTAATTGGTATTCTTAATAATATACTAAATCATACACTGAATCGTTTTTCCATGCAAGTAATACTTCTGCTTGTAAAATTCTGGTAAAAGAATATTACATTTTATTTTTAATTGATTAGTGTGGTATTGATTAGCCCTAATGCTGATATGATGTCAAAATAACTTCCAGCACTCATTTTGTACTCATTTTTTGGACTTTTTGACCAGTTGATGGAAAATAATATAATATGCTCATGTACTTGTCAACATGACAGTTACATTCTCAAAATAACAGCCAGCAGATACACAGATCAAATCAATTGTGTCTTATGAAGGTAGCTGTGACAAGGAGAATATCACAGCTATGTTCCAGCCAGTTTAATCATATTCGTTTTAAGGGTAGGTACATCATGGCTGAGATGAACACATCTGTGAATTTGATTAAAATTCAGTGGGTAAATTAATTGGTTCTTTTGAATAAATATTGTCTTCAGATTGACCTGTTGTGGTAATATGTCTTATGGTGACAAAACAAAATGTATTTGTATTGACATGAGCACCTTAGCAGCTGACACTAGACAATAAACTCACCGCAAAAAGTAAGGCAACAGTGTGTCCAAAGCAATGGACTGAATAATAATTATGAAAAGGTACTAGATCAAGAATGACGGTAAAGTCTGTAGAGGCAGCCCAGACTCCACAGAAAGCCTTCCTTCTAAACTTCATTCTAAACTGGTCTTAGACAGCCCACTCATATGAGACAGCAGGTTTGCATGGTGCTTTGAAGTCAGTCACACCTAGACGAGATGAGCTGGGGACACAGAAGTGTGGGTGCATGTGAATGTCAATGAGTCAGAGGAGTGGAGTTAGGAAAAACTGTTCCACACCCAAAACCTGCTACAAGAGCTGGTTTGTTAATGCTCCAAACAGCTGAAGGTGGCAGACAAAAAGTCCTCATAGTGCTCTTGATTAGAAAGAAAGAAAAAAGAAGAGAATGATCAGGTGTAATGAAGTTTGAGGTTGAATATTACTAGGTTGAATATTACTAGAAACCATTCTGTGAATTAAAACTAGTAAGATATTATATACATACATACATACACACACACACACACACACACACACACACACACACACACATATATATATATATATATATGTATATATACACACACACACACACACAGATACTTGGAAGTGAAATCTTTTTTTAAACTGAAGAAATTTATTTTCATTATCAGTGTTACAAATAAGAAACCCAGAACAATACAGTATGATTATTACAATGATCAGTATATATGTATAGATCTGCATATATGACATCTTAACTGGCATCTTAATTCTTTTCATTCTCTCGGTCTCTCTACATATATATACATGTGTCTGTGTAAAATAGAGAGAATTAAAGCAGATTGGAACTGGAACTGAAACTGGAATAATTTACATTGTTGTATAACATGTCCACCGTAGGCTAGATTATCTGTATGTACCAAAAAGGTAGAGGCAAGGTGCACAATAACTGCTATTATGCTCTATAGTTATTTGAAATAGCTATCTGGGGCAGCAGGTGTGTAACACCCACACTTTCACTCCTGTTTCAGTTATGCTTATTCTCTGTTTGTATAGTTTTTCGAGAGAGATAGCACTGTTTCGTGAGTTTACTTTTCAGATTTAACATGTACACTTTATTACTTAAAATTGTGAATTATTATTGTTAAAAACCATATTATTGCCATATAAATTACAATTGTATGAATATTGGTCTGGTCTACATTCTAGCTTAGAAAACAGAACATTAAGCTCCTTATTTTTTTTTTTTTAGATTATAAATGATAACCTTGTCTGGAGGCATTATTGAGAAACACACCCAATTATACATCGGATTGTTCAACCAACGACAAAATTCGTATAGATTTGAACACAAGGTGGCGATATTGCCTATAGTTATCTATCCCTTACACCTTGGAACCACCGTGTTCGGAGTAAAAGCACCACGCTCTTTGGGCATCAAATCCACCTTTATTGTTTCAAACTTGTTCTGTATTATACAGAGTATGTGTATTGTATTTATACTGACATAAGAACACGATGAAAAATTCAGCGCATGTATTTGAAGAACATCAAAAATTGTTTGTCTTTCTTAGGAAGTTTTATTACGTAGAAATACATTTGGAAGTTGCAAGCTGAAAAGCAGCTTTCCTTGAGGGGTTGGACAGTTGTTTTAGGTTTTTGTGCTATTGCTGAGATCGACAAGTGTCAACTTTTCACTGTCACATAAATTAGCAGTTTTGTCATTTAATATATCCTTTTTAACATTAGCGTAGCTAAATCATAAAGAGGATATTCTTGGTAATCCGCTGCCGCGCGAACGTTATGAAACCATAATTCATTTTTGCTTCTTTGATACTAGCATTTTTCGCCTCTATTCGGTTCTTTTACCATTTTTTAGAATTAGTCTGTTGCTATTGTGGGACGTGGCTGTTCTAATTACGAACCAGAAAGCAGGGTGTGTGTGCATTTGTGGGTGGGGGACAAGGAAAAACTCACAGTAAGCAAAACGTTCCACCTAAAGTGAACTAACATACTACTTGAGTAGAATTTGTCTCCGCCTCTTTCCCACCCCCTGACTTAATGTATAGGTCATTGCTAGCTTGGCGCCAGTCCAAGAAGGCTTCGGACCAATCGAAAGTGAATAAAGGTGGGCTTTTCGGGGAGGGGCGGATGTGTCCTGACCAATGGAAAGGTTGGGCAATGTGCTTTCACAAATCTCCAAAGGAATAGGGCTTTAAAACCTAACCCAAAACTCAACCTGACAATATTTAAAGAGCATCCTCGAGTGGATGGATGTCGGCGACCATTACTGATACACAAAGCAATTTTCATCATCCAGGATTCAGACGCATTTATTTCTGGTTTATTTACTTTTCTTAAATACAATGTCCAACGTTCAGCTTTCTACCAGTGCCTTGGAAAGGCTAGTCGCGAGGAGAACCTTCCCTCTCCATGCACGCACCAGCGTTTGTAGAAATCTCTTTGGACCGGTTGATCACGACGAGTTGAATCGAGAAATAAAATCAAAGCTCCGCGAAATATCTGAAAGGGACCAGCAGAAATGGAACTTTAACTTCGAGACAGGCACACCACTGTCTGGAGACTACGAGTGGGAGGAAACCCAAGGAAAATCTCCAGCCTTTTACCAGGAATCTGTTCAGATCGGGAGAACTAGGGTTGTTTTACCTGTAAAACCATGTGTAGACGTAACTCAAATGGATAGTTCTGTGAAGAATGCACGTGTACATTGCGAGGACCGTCTCTCAACTTCCCAGAGTAACCTAGACTTAAATCAAGAGAACTGCGCAGTCAAACATAACTCAGGGAAACTGACAGGAAAAATCCAACCTTTCACACGACGAAAAAGAACCACGGAATTTACCACAACATATATTACAGGTAAACTTACTTTATCATGTCTGGACTTTAAAGTGCCAGCTGGCTATGAACTTTACTAATTAAAAATGAAGGTTAAACTCTGTATTCCTCACCGTTATGTGTCATTACTTTATCTTTGTGGTATTTATTCCAGACTAAATGTGACACTCTCTTCTTACAGACTTCTACACAAAGCGGAGGAGAACGCCAGGCGTAAAGCAGGGTGAAAGTTGTCTACATCCTTCAACCCCTATTCCAGTTGAACAAACTCCGCGAAAGCGAATGCGTTGAAGGTACGTATTGATTAAATTTTGTTTTGCTTGACATTTACATTTCAGTATGAATCTGAGACACTGCGATAAAGGATCTTCGCAATTGTTTTAGATGCACAGGTAATTTGTAGTATAACACACTGGTAAACCTAAGCTCACGGCGACTCTCGTTACCTGTTTGTGTACGATACAACTCCACACTGATTTGTGGGGAGGTTCAGTAGTGTAGTGATTGGTTGGGGGAGGGGAATGTGCGTCACAGTGGCGGGAAAAGCCTTGACTAAATGATGACGTTTACAGGCGTCGTCTTCTTGCCATGTAAACTGAGTCGTACTTTTTTTTTTTTTTTATCATGAGTGAACGATTATTATAAGTGGACGCCGTATTGTTGTATTGACTGTTGAAGTCGACAACTGTATAATTAATTGAATTTACAAACATTTAACAGATTTTGATTTCTTGTATAGGTTTTTGCACTGTTTGGTGAGGATCACCTCTTGCTGTCCGTGTCTGGTGAAGTCGCCGACAGGGAGTGAAGGCGGACAAAGATCCATCGTCTCTCGTAAGACGATGCAAATCGAGGCTGAGATGCGATGCGAACCGAACCCTGAGACGGTCAGGACTAACGGTTGAGAGAACGTCTTGAAGGACAAATTCTGATAAATGTAGCATAAATGGTTGCTTTCCGTACAGCCACTTGACAGTGTTAAAGTTATTAACAACTGTGCAATTCTAAATTACTTTAAATTGTCTACACTGGCTAAAAGTGTACAGCTTTAAAAAGACATCATTAACGTTTATTACAGTAAAGTTTATCTGGGATTTGTAAATACATAGGCTATTATATTTTAACTTATAATTTATTTATGTTTCTACATCTGCAAATGCTTGGTTGTTCTAGCCAAATCACAGGCTTATTATTTTTGTTCTTAAATGTTTAAAACTTTTTTTTTATTGTGTTTTGCAATCAGTTAGGCTATGTAGAATTCATAGTAGTGAACACTTGAATGATATAGGGCCTCTTATCTCTGAGCCGATGTGTCACAGACGTACACATTGTTACACAAAAATAAAATAATTTTCTTTGTTTACGAAATGTTCTCTTGATTTTTTTTTCGTTGTCATGGTAGGCTATCACTTTCAAAAACCTGGCGGTTCTGGGTTCGCAATTATAAGTCACGGTTATGCGAGGAAAAACTGTGCACAGAGGGGCGAACAAAGGTTTTGGGAACCCCAGACCTTGTAAATCAATAGCGCGACAAGTATGGTCGGTTAAGATTTACAAGAATAGATTCACCAAACCCTGTACTTGCCGATTCGGGAAGTCCTAGAGGACCGCAGTTTGCCATCGCTTACTATGAAACCCTCTGTGTTCTGTGCATATTTCCACATATTTTATATAAATTCAGTATTGACCACTTTAAAGTAAACAATATGAAGTCTGAGTTGTCGCTCAGTACGCAACAGGTTGTGACAGGTTACTGATAAACTGCCGTAATCCGCAAAGCTGTTTTGGAAACTAATGAAAATTGCGGAAAATGTCAACTGGTCTTTCTGGACGTTAAAAATTTATTTATATAGAGACGAACAGCATATTATATATGTGAAATCCTGCATTTATATTTTATTTAGACGTCTGGTCCACTTTCAGGCCATTTATTGTGCAAAAGTAGCTATATTGAAATACAGGCATGTGGAGCGAGGACGGCGTGGCAGCTGTGTGATATAGTCTGGGATTTTAAAGCCCTTTTACTCTTTAAAAGAATTGCAGCAGGTGCCTTTGGAACCATGCATTGTCCTCGGGTACACCCCCACATTCACTGCGCCCTCAACAACTTCTTTTAAGGACCTCTCACTCACTGTTTATCCTGTGGAAATAGTGAGTCTTCCCCCCTTAGCAGTCGCTACCTCCACCATAAGCCACCTGCCCCAAAAAGGGACACCATGTAATTTCACCCAGTTATGAATGTACATAAGAATTATCCAAATTTCAGATTTACTAAAGTAGTTTAATAAATAAATTATTCCCAACCAAAAGACACACTATCCCATGATCAATTGAATCGACACAACAAACTAAAATTCTGTTTCTGTGAATCGTTAAACATCTAAAATAGTTTTAATTTTAGGACACCTTTAGCAAGTTAATATGATGAGTTGAGGACGCTGTTGATGAGAATAACAACCTGACATACACTACAGCCTGCTTCGCAGACGCGAACAGAGAGCCCGTGACGGCCTTGTTCTCATATCCAGCACAATACACTCTCCGTCACCATTCGCTCCTTTTTGTAGCCATATGGCAAATCCATGTAGACATAGCCAAGACCCATTAATTCAGACACATAATGTCCTGCAATGATGAACAATAGAAACTTTGTTTGCTGCTTCTATTGATACGAATGGGCAAAGAAAGAAATCTATAATTACTCAAGCCGATATGCAGGTAATGAAGAGCCAAGTCCACAAAGATATTAGGAGTCAACAAAGGCAGCACTATCCTGTATTTTAAATTCTTACGTTTTTAAATTGACAGATGTTCACTAGTTCTTCTGTAGAAGCAAGGCCCATTTTCATGTTCTTCAACTGTATGGCTATCACCCACACTTGTCCACTGGTAAGCCTATGTGCACCTCCATTTGTGTATTTCACGTTCAACCCTGTAATTTTAAGTGAAGTCAGACGTAACCATTACAATCAATACAGGAAACCATGCCTTCCAAGATATATTTTAACCCAGGTTACTCCTGCAAAATCCACAGTGCCATTTTATTATTTATTTTTAAGACACATAGGCTATTACATATTTGAATGTATGGCAGTGCCTCGAAATTAATCCGGTGTGCCATAAATAAAAATGGGAAAATGCATAAGGTATCAAGATCTGTTAAAGTAAGATTTCCTCTCAGTAATACCGACTGTGCGGACCGATTCATTTACCCTCATCTTTAAATATATGTAACGAAACGAATGGCTGAAATAGGAGTAACAATTGTTTATTACCAACGTCTGAGTAGCCTACCGTTTGAAAATGTATGACCAAAGGCGTCAATAGTGAGATCTAGTTGGGATCGGCGTGGAATGTGAAATTAATTTCGTTTTATATCATTTTAATATTGACTGTAAGCGGTGTGTAGTAGTCAACAGGATATGAAAATGTAAAAATGAATATGAAGGAACACAACACTCCGGGACCGATGAAGACATCAACACACTAATTTCTAAAATAAGGCCCTAAAATTCCAGTTATCTTGAGGAATATCAAATACCAAATCCACATCATCTGGAAAACTTACTTTAATTTTTTTTAACCAAGAGTTTAAATCTCACTGTAAAAGAGCTGATTTTTTTATATCGAATCTATGCCTTTCAGATATAATTTGAAAAGGACACTTTTCTCGCATAGCCCCGTTCCGTCACCTGACAAAGGCTGTCTGTATGTAATGTACCAATACCATGTAAGCTGTACAAATGTTTAATAAGAAAACCACACTTACTTCAGAACAGTACTAAAAGTGTTTATGGTGTGAGTAAAACACATGACCGAAATCATTTAAGTTTGCAATACAGCCTACATGTTATATTGTTTGCCACAAAACGACTTTGTAAAACTACCATGCCTGTGCACGACCATTATAGTGAGAACTTGTCAATCATATGTCAAATCGTCCTGAGGACTCATATTACTATAGTCTATGGGACTAGAAGCGCAGCCGTGGTAAAACTAAGAGGGGAACCCGAATCCTATTTAAAAACCCAACAGACCCATTGGCAAAGAAGGCAATTAAATACCAAAAGGGAAAAAACGAGTCTAGCCAAATTAGCATTTTCCATGGCCATCTGGCATCGATGCAAGCGATGAGGAACAAAGCGGAGCTCGAGTGAGAGAGGAGACGAGTGTGCCATCGCATTGACCTGCAAATGAGCCTTTGTCACCAAATTAAATCTCCCTGACCCTCGTGTTCCCCCCTTTAGCTTGCGTTTTTTTTCTTAGCCAGCATGACGAATGGACGGGTGAGTTCACGTCTGTGCGGTTTAAGACTGTTGTCTGTCTATATCACATGTTCAGTGTGGTAGTCTGCGTACAGGAGCGCATGAACTCGGTGCCTTTATAGCCTAAGGCTCAGTGATCAGAGAAAGGCATCGTGAGAGCCTCCTTAACAGTTTACATCTAAAGAATCTTGCGACTCTGTCGAAAAAGGGAGCTCTCCTCTAAAATGACAACAGTCGCCCGTCTTTGACTAAAATGTAAACGCAGTGGTGTAATTTGCATCCATTTTGGTCATCAGTAACTTCGGTGAAATGAGAGGAAACACCCTTGTTGTAAAACATAATCAGGAAAAAATGTTGGTGCAATATAAAAGGCCCACTCTCATTGATGTGCACAAGAACACCTGTGGATCTCGTCCATGCTGCGAGGGTGTGCCACAGGAGAATGACGCGTGGCTACTGGCTTTGATGAAATTGTTTCATATTGTGTGTGTGTGTGTGTGTGAGAGAGAGAGACGGATTCGTAGTCGCTTTCAGATGAGCTCGTCTTGTAAAGGCTTTTCTGCTCAATATTCATGCGTATGTGCAACAAAGGGAACAGTTCCTTTCACAAAACTGACAGAGAACTCGTGGCAGCCTTTCAGACGTCTTCTTTCTGTCCTCTCTTTTCTTTCCATGTGAGTTAATCTCAGCTGGGGGGCTACGCTACACTGTAAAAAGTTCAACAAAAGTTCAGAGTTTTATTTCAGTTTTATTGGAGGAATAGTGACAACGTTTCAGATCGTTTTTTCCGGGCCTAAATGGTAAATTATTGGGCAAGTAAAAAGTAAATTAGTTGAACCAAAATCAGAATAGGAATCAGAATGAGAATGAACTTTTCGCAAGCGCGTGTGCATCAGTAATCTGTTATAGTTGCAGGCGTCTACATTCAAAACAGAGGACAAGGCATGGGAAGCATAGCACATCAGAGTGCTTATTAAGATTAAGATACAAGAAATAAGACACGACAGAAAACACAGTATAGCAGAAATATGACACAACTTACATGCTAAAAAACAACAGATAAAGCGCAGACTGAACAGAATGTGTCTGTCTGATTTCATCCTTGGCAGTTTTGTCCTGCCCAGTTCAGGGTACCCTTTTTTCAGAATGATACAGATAAACAAATAAACTGTGTAAATGATAACTGACAAAAACATTTAACTGACCTGCATTCAAACAATGAGTACAAGCTGCACTATGTCAATACACCTTTGTCCATAGAGGTTTTACGTAATGCTGTAGGTACCTCGTCCAAAATACATTAAAAAATACATAGGCGACTCCATATTTAGTTCAGCTTCATATTTAGTTGGTTGTCCTTGTCCAACATCATAACAAAAAGTGAACCCACCACGCTTTCCCGTCCTGTTCGGATTTTAAGTGTCAAATTCGCAGGACGAAAAGGAAAGATTATTGAAGAATGCTCTGCTACTGTTACAGCGTCCTGCACCCAACTACTTTAACAAATTCTTTGATGAGAATTGATAACTAACTAAATAAATTTAAAAAACAGAATGCAATGTAGGCTATATAACTATAGGCTACACGGAGGAATGTAGCCTTCCACGCCGGATTCATTTTTGGGTGTAGGATCTGGTGCGTGTATTTGCATATGCATGCACGTAGACCGATAAAGAGCTGCATAAAGAGAGTTTGGATAGTTTGCCGTTAAGTAGAAATGAGAGGAGGTCGTCAAGAGTTTGAACATTAAAAACGTAATTCTGTATTTTTATCCCAAGTGTAGGCACATTTTATAAATTCAGCTTTATATTTCGAAGTTATTATTTTTTCATTAAAAACCGTGGCTACTCAGTTCGTATGTAGGCTAACAACTAGCATATAGGCCTAAAGTCATATCTCGTTACATTATGTACAGTTATTATGCAACCTTAACATATGTTTTACATAAAGACTACATCAACTACGTATGGTGATTTGTACATTTAGTGCTCTGTGTGTTCCCTGGCTAAACGGGTTGCTGTATGAACTGCAGATTTATTAAATAGTTTGTTGTTATTAAATCATTTAAACAGATTATGATTCTTAAATTTTTCCCTGTTTTCTAATTTTTGTTATTTATTTGATGGAGATTAAGTGATGGAGATTAAGTGTCTCATCAGCACAAAGTGAAATACTCAGTGTAATTTTGAGCATATTACTATGCAGCTTTCATTTGTTCTTAGGCTTGTGCTATAGATTAGAAACTTTTGAGCTGTGTCCTTGCCAGTTAATTTTACATGCAGAGAAACAGGTGCTGCTTTTAGACATCTTTTGAATTTTGTGGTTGACAATGGCATAGTTTCATGAAAAGTATAGAAATATGTTTTTGGTTAATTTTCTAAACAGTTGTAGTCGTACCACAGTGGAGCATGGACCAAAGACAGTAGATGTGTATGAGCTCCAATTACAAGACTACAATTTTGACTGGTTGCTACATATTTCAGAAAGATGTCAGAAAAGCCCCTACCTCACACACATGTATGTACACAGCATCCTCAGCCTCCCTAATCTAAAAGAGATAAATTTACAACTTGTTTTTATTCCTGTGGTCATCTGTTTTCCACAGTTAAACTATCATCAAAATTAGGAAGTGATTAAACACAAGGTAAGAGGTGAGTGATTTGCTCTATGAATATGTGCCTCAGACATATGCCTAGTTTTTTGTGTGTGTCAGTCAGAGGGAAACATCTCTGTTTAGGCCTATATGGGGCTGTATCTGCTAGTTGGGATAACTGATAACTAGCAGTTTTAAGTTAGGTCAAAAAAGCATTGTTAAAGATTTATTAATTTATACAGGAAAGCATCTTGATTAAACATATGCATGGTAAAACAAAAAAGGCTACACACTGTTACTGTTACACAGAGTTAATGCTTAGATAAATGTTATCTCAAATTTATATCAAATTTGTTTGTCTGTGTCCCATTACTGCCCTTTTCTATTGTCTGTTATCATCATAAAAGTGTTCTGAAACATGGTATATGAGTTGATTTTGAGATGACATAGAGAGTTGTAAGGTGACATTGAGAGTTGTGCATTTAAAGAGTTTATTGCCCTGGTGAAATTATGCTTTAAGTAAGCCAAATTTTTATCTGCCTATAAATAGTTGTCTGATAAATAACCTATCACTCAACAATTAGGTAACTTTTTTGGGGGAATAGTGACAGTTTTTGACAGTAATCTGTCACAAACAAACAAACAAGCAAACAAACAACAACAACAAAAAAAAGTAATTTAAGGCCAGCCAAATTTGAACAATTAATTAATTTTTTTAACTAAGGCAAGTCAGATTTTTCTTTAAGATTCAATGTTGTGAACTATTTAATTATATGGAAAATAGCCTTTCTCTTTGCAAATTCTGTTTTATTTCAGTATGGCTCTCTAACAGGCAATCTGCACACACAGCATCTTTAATAATATAAACTGTGATATCTTGTTCCAGATAATGGTGTTGATAGCATGGTTGTTATAGTTAAACTTTTCCTTGAGCGTGAATATGACTGACGTCCTATTCCCCACCCATTTTATTTTTCCAACCGCACTCTCAACAGCTCTCATATATCCTCCACTGATTCCATCTTGAACCTGTGGCTAACTCTGTCGAGGGATGCTGGGATTGTTGCAGCTGTAGATTTATCACCAGTAGGGGTGAGGTCACATAAGGGATCATTAATCTTCACCTTGACCTGCTAGGGCTTGTCACCGAGGGCACGGGGTCTCTGTGGAAGACACAAACCCCCAGTGCTATGGGCCCTGTCAAATCCTGTTTATTTGTAGCAGTGGCTTAGAGGCACAATTCAGGCCGACTGGACACTTGACCTGTGACATTCATCTCCAGGAACAGAAACAGCTTGTTTTCCTGTAGAAGCCAAAGCCAGCTCCTTGGTCAGTGGATCTGATAAATGAAGGATGCATTGATAGAACCAGAGTGGATGACAGATGAGATCTAACAGAACATTGAAACTTCAGTACAATGACTCCTATCTATTCAAATGTTGATGCAGCTGAAGCTGAAGAACAAGCTGTTTGTACAAGTTTTTCCAGGTCTTAAGGTTAGTGTTTGTTAGCAGGTTAAGTAAAATGGTCTGAATTCATATGCGCACAGGGTGTAAAACATGACAGGCTCTTCTGTTTCATCACTTGTTCAACTAGTTACTGCATCAAGTGTCAGAGCAAGATGCAAGTGCAAGATGCAAGGGCATGAAGATCTATCCTGAATTCCATACTTCAAAGGTTAGATGTCTCAATGAAAAGTCTAGATCAGGGAGCGTGGAAACACAGTGTTTTGAAAGTGACCTGGGGATTTAGGAGTGGTATTTCATAGCTTGGAGTCAGATATCAGTGAGTGTCTATGTGTGACTGGTGTTGGGGGTTGCGGAGGTGGTGTTCGGGGGGGGGGGTGTAGCACAGTCTGAGATCTCACATTCTATCTCCCCCACTCTTTTTCTTCATAACAGATGTTGTGTCCTGTGAAGGCTCCGTCAGCTGCACAAGAATGGTGTGAAATTTGTTGGCAATGATTGTGGGGGTCAGGGAAAAAAACACACGATCAAGGACCAAAAGAGAAAGAATAGAAGAGAGAAAAAAAGAGAAAGAAGTCAGCCATTTGAGTGGTGCGCCTGTTGCGGCAACAATGAGTGAGACAAGACTCCCAAGGAGGAGGGGATCAAACCTCTATGGAAGAACAAGGGATGTCTCCATGGCAACCTCACCCTCCAAAACACGCATACATGCACACCCATCAACACACAGACATTGTCAGCTGCACACAGACTGTGTCGATGCCCAGATGGTCGTACGCTGTATAACTCACTTATCTGTCATTGTGCTCCGGAGGAATGCAACAGGGGCTAGAAATCCCCACAGACTTCTGCAAGGAGAGGATTTGCCATCTGCTCTTGCACATGACTGGAAACCCCTCCTGTCTGTGCCTGGGGCTTCCCCACCCTGATCCCATAACCCCAAGGACTTTGAATTGCATCCCTATCCTAAGAACAGTAACTCAAGGGTCTACACAGGTTTTTTGTTTTCTCAGTGAGAATTGGTTAGATCAGAAGTTGCGATGAATATGTTAGATATCTGTCTTGCTCTTGAGAAGATCTTTTGCATGGAGTGAATGTGCTACATGTTTGTGGTTCATACTCTCTCCATAAAAAACTGCAGGCTATGTCACCCAATTAGATAGTATCTCATTTTCGCAGATCAGGCTCACACAACACTACTGCCTGGTGTGGAGAGTGTTTTGTGCATGTGTACGACATGTGTGTGGTCTCTTTGAGTTATATAAACAGATTCAGATGTGCTTAGTGGAAGGAACCTGGGGCAGCATGTGTGTTTGTGTGTTTGTGTGTGTGTGTGTGTGTGTGGATGTCTGTATATGTGTGTGTGGTTTTGCGTGTCTATGTTTCTATGTCTGGCTGCTGCATGAACCGCTGCAAAATACGTTAATCAGCCCAGCTGTGATTCCAGCTTGTGGAGGTGTTAACAGGTTACTGTGGGCCAATTGCAGGACTCAGCTTTACAGTTTTTCTTAGAAGCTTATTTGCAGTTCTCAAGCAAAACACCATTTTCTCAAAGTTATTAAAACAATGAGTAGAACTTTTAGGGTACTCCGGAAAATGAGAACTTTTGTATTATTCTACTCTAATGTATGCCTACATTCATTCTATTCTAATGAATAGAATGAATGTAGGCATATGTATGGCCTATAAAGTCTTATAATTATATAATGCATATTATATTATCATTGAAATATGCCTACATTTCACAAACATTAAAAAAAAACACTACCATCTGAATTCATATTTTGTCTTGATTTCACATATTTATGGGAATTTCTTTTATGTGCAAAGCATTAGGTGAATATTCAATACTTATAAGAAAAACATTGCAATATGTGACAACACAAACGAAAAATAAATAGAGCAAAGTGTAGATAATATACTACAGTTTCCTTACAGCTGAGTTCCCTCAATACACAACACGATTTTTTATGTTCACTCTATTCCTCCCCTACAATGTGATGAAAGGTCCATTTTGAAGCAGTTTGTATATTGGCAAAGAAGATACTGTATTATCTTTTTAATGGACTTTTTGGCAATCCAGTGTCCATTACCATTTAAATGATTGCATTTTTTCCTTTCCTTTCATGGAGTTAAATGGAGCTCTCTCAGCTAGTTAAACATTTGAACATCGAAACACAGAGAAGAAAACAGGATAGATCTGCGCACAATTTCAGTTTATGGCGCTTACAAACTAGTGATGATGGTGGTATATGATAAAACACTGTGATGCAAATAGGAGCTCAACTACCGATAATGTGACAAAGCTCTCTAATATCTGAGAGTCTGACATTACTGGAACCACGATAATGTGACCAAAACTGTACTGTACTGACTCTACAGCAAAGATTATACCCACAAAGTCATTCCCCCTCTGATGAATGAGTCAAAACTGGAGTAATACTTTGGCTATAGTATTAAAATGTATTAAATATTGAATATCAATATAATAAAACCACACATTAATTTGATTTAATTTCAACACTTATACCCTGACCATTTGTTCTGTACACACTTAGACAAGGACAGGACAGTGTAACCTCTCTCATGTCTGCGTTCATAATCAAAGTAACACTCTTTTACCTCACTTGCATGTTGGATGAAGTAAAAGGAATTCTGGAGCATTTAAGCCTTGGTTGGTTGTCCTTACAGAATTGTGTGGTGCACCATGTAAAGTGTCTTCTCCTCACTCCTCAGAGCTAATCGTGATGAGGATGATGAGTCCAGCTCTGGTAGAAGGTGCTGGAAGAAGGCTGTTCTAGGCATGCTCCAGTACACATGTGTATGGGTTGCTTATATGCCTAGTCAGCATACAGGGAAACATGCTCAGCAAATGGTTCTAAGGATGTGGAAAAGCAATGGGATATTCAATGGTATGTCCATGGCTGTGTGAGTGTGTGTGCCTAAAGGGGACAAGAAGCCAAGGGAAGGACAGACACAGGGGGAGGAAAAGTGCATTCTGTCAGCTAAAGGTCACATAAGGTCACTGGCAACACTTCACCTTCAGTGCAGGATGGGAAGTTAGAGAGAATATTCAAAGTAGAGGCCTCAGGGTTGCTTATCTCAGATCTGTTCTCTGGGACTCATATGGCTCTCCAATTTTGTGGTAGCCCAAAGATCAAAAACCCAGCTTGACTAATTATCTTATTATCATTTTGTTGGCAATGTATTGTAAAAAAACAAACAAAACAAAACAAACAAACAAACAACAACAACAACAACAAAAACCCAACAACAACAAAAACAGGTTTCTTTGGATCACCAAGATTGTACATGTCTCATGATTGTACATGGTAATGGTCAAAGACCATGTATACAGTTCACTTTGATAACGTGATTTTAATGAGATATTGCTGCATTATATGAAGGAGGCATATAAATTTGAGGTCCTTATGCAGACAATATTTGCTCATTAAAATCTCATTTCTTTTTGACAGTCTTAAAAGAACAACTGCACTCATGTTTTCTCGTGTTTTATTTTACATTTCTTTCACACAGTTCATAATCTGCTTTTGAAGTGGTAAAAGTATACTTCAGGTCAGTGGTTCTCAACTCCAGTCCTAAGGACCCCCTTTCCAGCACATCTCTGTTTTAACTCCTCATTTTCACAGTTAGTTGAGCTAATCAAGGGCTTGATGATAATTGATCAGTGGAATAAGGTGTGTTAGTCCTTAGCTCAGGAGAGTTAAAACAAAGACGTGCCAGACAAGGGGTCCTCAGGACTGGAGTTGAGAGCCACTAACTTAGGTCATAGGTCTTATTGGTCTTATTGGCACAATGAAGTAATCACTCATTGTGAGGAAACATGACAATTAGAAATGTGCAAATGGGCAAAACTGATCTGTTTAACACTTTCTAATCACTGGCAATCGCCTATCAGCTGAGGTAAAGGAGTGATGACTGTTTAAATATGTAAACTGTCTTAACTGATCACATGCAGACAGACAGTGACTGTTTTGTATGGAATTGTATCCTCTATCCACTAAACTGTAAGTAATCTTTGAAAAAAGATCTGGATCATTTAGAAGATTATTTAGTCCTCTCTGGCATATCCTGTCCCAAGCAATTAACAATTTTACCAGTAACTTTCAAAATCCTTAAGCTGTCGATCATTTGATCATATTTTTAGGTGTAAAATGCGAAGCACCACTTTGTTCTGAACATGTGCATCATGTATGTTTGTGTGTATTTCTTTGGATGAATGATGCGGTGTGAGTCACCTGTTCTTTTGTATTTGGTTTTGGTCTCCACTTGACTGTCCAAAAAAACCCCTTTGTAAACCTGTAATTTTTAACCCACCCCATTCATTATCTGTTTCTGATAATCTGAGAATACTTCAGAGTGCAGCAGGCTCACAATTGGTCAATCTGCAGAGAATGGTCCAGTTAGGGCCATTAGTGCAAATCAGTAAACCAACTCAGCCCAATACTTGGCTCCCATATCACCTTGTTGAGTAAATGTTCATCAGTCTGATGGGGAGAACTCAACAATAGCCAGTATTTCAGCCGTGTGGGCATGCTTGCTGGGACATTAAATCTGTGATTCACTATGTTTGAGATCGATTTTTCTCTAGTGAGATGTGACGGCTAATCATCTGCTCCTGTTTACGTCTTGTATGTTTGAGGATATCGTGAAAAAGATTGAATTGCGAACATATGTTTGAACATGCTTTAAAGCATCTCTGATTGCTCCAGTTAGCAGCTGTTTATATAGGCTACTTTACTCTCTCTCTCTGAAACGTCACAGAGAGTGACAATTTGAAGGCTGTAAACACTGCTGTGACTGAGGCTGTGGTTATATGTAACACTGCCATCATGAACATGTGTGTAGGGCTGCATTTGTGATGCCTTCTGATAGCACAAACCATGGGCCAATGCTGGTCAGTGATGTGGTATAGAGGAGTGAGGCGGCAATTAACACGGGAGGTCACAAAGGCCTGTTTGTCTGCTCTCAGGGGGCCCTGGTATAGGAGTGACATGCTTAGAGAGCAAGCCCCTGCACCTGTGTCCACACACAAACAGCTCTTATTGGGCATGGATCCAGGAGTGCAGCTGGGGGTGAACACCCACACACACACACAACACACACACAACCAACACACAGACACAGAGATAGACAGGCAGGCAGGCAGATATGCACGCATGCACGCACGCGCACACACACACACACACACACACACACGTGCACTCACACACGGACCATATGTTGATAGTGGTGTGAAAGGATCTAATCCGATACTTACTGGGGGTGCTGACTGGGTAGTAATTAAACTTTGGTTTGGTTTTAGACAGTTACAGAATATCAAAATGCATATTGCAATGCACAAATTAGAGATTCTCTTTCTAATATTAGCACACTTAAGTTTTTGACTAAATTTGATGAGACAAATCCAATTGTACGATGAATAGTATTTTAGGTAAAGTACATCAAATTGTTGATGTACGCTATGTAGGCTCAACTGTTTGCCAACAAATGAATTTTCTTGGTACGCAGGACAGCTTGGCAAAGTATATACTATAAATACATTTGTAGATTTTATTTTGCTCAATTTGCCCCATTCATGAGCACATCATTTTTTATGTTTTGCACAATGTCAAGAGCTCTAATGGAAACATATCATTAAGAAAACTCAAAACGTATGCTGCAGCCTTAAACGCAAAAGCATGTCAAAACCTACAAACAGGATATTGATTCTTTTGAGACAGATGAAATTAATTTGGGTGATTTGTTGTGCTTTAGAGTTAGTGAGTCATTGAGGGCTTGTTTGTTTCACTTTGCAGTATCTTAGTATCACAGTGGGGTGTAGCTGAAAAAGGGTCACTCAAATTCAACGAGAGAGAGAGAGAGAGAGAGAGAGAGAAAGAAAGAGGGGAAGAGAGAGAGAGTTGACTCTCCGTGCTTCTCTTTCAGTCACCATTTATCATCCTCATAGGAGAAAAAAAGGAGAAAAGGAGTTTGGCCAGAACAAACAGTGATATCCAGCTTCCCCCACCCTCACCTCTCTCTGGCTTCCCCTCTCTCTCTGCCTTGGCACTTATCCATGGCCAACCACAGACACATAAACACGCAGAACAATATGCACAGCCCCTCGAGTCTTGAAGCTGCTGGGGCTGCATATGATTCAAGGGTGAATCAGAGTTAAAAAAACACCCCCACAACAGCACAGCAGCAACAAGATTCACTACAGAAACATATTTTAAGGAAAATGAAGCGGAGTTTTTGTGCACAGTCAGTGTATCAATAACCACAAGTCCACTGGTGAGGCTGAGGGGTGTTTTTTGAGAATCGACATTTCATCAGGAGTACAGAACAGAACAGCCACAACCACACTCTTCTGAAAACAAATCTCTTGCATTGATGATACTCCAATGATGCAATTGCAGGTCGTTAGTAACGCATGATAAATATCATGTAAACTCATCTATTCACGCTGTGTTATGAGACAGTAAAGGGTTAAATTATGGCCATAAAGCAGCAGGCAACTTCGTGCTGTAATAGAATACGATTTGGAGTTTCGTCCAGGGGTTAAGATTCAGCTTGGTAGGCACATTTTCGGCAAGGGGAGAAAACTGCTAAATGCCATTTTTTTTCAAGCATTTTTACAAATTTAACATCGCGGAAGCACTTTTGAATATTTTTAGGGGTTCAAACACAACAATTTCTATTCCTTCCTGCCAAGTAGCAAGCATGGGTAGTTCCAGTGAGACAGCTTAAACAAGGTAGATAGATTGTTCACAGTTGTTTGTCTTGGAACATGGCCCGTACTTCACATATATCATAAACACAGCTATCTTAAAAGTTTGATGTATTTCTGATGTTGCTTATTAACATTTCCGATGTTGTGGATTAATACAAAAGGTGAGATAAATTTAAAAATTATCTCTAAACACAGACTACGTGGTCACCACTATCATATAGTTAAATAATAACCTGGCCACATCAACAAATCTTTGCTCTGTTGATATAAGACATACATGCAAATTTCTCATGATCCTGGAGACATGTTATGTGTTTGTTCTATCAGCTTACTTCACATAACATAACAGTGGTAGGAACAAAATTACATTCCAAAAAAGTGACAAGGACAGTTTTTTTTCTCTTTCATAAAATAGTGTTTCCTCATTTCCCAGTCATGCCTCTGGAGATCCACGGCGCTGAATGTTTTACGCCTCTCCTGGTCCTAAATAACCTGCTTTATCAACTCATAGTCTTGATAATTAGCTGATGAGTGGAATTGGGGGTTTTAAAGGAGGTCTTCACCTCTCATTCCACTGTATGCTGCCTTGGACCTAATCTTTGGTTGTTTCCATTTTGGTACTAATTGAAAGGCAATATTGGTGAGCACTTTTTCTCCATTTCTTGAATATGGCATAGAGATCTGTGTTTTCTTTGACTATTGTTACATGATTGGATTCGAACAGGCCGTAAAGATTTCTGATTTTGGTATTGTTTTCAGGCCAATAGCTGTGAGAGATCTTCCTCAGACAGCTATTATGTAAGGTGGGTGAGGATTTCATGTTAATCTTGGTAGCTCTCTAGATTTTGCAATTATAAAACAAGACTAATTTGATCTTGTTGTTGCAGAGGTTTATAGAAGGTGGTTCTTTCTTTCTGCAGCCTGTATTTTATGCATTTTGTGGCTGAATTTACCAGGCTTCTTACTGCTCAGTGTATGTAAATGATTCAAGTTGCTCCAGTTGCTTTCCTTTGATCATTATTTCTGTGCTCAGTGATGTGTTAATCCTTAGCTCTTTGGTCTTTTAACTATGAATTTGCAGGCTAAGCTATGCCATAAACTAATTTATTCAATTAGTTATTTGTTTATATACATGCTCAGTAAAGTAACAATAATTTGATGGGTTCTAATAGGACATAATGTCACAATTAGTTTAGACTATTGGTATAGGACGATGTTGTGACCAGCACTCTACATTGGTCTGTCAGTTTGTTTTTGGTCGTTAGGTTCTATGCCTTTGTCGTTCCACACTCACAGCCACATGACTGCACTTATAACTACAGCACTTACTTATCAAGGCTGCCTGTAGTCTCATGTCAGCTTAACTACTCACATGTTGAATGTTTTCTTTACATAAGTCAGGTGGGAAAAGGGGTTCCTGCCAGATAAGTACAAGTAAATGTAAATGTAATCAGGTGGCCCTCTCCTGAGTGCAAGCTAGTTTGGAGGAGAACAGATCTGTGTTCATGACTCATCGTAATGCTTTCATTAAGGCAGCCATGTCTGTCTTTGTCTCTTCACCTTTTGCCATGATCAAATTATAAAGAGTCTATAATTGTTTGGAAATGGAAAAACAACTTCATTTGTTTTCAAGTTATAAAGGTGATAACTTTAAAATATATCCTTAATTGTGATCATCTTTAGTTTGAGGAGCAACCTTTGGTAGCAGACTTATCTCGGTGGATGTAGAATTACCTCAGACTTGACAGAGACTCTTAGACTACCCTGTTATGAAGTGTTTTAATCCATGCCTGTTGTCCTTACTGAAATGAACTGATCCCTCTTTGAGCTTAGTCTATTTTTCACGACCAAAGCATGCCAGCTGAAACTACTTTCTCTCCACAGTGGACCTGTCTGGGACTGCCAGAACCTCCTCATCTGTGAGCCATGGGGTGCCTGTCTTCAAGCCCCCTGTTCCTTTGGAACTGTCCCCCTCTCACCTTTGCCAGGCCTTTAATGCAGTCTGCTCACCAAGACATAGTAAATATAGCTGACCCTGCCTCTCCTCCACTAGCACACTTACATGTGCTAAACTATTTTTCTCTGTCAGTCTTTAGACATATCCTGCACATTTTTATCAAAGCTTTCAATGCTTAAACCCTCTCTAAGCAACCATTTTATGCTCTTCTATTGTAGTTTAATCTTCACTTGGACACCATAATGTTTTCAGCTTTTTGTAGTCTTTGTTGTTATTAAATGTTGTCAAATGTTATTTTTCTGAAGTTTGAATTTTCGACTTATTGGCAACAGTGATTCTACTTTTCAACTTTTGTCTGTGAAATGGTCTAGAGTCTCAATTCTCTAAATGTATGTATGATTATAATAATAGACTAAAACTGCTTTAAATGAAGACCTGCCCTTGAAGTCCACCCCACCTCCCTCTCTCTGTGGCTGTAAATTTTACTCGACTAGTTCTCATTCTGTGTTTGCTATCATGTAGGATTTGCTATAACATGACTTTGCTACTCTTCTCTAAGACGGCCTAAGGCACATAGTTTATGTTTTGCCATCAGCCATCATAAAGACATGCTGAAAATTACAATGCAGTGAGAGAGGGCAGAGGGCTCTGACATCCCAAAGTCTGTACGTCTGTGTGGCTGGGCAGGCAGGTCAATGAGGAGGGCTGTGGAGAGACGTTTTGGTGAAAGTCTTTGCAAACAGCCATGTGACAGTGCGTTAGGTCTCCTTCTCAATCAGTAGCAAGACATACACGCATCAGGATTTTATAAGGCACTGGACTGGATCTCTGCTGAAAATGCTTTAGTCCACAGTTTATCATTGACTATAGTTAAGGAACAAAATAATTGAGTTCTGTTTTAATACCACTGGCAATCTAAAAGAGAAATGTCACATTTACTGCATTCCTGTATTCACTGTATGTACTGACTTCCTCAACTCTTGTGGGACTGGGGAATAAATTGGGAGTGATCTTAGACTATTCTTCCATAGAGAAGCTTTCCATATCACTGACATCCTCCTGTCATATGAACCAAAGGGTTTCAACATGGTTCCAGACTGAGATATGATGTTGATTTTGTGGTTACACTTCAGTTTTTGTGACTTCTCCTTCACAGAGTGAAGTGTAATCTTTGTGGTTACTTAACGGTTTCTGTCTACGACTGACCTAGTTTTGGCTTTTTCACAGGGGCATTTATTCTGTTATCTCCATGTTTGCTCTATATTTCAATAAAACTCAAACAAGCACCGCTGGGTAGGAATAACAGACACGTCATCTCAAAAGTGCAATGTCTTTTTGAGTAGCTTAACAGTAAATTGGATAGCTGAATGGCTGAATAACACCAACAATGGACAGACTGTCTATATAGTTCCACAGGTTCAGAGTTTGCATGAGTACTATTGGAGGTGAGATAAAAGGACTCACAGGGCTCCTCACTGACACAAAAACAGTTGTAGTCTCACTACTGTCAGCCTTTTCAGAGCCATCATGCCTGCTGCTATAAAGAGCTGTTATCAGCTATTCATTTTCACATGGTGGAAGAACAAAACAAATTACTAGATAAATTAAAACACACACACACACACACACACATGCACACACACACACACACACTGAGATGTTTGAAATGTATATATAGATAGATAGATAGATAGATAGATGTACATATATATGTATGTATATTTGTATGTGTCTTTATTTTAGATGTAGTTTACATTTGCTAAGTCACAAAAGAGTAAATTTCTTTGAGGGCTCATTTAATTAACAGTTTTGGACTTTACTGTTCCCATATACAATGTCAACAACGTCTGATTAATGTTCTGTACACTGTTTGCACAAAGCCATGATAAATTCAGAACACTCCTATCAGAATTCACATACAGTTTAGAACTGATCATGCTTCATAATGTACAGTATGTGAACAGTAGTGTAACTGTATTGCCACATTTCTGAATGTAGGAAATGACAGAAGCATGGTACAAATACAGCTTCACCTTCTGCAGAGTGAGTGAGGGATTGAGAAAATCTGTAACACATTCTTTGTTTCTAGTGTGTTTCATTAAAATAGGAGAACTGTTAAAGTATGTGAATAATCTCTTGGCACATGGACTTTTGCACTGCGTATAGTAGAGTAATGGATAAATGTGTTTCTGTTGTATTTTTTGAACTGGATGTGAATTTACTTCACTATCTGCACTCGTAGTGGTGTGTGTATAGAGAGAGGGATAGCTATTGTAGGCCCGTGTTCCATGTGTAACATTAAATGTAGTGCTGTACTGCAGGTGTAGTGCTGACTATTGTAGCATATTTGTAATTTGCATTGTGTAGTGTTCTTTTGTGTATATTTGCGTAATGTGTATATATGTGTAAAATGTACACATTTATGCAAGTATTTTACATTAAACCAGCTTACTGTGGTAGAGGATTGTTGTACAAGAGTTAACTCGAGAAGTCAACATTAGACAACCTGTCCTTTTTTGGAGAAGAGAGAGGTGTTTTCACAATTTTTGAGCGGTTTGAAAACTTGGTTTTATTACCTTAAGTGAGAATTGTTCTGAGAGGACGACTTACTCTCGATCACATGAAGTCAACACACACACAAACACACACACACGTCACATCTTCTCATTTCAGCATTCCTGTTTTATACCTCAGTTCTCCATGTATTCATCTGTTTTAGCTGATGTACAGAAACAGACTATTCAGGAACACACCCTGACCTGAAATGCCTTACCCTCTATATAAATCTCACACACACACCCTCTCTCTCTTTCAGAAGGAGAGAGAGAGAGAGAGAGAGAGGGAGAGAGGGAGGGAGGGAGAGAGAGAGAGCTTGGACAAAGTTTTGCCATTCTGCATCATTTGAGCTCTCGACTTTATTTCATTTTTCTCTTTTTTTCATTGCATTATAGGCGTCTGCCTCACGCTCTGAAAAACTGAGTATTAAGTATGTCTGTCAACCCCTCATTTCTTTTTGCATTATTCTCATTCACACTCTCTGGTCTGTACACTCTGTACCTCTCCTCCTTATCGCTTGCTCTTTCCAAATGGGCAGTATATATACTGAGGCATCATGTTGGCCTCCGTTGCTCCATTGGCTCCAGTCTGTGTCTCTCTGGCTTTGGCCAAAACAATGGAAAAATAATTCTGAAACAGTTGAGATGCATTAACGTCCAAGTGGGTTTTGCTCCCCGTTCACTGACCACAAAAGTATTTTGGTATCTGCAGCTCGCATGCACACCAGGAGTTATGTGCTCTTGTTAACCATTCGTTTCCTGTGCATGTTCACAGTTTTTGGTTCTTATCTTCTAGAATGTGCTTAACCATCTCCACAGCTCTTTGTATCAGTGTTGGGTTGAAGTCTCACAGGGTGAGCAGACTGAATCACAAATGGGTGGCAAATGATTTGTGTTTGTAAATTTTGCACAAACAAATGTGTGCCTATGAATGCGAAGAGGTGCATACAAGCATGCAAGCATGTACACACAGACACACCCACGCACAAGCAAACACGCGCGCACACACACTCACACACGCAAGCATGCACACACACACGCACGCACGCACGCACGCACGCATGCAAATTAGAAAAGGACCACCCAAGAAGAACCCACGCCTTTTTGACATTAATGAAAATTCCAAGCAGTTTGGTGTTTAAAGTCCGGCCAAAGCAATTAGTCATGAACTCGTTGGAGTGATGGAGGCATTTCAGCACCTGGCGGCAATGGGAGCCAGCTGAGGGCAGTGGGCAACTGCAAGAACGCAAGCAAAAAAAAAAAAAGCATATACAAACAAATATACATATACATACAAACAAAAAATGTGACAGAAACATTACAGCTTCAGGCACACGTTTTGCACACACCGTCCTCCAAATGGAGATTCCAGTAAGCACAGGATCAGAATCTGGATTCTTCATTTCAGTTCTGAAGGACTCTGCTAGTTAATCTAGAACTTGTTCCATCTCTCTCTCAACCATCTACATATTGAATTTGAACACTAGCATATTGCTTTATATCTAAGCAGTGAAGTAGTTTTATAGTGCTGTTGTGAAGTGTGGCTAACACATGCCCGTATGAAAATCAAAGTATGTTAGATGTACATGTTTGTGAAGCTAGGAAGAATCAGAGTAGTTAGTTTGTAAACAAGTAGAAACCTCAACCACTGCTGTTACACTGATGCAATGCCTTGACCTCTACCCTCATAAACAACAACAGACAACAAGTGTTATGAAGTTTACATCAACAGCTATCAAAAGCACACTGAGTTAGAGGTCAACTTTGCACTGTTTAATATACATCAGAAAAGTTAGAGAAAATACTCTTAATGGATTAGCAGAAATTGCAGCCTCACTGCTAAGTAATTACAGAACATCTATGTACTACAACAAGAGAAAACATTAAGAGAAAACATTTGTGTTTTTATCAGTGTAACTGCAATGCTCTGAATGGAAGGCCTTCCCACCCTCCCATCATGTCTGACAGATGGTCCTATTGTTAAAAGTTGGCTTTTTGCACTTTGGATCTCTGATCCATACAGTCATAACAACTTCATAGTTCTCATTTCTCAAAAACCCAACAGGTGAAACACATGACACTAACATCATGGCTGAACGGACAAGGTCATGCCTGAAATGGAGAACATGTAATGTAAAACTAGTCTGTGCAATGCTTCTGTTGGCCTAAGTTTTTTTTTATTTCTTGAAGATAGCAGCATTTGAATATGATTGAATAATTGCAGGAATGTTGGATTCATGTGTCAGTGCAACATTTAGGATTAAGCTTGTTAGCAGCAATATATGTTTTGGGATGGACAGCAGACTTTGTGACAACTTGAAAATATCCGCTTCCTTCTCAGATGTTTTAAAAAATATTTCATTACATCTTAGGTACACAATTTCAGTTTCAGTTCAAATTTCAATTTCAAAAAATTGAATTGTTTATCGTTTTTGAGGTTGTATTTTGATATCTGTTTAACTCTTGGTGAACCATATACATTCCTGAAAAAATGTATAAATGACATTAAATATTATACATTAAAAATGTATAAATGACAATAAATCATAAATGACTTTTAAGCCATTGGTGTTCCAATCCAACTCCAGCTTTAGGGGCTGGCATAGCATTTATCTCCCAACCTCTCTGCCCTTGCATTAACCCTAAAAGACCTGCTGATGGTCCCCTCATTGGCCCGTAGAGATAAGCCCAATTCGTCTCCTCAGAGAACTACTGTTTTGAACATGAGACCATGTCCCTTTCTTAGCTGAGGGGCCATTTTGGAGCTGTATGTACAATGTGGTGCTTATTTTGCACTCCTTATCGCAGATGTACATTGAGTTTCTCCAGAATCCACCTCAGTCTCAGAGAGAAAACAGCTCAGAACAGCAATAAAAGGGTTTATTGTGTTTAGTTCTTCTCTCCTGTGTAACGTCAGAGAGGTTAGTTAAGTCCAGAGGGCTGGAGCTGGGACAGGTTCTAATCTACATACAACTTTTCACCCAACATTATTACTCAAGATGTTCTCCCATCCTGGAAGCCTGTGTTTTGTTTCAGTGATCAAATACACACATACAAATACACAGTCACTCATAATATGCATATTATTATGTGCACAATCCCACAAATCACCTTATGCATCCATACAAAAGTCCCAGTTGTACTGATGTACAAATATACACTCAGAATATGGCGTCTGGCATTATTCCAGACTATAACCTCATATACCTCTATTATAAAATTACTGAACTGTGAAAAGTCGTACCTTACAGTAGCTTAGAACAGTAGCATCTCCACAGCTGTATGTACCAGAGGAGAAGAGAGACAGATAACAGGCACTGATATCTCATGTCAAACCCTGACACCAGTCACCCTGACTGGACAGCACTGGCAATCTCAGCCTTGCTATGTATAGTATTCATGGGTAACCAGATTGTGCCAAGAGTTTGAAAGCGAGACATTTTTTAAAAAAAATTCTCTCTTTCATAGAAACACAGACTAAGTCACATCCACGGCCTGCTATTTTCAGCCTCGTTCTAAAATAAGAGTGTCTCTCCCACAGGGGGCAGGCACACACTTAGACGCTTGTGTGCACGGACTCTCACACGTACGCGTGCACACACACACACACACACACACACACACACACACACGCACGTACACATACACTCAGCCTTTACAAGAGACCTAATAGGGGAGGAGAATGTGTATCATACTGTCAATGGTTCTTATAGGCGTTTTCAAAAGACCAACTGCTTTCCATCAAACAGTCATCTTGACATGAGGAACAGTCCTCACACTCTATCCTTTCTTGGACTTAATTCATCCACCCCTTACTGCTCTGGCCACGGCCTGCAAACACAAAATGCCTCAGTGTATTTCCACACAGTCATCCGGGCAGATACAGGCACAGCATAATTACACAAAATGACTAACTGTGCCGCTATTAAGAGCACAGGCCACCCCAAAATAACCCTTAGAATGGCAGCCATCCAAAACCGCTTGCTGTTGAAAAACAGAGCTGCTTCTAACAACAAAGAGCTTAGTCATGCTTGTACCCCCCGAGCGGCCCACCCCACTCTCTCTACCGATCCCCTGTCCCACCTCAAGGCAGGACCTCTCTGTCCAGGAAACTCCATAAGGTAGGGCCTCAGTCACAGGTGGCCAGTCACAGGCCCCTGGAGGCATGCAGGCTCTGGTGAGTTTTTTATTTCAAACTCAAACTGGTACTAAGAGATTATATGTGCAGGAACAACAGGTGGGGTCAGGGCTTACAAACATTCATCGTAGTAAATAAGAGGAAGCAGCAATGCCATAAGCTCATGAAAAAAAAAAACACATGTAATCAAGCTGAGAGATGTCAATGTTTACCATTGCTTTAATATCAAAACTGTAGAGCTATCCATATGAAATAAGGCATGGATGGTCACAGAATACAGTTATACTGAAATGAACTGGTTGCTACTAGTAGCTTTTCACACTTGTTCAACTGTTGCGATGGCAAATCCAATTCGATGAATAACTGATTCATGATAATGCAGGACTTGCTTTAGGAAACCTGTGAGTTCAATGGGACATTTATTTTTGAGTCTAGATATGAGTGACTCACTGGGAAGGTGGAGGGAATTTGCCAGAAACTTTTCAATAGCCAGGTATACTCATTATGTACTATGAATGACTTTATGTCAATGGATCACAATGTTTACACAACAGAGGATGTAGCCATGGATCTGACACTTTTATACTTTCAGAGAGAATGTGGATGGGTAGGAAATGAATGGATTGTTGATGAGCCGTATTTTAGGATAATTTCAGAAACACCATGGTATCTTTTCCATCAGTTATTTCATAAAACCTGAGAACAAAGCCTGAACTATAGTAACAAGTACAGAGGTTCAAAAAGAAGCCTCTCCGACCTTCCGTGGCACTACAATCTGTCCCCGTCATCCCTATTGAGTCCGTAAATCAGAAACACAAACAAGGAAGGCTAGTTAAGCCTAACATATACTCCAGGCCTGCAGGGGTCAAAGGAGAGGATTAGTACTCCTTCACAGTGGGGCCTTGCTGGAGAGGAGAGGAGAGGAGAGGAGGGCCCTCAGAATTACTCAAGACAGGCTTCACAATCATGAAACATTAACACTGGACTGCCATTTCAGCACTGCTATAGAGAGTCAGTATCTACATACATTACAGCCTTAAAAATAAATACAAGCCTGACCTCAGGCTGGTGGAATGCCATACCCTTGAACAAATTCTGGTTAACATCTAACGTCAGGGGCCCACAGAAGGTACTTTACCATGACAGAGGATGATCTCCTTAATAAACACTGTTAGTCAGAAGAAGAATATAAAGACCAGAGAGAGTCCAAGTGAAGAACAAACTCATGTTGAAGTTGAAGTGAAAAATTGTTCTGATGAAAACAGCATGTTTGTGTCTGAGCCCTACTTCTTAATCATGAGCTTTCCCTATCTCTTATCTTAAAACAGACATCCTTTAATGCAAAATCTGTCTCATCTGCCCCTGATAAAAATGTTGGTAAGAGAAGAGAATAAACTGCAGAATTCAACTATGCCCCTGATGCAGGACACTAGCTAATCTCAAATATCTGGGATGGGTCGTAGATATGCAAATTATGGAGGTTGAGACAGTCTGGGAAGCAGAGCAATGGTTAGCAATACTGAGATTCAGCTCTGCCTGCAGTGGATCAAAGATTGGCTCTTGCTGCTGATCTGGAGTCTCTCTCAGCATCTACTGTCAGTTATCAAACAGAGCTGTAGTGAGGATGAACAAAGGAATAAATGAACGAGTAGATGGATGGATCACCACGTACAATTTTTTTCAAAGTCCTAAAACACTTGAAACAATTGGTGACTGAGGTCAGTACCTTGACACATGGGCCTCTCATTTACCAATAAACCCCAGGACAAATTGGCAAAGGGAGTCAAGTGATACTAGTGAAGTGATATGATATAGTAAGATTATTATGTCACTGTGTGCAGCGAAAACTGAAGGTATGGAAGACATGACAGTGATAAGGATTATAATTTGCAGTTGATCGTTATTATCTTTGCCCGACACCTCAGTATGCACTGAGTAGTAAAGTTCTTATGTCACGAAATTCAAAATGCGATTTAGCAGCTGTGGATTTCTCCAGTCATATCATACATTATTCAAATGGAAGCTGCAAACACACTTGTTCAGGCATGTTTAATGTGAAATTGGGCCACAGGAAGCTTTGAAGCAACTGATTTGGGCATATAATACTGGTTATTTAGCATTTTCCATAGCCTAAAACTGTTTGAGAGCGTACAGTATGCACACCTGCATCTACCTTTGAATGTTTGTGTGTGTGTGTGTGTGTGCATGTGTGTGTGTGTGTGTGCATGTGTGTGTGTGTGTGTGTGTGTGTGTGTGTGTGTGTGTGTGTGTGTATGTGTATGTGTCTGTGTGTGTGTCTGGTGCATTTCTGTATGAGTGAATCCACAGAGATGTGTATGACTATATAACTGCTATATAAAGTAATGGAGACATTATGTGACTTTATGCTATGTCCATAAACTAGAAGTGAACATGCGGAAAAGATGAAATACGAAGTCATTTCTTCATATAACGAAAAGCAGAGTGTACAGCTCTCCATCTATATCAGAGACACACCCTGAAATCATTGCATAACCAGGCGTTTATAGCAAACCTGACTTGCATGAATTATTCAGCTGACACAGGGGAATCATGTCCTCTGTATCTCTGCGTCTTAAACACATTACTCTTCACGTGGTGACAATGCATATGTGACAGTGCCTGGACAGGTTCATAATTACTGTGATTCTCTGAAATGCCCCAGGTTAATCCTGCTGGTTAAAGAAGGCAGACACACTCTCAGAACATGCACAAACACAACACACACAAAAAAAGCAAAACAAAAAAACAAACAAAGAAAAAAAACCCATGCATTTACTCGCCTCCACACACACTCATATTTCTGCACGTAAACAAACTCATGACCCACACCTACACATGCAATGCAGAGAATTACATCAACTTTTGGGTTATAAAGTGGGCAAAAATTACATCTGAACTTTCAGCCTCTCTTATGCCGCCTCACCGTTCCACAGATTAGCGTTCATATGTTTCTATAATCAAATGCTCATAAGTGTTTGGTAGGACTACTCCCCAACCCAACTCTCCTCTTGACTCTGCTCAGGAACACTGTGTTTCATCTCTCAACTTAGTGCAAGGCACAGAGCCAGGCTCCCTCCCTGTCCTCTACTCTCACATTCATACATCAGAGTAAGGCAAAAGAAAAGCAAGATGAAAAATCAATTATGGTCACTCCAGCATGTCACAAAAAAGAAACAACTCAGAGAGAGAAAGATCCTGGTATCTGGCCAAAGCCTCATGTTGGATGTGGGGATGTGTGGGCAAGGGGTCAGTGTCTGGACGTCTCACATGCTTTCTCTTGGAAAAAGATAGGACATACTCAAGTTCATAAAAGATGCAGAGATACATTAAACACTGGGGTCTGTTTCTTGATATAAACAAGACTCCAGAACTCTCATAAAGTCCAGTGCATGTAGTTAGTGGGACATGTAGTCACATAATGTGCTTTCAGTGGACTTGGCTGTCAAACCACACCTTGGCTTTCAGCATTTTCACATTTTTGCCACATGACCTAGAGTTGAAAAAAACATTAAAATGATTGGTAACACTTAATGTGAAGTGTTACCAAATGATCTTTTTACAGATCTACACCTCCTTCCCAACAATTTTACAAGTGGAAACAAATATTCAAAACATTTTACAGTATCACTACAGCATTTTTAATAACTGAATCATTTAATCATTTTATTGACAGGTTCACTGCAGTAAAACAGAAACAGTTTGTAACTGGAATGTGGTTTGTAGATAAGCAAATGAAGACACACTCTGTATCCTCACAGAGTCATACACTTACATATGTATATCTACTGGTGTACACACACACACACACACACACACAGGGCGCGCATGCACGCACACAGACACACACACACACACACACAGACACACACACACACACACACACACCATGCCCTAGAGTACACAATTTCCCCACATAAAATGAACAATAATTACATGCTGAGCTAGGGTTTGGTCCAGGCTTGAGTTAATCAGCACTTTTGAGTCTGTCTCTGTCCAACCACTGGCAGAGCCACATGGGGCAACTAGTAGTTTACAATGTCTGATTACTGAGTTAGCAGAATAACTTTAAAAATGGCTTTATATCATGGAGGACTAGTTTGTAGTCAACTAACTTTACACTACCCAGATTTAAGAATTTGTCATGTTTCATGAGATTGCTACCATGAAATGGAAAGAATAAACAACAGCAACAACAACAAAAAAACACAGCCTCTTGTTAATTGTCAACTTGGCTGTCTGTTTTTAGTTTATATTATTTTTGGTGAAATATTCTCCACCTCACCCAGCTGCACTCTCGTCCCAGAACAGAGAAAAGGGGGTTGACTATAAACAATGGCTTAAGGTGAACAGACTTCAAAATGAGCATTTTAAAAGCACAGATTCAGGCTTGTGGAAATCTCTCTCTCTCTCTCTCTCTCTCTCTCTCTCTCTATATATATATATATATATATATGCGTGTGTGTGTGTGTGTGTGTGTAAGAGTAGGAGGTCTTTGTTGTTAACATGTGTTTTGAATCAAGCTCTTATTAAAACAGTAGCCTCGCCCTGGCCCCACACAGGCCCTGTTAAAATTATTTGTAAAATTAGGGCTATAAAATCAAGTAGATGCAATTACTTGCATGAGGATCTCATTAAGAATGATGAAGTTTGAGATTTGGGGGTTAGATCCAATGTTACAATGAACAGACAGGGCCCTGTAGTGTGAGTGTGTGTGTGTGTGTGTGTGTGTGTGTGTGTGTGTGTGTGTGTGTGCGTGCATCTGTGGTTCTGAATTCACAGTTCTTCTGTGATCAAATTGTCCTCAAAAAAATTTCAGAAACCAGTGTACCAGCAAATATCTTTTTTGTATGGGGTCTATTTTGTGGGGTTATCAGTATGCAGTGAAAGCTCGTGGAAAGTCCACTCTTCATACATAAATGCTTACATTTTTGGGTGCCCACAAAGATATTCCTCATTTCACTACGACTAAGACTCCCAGTGCTATTACTAGAGCTGTGACTAGTGCTTAAAAATAAGCTCAAATTAATCTACAATAACGTTTGCAATCAATGTAAAGAACCATCTCTCATGAACTGATAATTAAGAGTGTCAAAGTGAGTGGAAATATCAGATATTGTGTGTTTTAAGTTTGATTCAACATTCACTGTCATAGGATGCTACTATGGAGTCTGAAAATTGCCCTGAAACCAACAATCAATCCTTTCATGTTGTGTCTTGTTTGATGAAAATTATATAGCTGACATTGCTCTACCCAAATATATTATATACAGCTGTGCTACTTTCACACCTTGGAACCCACGCCTGAAAAATAGGGGCCCAAACCTGAAAAAGAAAAAAAGAGAAAAACACTGCTGACTACTTCAAAAGCAGCATAAAACACCCCAGAAGAATGCGCTTGAAATATCGGAACCAACACTTAGAAAATGTGACCACATTAGTGAAATTAATGAGAATAATTCCAGGAGACTGGAGCTCACAGTAAAAAAAAGAAAAAAAGAAAAAAAAAGTGAATCTACACCTGACAAATGAGGGTAACACCTGAAAGAAATCAGAGATTAATGCCAAGACAGTGCGAGGGTGAACTGTGAGGAAGGAAATAACTTCCATTCCTCTTCGAGGGGAATCAGATGAGATTCACAGAACATCAGAACAGTGATAGAAGAGAAATCTGGCTGAAGGAGAAAATGCAGAGATAAATCTATCATCAGCTGAATTTGGCTGAGTGGAGTAAGAGCAGGAACAGCAGAGGTAAGAGCACTGGATAAGGTCATGGAGAAAAGACATGGAACAGGACAGACGCCAGTGCTTTTACTCCAAAGATTCTTTCTCTCTCTCTCTCTCTCTCTCTCTCTCTCTCTCTACCCCCTCTTTATAATCTTATCAGGTTGACAGATAGACAGACAAACATACAGACACACTTATCAGGGACTGCCAGACACTACCTTATACTTGGTTTGGAAATGGATTTAGCCCCCCCCCCCCCCCCCCCCCCCTTCTGATTTTGCTAATGAATTAATTTGCTCTTTGACTGAACAGCTCTGAAGCATAAATGGGGTCATTGTGTCCTGGACTGTAAGAACATTTTGGCTTGCATGTGTGAATTAAAGTGGAAATATCACAGTTGCGACTCTGACTTCATGAGAATTGTGTTGTGTTTTTTTCCAAAGCGTAATACAGTTACTTCTATATAGTGTTATTGCTGATATGCTGCTGCTTTTTTTTCTTATTATTTATGTTTCTCTCGCTTGGATGACAGGTAGAGAAACTTTGTATTTATAAAGGTGCAGCATTATGCTCTGTTTTTCAAGTTTGCCTGCCAATTAATTATAAACTCTGAGAACAAGCTCATAAATAAAAGATTAAAGTCAATGACAAGCCAGCTTGGTTTCTGGACTGCAGGCAACTGTACATACATACAAAGTAAGCAATGCACCTTCTTGACACCTTAGCTATGTACTTTGCACCTCAGGAAAACCAAAAAACTGCTTCTCTTTACCTAGTCTGCTTGTTTACATGAATTCAGGTGCGGAACAGTGGGTTGAAACAAATTCAAATGCAAGGGCAAAATTAAAACGGCTGTAACCGTACCTAAAACAATAATAAGATAAACCAAACCTTTTTTCACATGGGGTTTTACATTATTTTTGAAAATGCTTAATTCTGTAGAATTTTATGTTTTAATGCATTTAGTTGAGGTTTCATGTATTTTACATTTATATTTAAAAATCTTTTGATAGATGTCCCTAAACCCTCATTTTTGATGCTCCCCCGTCACCACACTGTACTATACCAGTGAGAAAGGGTAACTGAAACTTTCTCTCTTCTCTCTTCTCTCTCTCTCTCTCTCTCTCTCTCTCTCTCTCTCTCTCTTTTGCTCTCTTTTGCTCTCTTGCTGTTCCTCTTTTGCCTTGTCTTTGTGTTAACTGGTGCGTCTGCAGTGGGGTGCACAGCCCTGTGCTGCAGTCAGGCTCATACTGTTCTTGTCGAGTGAGGGCTTAGCACAGATAGTGATCAGAAAGAACGTGAGGGGTTCTGTAAGTGCACCAGAGAGAGGGTGTCGCTCTCAGAGGCCACCTCGAAAAACCGGGGAAACCTGAACAGAAAAGCTGAAATACATTCTCTGATGAAAGCCCAGGGGGAACAAGGTGCTAAGTGGATAATTTCCAAAACTTTCTCTAATCCTGTGGTTATTCAAGTGGGGAACATATATAATGCATTAATGTATTCATATATACGGTATGTAAATATATATGTATGTGTATGTATGTACGTGCGTGTGTGTGTGTGTGTGTGTATATAAAAATTTGGTTTATGATAGTTTTTAGCTCCCCACAAAAATCCTTTAAAACAATTCCCTGGATAACAGCTGATTTACACCTCTTGTGAAATGTGTGCTTGCACAACCGCAAGACAAGGTAGGTATGCATATACGTACCCTACAGTAGTATCCTGTATTGACTCTAGTCTCGATTGCTTACCAGGGCATGTGTGAGCAAATTCAGCTCACCTGTTGTGTCCCTGCACTAATTGGAGTAAAATGATCCTGGCTGCAGACAAAGGCAGAGGGCAAAGAGGTCAAGCCATTAGCAGGTTCATGCATTGAGGTGTGCGCATTTTTGTGAGCTTTGTAGGTTACCTTCTTTCCTTCCTCTCACTCTCCTCAGGTAAACAGAAAACAAACTTTTTTTTCTGTATATGAATGGGGGGGGTGGGGGGGGTGGGGGTTGTTGGTCCTTAGGGATCTGACATAAATCTGCCTGTCTCCCCCTCTCTCTCTTGCTGAACTGGTAGAAGTAAACAGAGAGAAAGAAAGGGAGAGAGAGAGAGAGAGAGAGAGAGAGAGAGAGAGAGAGAGAGAGAGAGAGAGAGAGAGAGAGAGGACAGATTATGAGGAGGAATGAGAGTTGAAGAGAGGGAGACAGAGAGAGAAAGAGAAAAAGAGAGGTGAGACCCATAGAAACCTTTACCAAACACACAAAGCCCTTTTGGAGAGCTCTTCATTTTTAAATCCCTCATTCCCCCCTCCCCCCAATTCTTTTCTCCAATCCCACTGTGGGCACAATACACCTTTGCTGTTACCCTCCGGAACCACTGCTTTCAAAACAAACACAAAAAAGGGGAAGGGAAGGACATTGTCCTGGGATGGCAGTAGAGGTGGAGGGGTACTCTGGTGACATATCAGCGCCTTTGTCCCTTAGAAAGAGCAGAGAACTGCGCAGGAAATACGGTGTATGGGGAGCTGAAACCTGAGTGCAGTGGCCTTCGAAGAGCCTTCAGTCTTTCCCTCTATCCCAGCAGTGCAAAAGCCTCCCACCTGGGAGATCCAGGTAAAGGTATCCTAAGAAAGGTGCAGGAAGAGAATGGAAATCCCTCCATCTCTTATTCAGGTCTCGATTGCATAATCCTTCACAGACAAAGCTTTATAGGACAGGACTTGCCCCCCCCCAAAAAAGGGTGTCACTTTCTCTCCTGCCGATGACATCACCCTTCAAAGATCAGGTTTGGTCTCCCTCTCTTTGAGCCACAAGTGGCTCAAGGATAATAAGATGTCAAACGGAGGCTGAGTCAAAGTGGAGTTCTCTGATCCATGCACAGCACACAAGTCTATCACCTTCAGTCAGGGGTTAGCAGTCCTTTTTTCCTTCAGTGTGAAAGGGTAAACAGG